>NC_060211.1:30698500-31009500 GCF_021130785.1 Homalodisca vitripennis
GATCTGTCCAATTAGGAGACTAGCACTCTAATGTGCTTTTTTAGACTTACTAGAGTGGTTACGGAGCAACAATGTTGTATTAAGACTAGTGTGAATAATATGAGTACATAATCGTTTGGTGCAAAGGCGAAGCTTCCATTGTCAGTTAACAACGGTACAACGTGTCGTTATTTATTTAGGGTGACGCTTTTATTTTATTAAGAATTGAAATAAAGTAATCTAGGTTTAAAATTAAATAATATTCTTTTCTGATTGGCCACTTTTCTGTTTCTCTAAAAATTTTAATTCTGATCAAACAAATTATGCACGGGCAAGGTTTGTTCTTAATTGAAATAAATGTCTTTTTAATAGCTCTAAAATCTTGTCAAAGAGTTAACTGTGGTGTGAAAACATCATTGGCGCTAAAGAAAGAACATTATCTTTGTAACTGTCGCTTAAGCGACAGCCCTTTGATAACTTTAGAGAACTCAATAGAGTTTTTAAGTGAAATTAAAACCACAATGATGGTTAATTTCGCCCTGTTTTTGCTGTTTTAAGTTACTGAAATAATATTTTAAACGCTGGATACCAGGTTTTTTGCACCCAGTTAACGAATGTTAGGAGATTTCGTAGATCAACAGATCCTGAATACATTTGTACAGTTCACAATATCAGATATTAAAAGTTTTAGGCGCTGAAACTATTTCGCCATGAAATACGTTTTTTATACACACTTTATTGAGACACAAAATGATGGATTCAATTTTAAGTTTGAGTTGATTCTATTTCCCCAATTTTTGGAAAAGGGGCGAATTACAAAAAAAACCATACTTCTGAATGATGTAGTACTCGGAGCTCTTTATGTACTGAATCAGCCTTTTATGGTTATTCTCTCTCGCAGTAATGCCAAGTTTGGGATTTTGGGCTTTTGAAAATAATTTATAGCAATGTTGCGGTATAAATATAAAGATATTTTTATGCTTTCCTGTCACAAAATGTAGGATAATTTTTTCTATAATATGTTTAATATAACTTAATAATGTAAGTCACATGTGCTTTAAGAGCACCTGACTGTAAAGCTATGAATGGTTTTTTTCAAGTATATCGTAAATTATAAAAATCTAAACTCTGAACAAAATTTGTTTTATTTAAAATTGAGGCAGCAAGTATATTTAGAGTGGTTGCTTGCTCTGTTTTGTTCTATAAATTTGAATTATTTAACTACAAATTTAAATTATTCAATAGTATAAATATCAATTTTTAAAATATATTACGTTCATCCTTGGTCAAAATTAAATTGACATTGCTTCTTAGATAAGAGCCATTATTAAATTCTGATTTGGACGTATTCCGTACGTCGTAACTTTTCACTTGAGGTTTGCATGATTTGGTAACGCAACTATCTCGTTCCGCCTGCCACACATATCCGGTCTGACTGACGTCACAACTTTCCGTTTTCAAAACCTAAGTGTCTTCAAAATTTTATTGAACACCTATTGATACATTGGAATATTAAAGAGAATTTTATAATGATCGTGAATATCTAAAAATATATTTGGCTGGACAATTAATGGTCTTTAAATTAGTAACAGTTACAAACAATATGTTCTGCACTATATGTTAGAAAGTCAACGTTTAAAGTTTGAATTTAATTATTGTTACATCTTTATTATAGTTAAATCAAATATAATAGCCATGTTAATATATATATATATATATATATATATATATATATATATACATATATATATATATATATATATGAATGTTTGTCTGTATGACCTTTATAAACTCAAAAACTATTTGACCGATAATCAAGAAAATTTGTATGTATATGTAATTTTCCACGTAGAAGGTTTATATGATACGCCCATTGATTTAACTCACCACCAGGCGACGCTGTAAAATATAAAAGTGATCAAATTGCCTGCACATTATAAACTGCAATTAAGGAGACAGTTACGTATATTAAATAGACCAACACTATTTGAAGGCGCTAAGTTTTGATGTATATTTGTTTTTAGAACAAATTTTTTGTGATCTTAAAGCTTGAGTGTTAGACCACTTTATAATAAAGTACATGTACATGTAAAATGGCTTTAAACATACAGTTTTGACATATTTTCTTGATCGTGGCAGCAATGTAAACTCTACATGAGCGTTGGAAATATAATTCACTTCAAACAGAAGTGCTCATACACGAGCAACGTTTACGAAAAGCGCGTGAAGCCGCGGGAAAACAGCTAGTAAACAATAACAATTGCAGTAAGAAAATAAATTAATGTCCTTGGGAAAGAACTGCGTTAGGACGTGCACTTGCGAATTCATGATAATAATCCACAGAAGGGCGCTTAACTGTAAAGTACGTACCTCTGCCCTAAAATCACTCGATCACTCGCTTCGTGTTCCATTTTCTGCTAGTGTACAAAACGCAAACAAACAAGACAACGCGTTCGCTAAGCTCACCTTGAGTGGATGCGTGCGTGTGTCGGCGTGTACGCTCGGATACGCTCGGTCTGACCACACGCCTCGATGACCCCAGGAGTACCGCCTCCACGCCGCCGCTGCCGCTGCTCGGACATCCCGGGGGCAGCAGCCGTGACCGTATTATCAATCATCTCAGCAATCAGAACACTCGTGGAGCAAACAAAGCTCTGCAGCTTTTTAAATACCGAGAACGAAGAATACAGTTTCTGTTTAGGATCAAACGTTTGTTATTTTCACCATGGAGAAAGCGGCCTTTCAAGGGAGTTTGTGCTATAGTGTTAGTGGCTGCGATAGGAGCTTAAGTGGTCCAACACACACGCAGACTCATCCATCACACACGCAGACCCAACACTCACGCAGACTCATCCATCACTCACGCAGACCCAACACACACGCAGACTCATCCATCACACACAGACCCAACACTCACGCAGACTCATCCATCACTCACGCAGACCCAACACACACGCAGACTCATCCATCACACACAGACCCAACACTCACGCAGACTCATCCATCACTCACGCAGACCCAACACACACGCAGACTCATCCATCACACACAGACCCAACACTCACGCAGACTCATCCATCACACACGCAGACCCAACACACACGCAGACTCATCCATCACACACAGACCCAACACTCACGCAGACTCATCCATCGCTCACGCAGACCCAACACACACGCAGACTCATCCATCACACACAGACCCAACACTCACGCAGACTCATCCATCACACACGCAGATCTAACACATACGCAGACTCATCCATCACTTACGCAGACCCAACACTCACGCAGACTCATCCATCACACACGCAGACCCAACACTCACGCTGACTCATCCATCACTCACGCAGACCCAACACACACAAGTGCAGCGGATCGCATTGCTGCCCTATTATTTATCTAGTGCACCCCCTAATGAAACGCAGATTGTTGTTATTTGTAATACCATCTTAAAGTGATTATGTATGTAGATTATAAACATGATAACAAGAAAAGTGATACCTACCAACGTTTAATACACTGACATTGTCACAGAGCATTGCTTAGTCTTGAGCCTAAGATGTCACTGAATAACTCGAGATGGAAAACAGCAAGTGCTGGGCTTGCCTTAACCCTCTGCGCTTTTTACATTTAAAAATTTTGACCGGTCCCCCACAACTCCAATTTGGGGAAATGGGCAAAGCTGTAACAGTGACTATAAAGTCCACTTCTATTTCCTACAAAGATGTCCCGAGATGCCCATTACGTGACAACTCATTTGAAAGGTCTTGATAAAAGAAGAAGAACAGTGGAAACTAGAGCTTTCTATCTCAACCCAGTACAAAATGGCAACTCATTGAAATTAATTAATCATTAATTGAGGCAAAATATGAACATAAAATTCAGAAGGTAAATACCTTCAATTGGCAACCAATTCCCTTACAAACTCAAACCTGTTTTACAGTTACTACCTGCTGCAGGGACACAGAAACTAAAAAGTTCACTTCTATTTCCTATAAAGGTGTTCCGAGTTCCATCCCTCCATCTTTATCCATCAAACGCTAAACAGAGTGTATCCATACTTTTAACCCACACTGTATAAGCATTACACAACATTAACAGACAAAAACTTGTCACGATGAATAGATAAATCGTTTTAAATTGTAGATAGTGCAGGAGCCCAGAGCCAATTTGCACAGTGTAACCTTGTTAAATCCATAAAGGAATTTTTCAAAGAAAGAAATTTGGAAGTCGAAATTGTATTGAAAAAACTAAAATTATGAAACCATAATAATTTTATGATTATACTTTTCTGAGCTTGGTACACCTAAAACCGACTATCAGACATATAAATAACTGTTATATAACTGTTAGAAAAATCGAAAAGAGACTGAATGTCTCTTCTTTAAGCGTCTGTATTAGCTTTAGCTAACGCTTATTTACCATTTATTTAACGTTTAAAACTTATTTTTTAAGTTTGTCAACCTCTAAGAAAATATAATTTGAGCAAAGTTATCATTTCATACTTTTAACCCTTTTGGTACCATTTCATTTTGACCTCCATCTAGCGCGGCAGATGATCGATTTCTTTCTCAGCGAACACTATTCAATCTATTTCGAGAAAAACAATTGTGTTCCTTACTAAATGCAAATTGGCTGTAAAGGTGCTATTTTGAATCAGGTTAAAATCAATATCACACAAAATATTAATGCATATGTGAACTAATTTCACTACTTTTTTGCTGTAATTCCACGTTTCCCTCTTTGCATCTATACTCCGTACTTTAAAAACGAAATTTCAGCAAGAAGAAACTTTGACGGTAACACTATGAAAGTGCAAAGTTGTCCCTTGACTGGAAATTGCTAAAACAAGTTAGGGTAACTTTTCCACCTGCCACTTAGTTCAGCACAGAGAGAATACCTAGTGAGGCGCTATTGTTTTTTCATGTCTCGTTTGTTCTATATTCTTACTGAATGTTACTTTCTCTTATGTAAACGTGACCCCTACTGGTCTACATTCGGAAGATTAATCGCTGGGAGAAATTGGACTATAAACTGAATTCATCTTCGAGAAATTAATTATATTTTGAATATAAGTACACCTTCTAAACGATATTAATAGATGTAAGGAATAAATAATGTCCTTACCCACTTTTTACGCTCTGCCTATCTTCTACCTCATCTATCATTTGTATCGGTCTCATATTTTTAAAACTGTTTTTGGGTAAAATCTTAGAAAATGTAAAACTACAAGCAACTTATTTTCCACTTTTACTGTGTTTTAGTTTCGTTAATTTTCAAATTAGTTAAAAACAGTTTTCAAAATTATAGTAATCTGTGTATGATGTGATTTTTTAAATTTTACTTATTAAGTAATTACCAATAATTATGTTCTTAATATCACAGTCAACACAGTTGGGTTTAGAGTCGATATTGGCATGCAACTCTGTACTGAAAATATCATTTCAAAATGAAATATTTATTTTTATTATAACTTTCTATAAATGATAGCGAATTTCGGTCCCACAATATAATAGCAAAATTGGCAAGTATTAAGATGAGTAGTCTGCTAAGGAACTTTGAAAGTACAATATCGCCAGCATTATCTATAATTGTTTTAAATGTTAAGATAGTTTTGTCAAATTTATAGATATTAAATCTTGTTTGATCGAAAAACTTTTAGATAATTTTCTAATTGACATCCTTATCCAACATATATTGTGAAGTCTTCACAGATATATTATTCATGTTATGTTATGTTATGTTATGTTGTTATGTTATGTTATGTTATGTTATGTTATGTTATGTTATGTTATGTTGTTATGTTATGTTATGTTATGTTATGTTATGTTATGTTATGTTACTTCTTGACTGAGTGTATCGCTCAAGAAACTGAAAACAATATTTATTCCTCTCTAGCTGCCCATACAAAACTTTGAGAACGAACTGACCCTGATACATATTACTTGAAGCATCCATTCATATATAGGGAAACATCGAATTATGTGATGTTGCATGTCACTTCATGCTGTTTGGCTAAACCTTTACGTTGGTTTTATGGGTAAGTAAGATTGGAACAAAAAAGTCGTAGGATAAATAAATGTTTAAACAACCTAAGTAAAACTTAGGCTCTCCGTCATCGTTAAGGAACATAAACCACAATAACCCGTTACAAAGACAAGGACCCAGATTGTGGTTATGGTCATTCTATATGTATTATACTGGCTGCAAACTGAAAGGGACACTTTCTTTATGGATGACAACTTCCTGTTACAACCCTTGACCAGGAGAATTTCTAGCAAGAAGACGAGTACGGTCAGGAAGGAAGAGAATGAAGACGTACGGTAAGCAGGGGTTGAGACTCTCCATCATCGTTAAGGACCATAAACCACAATAACCCGTTACAAGGACAAGGACCCAGATTGTGGTTATGGCCACACTAACTGTCTCCGGCTGCAAACTCCTATAAAGGGAATCTTACTTTCTGGATGACAACCCCTGTTATAATCCTTGACCAGGAGGAAGTCTAGCAGGAACACGAGTACAGTCAGGAAGGAAGAGAATGAAGACGTACGGTAAGCAGGGGTTGAGAGGCTCTTCGTCATCGTTAAGGACCATAAACCACAATAACCCGTTACGAGGACAGAGACCCAGATTGTGTTGTTATGGTCACACTAAGTGTCTCCGGCTGCAAACTTCCTATAAAGGGAATCTTTTTTTTCTGGATGACAACTCCGTTATAATCCTTGACCAGGAGGATATCTAGCAGCAACACGAGTACAGTCAGGAAGGAAGAGAATGAAGACGTACGGTA
This sequence comes from Homalodisca vitripennis, assembly GCF_021130785.1. Taxonomy (NCBI): domain Eukaryota; kingdom Metazoa; phylum Arthropoda; class Insecta; order Hemiptera; family Cicadellidae; genus Homalodisca; species Homalodisca vitripennis. The sequence continues at coordinate 30,705,275 of NC_060211.1, forward strand.
AGCGAGGGTTGAGAGGCTCTTCGTCATCGTTAAGGACCATAAACCACAATAACCCGTTACAAGGACAGGGACCCAGATTGTGGTTATGGTCACACTAAGTGTCTCCGGCTGCAAACCTCTATAAAGGGAATCTTTCTTTCTGGATGACAACTCCTGTTATAATCCTTGACCAGGAGGATGTCTAGCAGGAACACGAGTACGGTCAGGAAGGAAGAGAATGAAGACGTACGGTAAGCGAGGGTTTGAGAGGCTCTCCGTCATCGTTAAGGACCATAAACCACAATAACCCGTTACAAGGACAGGGACCCAGATTGTGGTTATGGTCACATTAAGTGTCTCCGGCTGCAAACTTCTATAAAGAGAATCTTTCTTTCTGGATGACAACTCCTGTTATAATCCTTGACCAGGAGGATGTCTAGCAGGAACACGAGTACAGTCAGGAAGGAAGAGAATGAAGACGTACGGTAAGCGGGGGTTGAGAGGCTCTCCGTCATCGTTAAGGACCATAAACCACAATAACCCGTTACAAGGACAGGGACCCAGATTGTGGTTATGGTCACATTAAGTGTCTCCGGCTGCAAACTTCTATAACGGGAAACTTTCTTTATTCACTGTAGCTGGTGACAACAGGAAGTGCAATGTTTAAATTGATCTACGAGTTGTACCTGGCTAATGTTTCAAAGTATTTTTGGAACACGATCTATTTATAGTTACACTTTTTTTTCTTTCTCCGTCTTTATTTATTTTTGTCTGACCTAATTACCTTTATGCAATACGACAGTGTAATTTATGACATTCCCTTTTTTTTATCAAGAGTTTACACTTATCTTTTATATAATGAATCCAAATTTATTTTATATTTCTCCATGTTCTTTCCTACAGTTAATAAAATTAAACTATTTTATTTTTCATGAAGGACCAACTGCCTCAAGAGTATAAGATGGAATATTCACTTCAATGACATAAATCTTACGTCGTACTAGTAATTCTTGAAATTGAACGTTCTCAAAGTATAATTAAAATTTTTTGACGATGTTTTCAAAGACAGTTTTGAATGTTTTAAGGGTGATAAATAATTAGGATGAATCTAATGATCTTGAAAGTGATTAATTGTTCCTTTTGTTCCCTTCTGAAGCTCTCAGGCGTTTGGTGACAGTACTACACAGATCATCCACATCCATTCTATTCATAACAATCATTCCATTTAATGTGTTTATATACAAAAGACATTGTTACGCAAGAGCAAGCAATCATACTCCAAACTACTCAACGCTCCATCAACATTGGCGCCTAGAGTTCCGGTGCAGTCAGAAACTTGAATGATGGATTACTCAAAGAAGCGGATACCGCAAAGTGATTACTCATTGGTTGTAAATGTGCAGTATTTGTTTTGTTAGAAAACCCTCCTGTTATTTGGATTGCACGCAGAGTAATTGAACAGAAGTATAAATTACATATTACAGTATGTAATTGGATAAGCATAATCAAACATTCCTAAATTCCATTATAACTAAAACGTACTACATAAAATCCTTTCATAAATTCTCCATGGCACATAGACATCTATATGTGCCTTGTTTTAAGAGGCAATTCACAAAAACAAAACTATAATACAAAGAAAATATCGTTAGAAACTACTATTCTATGACCGTTAGTCATCCTAAAATATCAATGTAAAGGCGCATTACCAGTTTTTAATTTTCTTTTGCTGTATCGTTATTCGCTGACTTGGGATTTCAAAAATGTAGAAACTTTCTATTATTAAATCTCAGTTTAAGAAACTGTAAAGGCTTAACAATATTTGTATTCTTCGTATAGAGTTATAAGTGGATAAAATTGTGATGTCTGTCAATTAGTAAAATGTTATTTAAAAATCTACCTTATAAAATAAACCTAGCAGAAATACATATATACAGGTATGAAATTGAAACTATATACCTAGCATTTAGCCATCTCGGCTATGCTGCAGTGTATTTCAGGAAAAAGTTTATTTTCTAATTCATAAAATCATAAAATACTCTTTTATTTTAAATTTTCAAAATAAAGTACATAACTTCTGCAGTTTTTTTTTCAATTCAAATATAGTCCTATTAGTCGTTCTAAATTGTGAATGAGACAGGTTTTTTGTGTTTGACTTATAAAAAGTTACGTTACGATATTACAAGGTAAGCGTAATCTGTTCTGGTTAATTTAATCCATAACAATAATGCTTTATCAGCAAACATATTTATAAAATATAAGTTAACTCTCTTATTTGCCATTCAACGAGAAGAATTTGTCTGTCATATCTTCATGTAAGAATACATTAACGCAAAACCGTTCGGTAAAGTAACTTATCGTGTTCCTGTAAAATAATTAGACCGCCTGATCTGAGACACACCGTTATCCGCAGGCAGAGAGGAAGAGGTTCCATTTGGCTTTTTCTAGCAATACCAGTCCAGCAAATTAGAGAGAGGTCTGTGTTTGCAATTTAGTCAACTCTGGAACGTGCAAACATAGTCCAAACGTGTCTTTTACCCATAGCTTTATCTCACTGAAAAACTATTTCCTTAACTACGTGCTTAAAACGGTACGTGATACCTTGCTGCTTCTTAAATAACTGTAGGGTTTTAGCTAAGCATATTATATAATGCAAAATGTTTACTTATCTAATTTTGAATTAGCCTTATTTCGAAATAGAAAATAACAAATTTGAACCCAAAATCCCAATACGTCACACAAGTTTCCTTGATCTTGCCATTAGCGGCACTGAGAATTTTGATGCACGGCCGGTGTACCTGAAGGGCGAAAGTACCGTAAAAACTTCTGGAAGATGCGTGAAAACGTGAAATTATTGTGTAATATCTATGTGGGAACTGAACCTATTGACGCTAATGTACAGTTAAGCACTGTTTGTAATAAAGAATTTTGACTAAGAATTCGGAGTTCTGAAAGTTCTGTGTTCTGAGAGCTCTGAGGTATTAGAGTTCCGAGAGTTCTGAGTTCCTAGAGTTCTGAGTTCTAGGAGTTCTGATTTCTGAGAGTTCTGAGTTCTGAAAAAAAATAGTCGTAATCAGTTACTGATCTTTATAATTTAAATGAGCTTGTATTCTAATCAAAATTAATGGAAACGTTACTTTTACTCGTGAAGAAAGTTGGAAACAAGGTAGGTAATAAAATTATAAAGTAATTCCAAACAGACCTCAAGCCATACAAACAGTGAAGAATATTGGGGAATTTAAGTTAGTGGTGAATCATCTCACACCTTCAACAAAGAACTAACCAATTTTTTTATTCATAGCTAAATGGTAAAGATGGTCATTAAATGCACGATAACAATATACTTTTCCTGTGAGGAAAGTATAATAATGTTGTTTCATTAATTGGGTTGTTAATTTGGCAAGAAGTAAGTGAAAAAGTTTGCAAGCTCTCGTAAATAAGAAGCTCCTTTGAGTGGCTTCTATAACTTCTTTTCGTTTATTTTACTTCCGAATAAAGTTTGATTAAGTCAAAAAAGGTATTTTATTAAAATGCATATTTACCAACCATACACAAAGTTTCAGTTGTGTGTGTGTGTGTGTGTGTGTGTGTGTGTGTGTGCGTGTGTCGTGTGTGTGTTGATCGAATCTAGTTTAAACAATGTCAAAATGTTAATTTACCAACGGACGAAGTTATTAATTGTGTATTAACATATTGTATATTTTACTATCTGTTAAATAATTATATTAAACAAGTTATTAGTTTCAATATACTAGATATGAAAACATGAGATACTTATTTAACTCTTTTGTTCTGTAATATTTGTCATGCACATTGTAAAATTAAAAACATTTTTTGAGGAAAGAAAGTTTTATAGCTGCTATATGCTTTCTATAAACAATAAAACTTGAAGAATTTATGTTTCAGCCTCAATAGGGCTAACCTTCAATATGAATATTGACTACATTGTGTAGAAATGCAAGTCAAGCCTCTTCTGGAGTTCGTAGAATGGGCGAACTGATCTTGTTTCTACTTTGGTCAAAATTCGTTTTTAACAAAAATGGCTTATTACAAAATTTGAGCAGACTTGATTGTGACGATCGTTCTTAGTTGGTTTTGAGCGTAAGAAATAGTTTTGCTTAAACGCATCCGTTGTAAACCGAATTGAAATCCATAAATTTGGATTGATAAAATCAAAATCCAATTCAGAGTGTTTTTGAGAAATTAACTGTGATTTTCAACCTGTTTCACTCAATCCAATAAAAATACCAACTTTGATCTTTTATTAAAAATGTGCATAGGTGCTTTGAAAATATTTGAAAAATATTAGACACCTAAGTTAGACAATTCACTGCACAAGTTGGCAGTAGTAGGTCTTCAAGTTACTTCACTATCTCCAGAAATGGTGCCAACTTGTGTATCATTATTGTAAAAGATTTTTAAAAAGCATTAAAGGATTCAATTTTTGCATACAGGTCCATGTCCATTTAATGTTAGTGATATAGAATAAAGCTGTAAGGGACATAAAATTCCCAGTATGTGCTATTTAGAGAAAATAGTAATATCGAAAGTGGCTTTATTACCTCCTTATTATTTCGGAAACGTTGAGAAAATGTGGCAAATTGGGATATTTATATAATTTGTGACCGTTTTTATCTATTACAACGCATTAGTTTCACCTAGTTGCTATTGTAGCCATTTAAATTATATGATGCATTAAATTGACATTTATTCTGCCGAAAAGAGGTTACCTATTTCACAAAAATTAATACAGCATAAGGAACGTGTGGTATAATGGACGTTTTAAACTTTATTTGTTATAATGTAATTAATAAGCAATTAAGGATAACTATTTTAGTCTATTTTTGAAATTTAATTACACTTGGTCAAATGACTTCGGATGGACTCTGAAAAGGAATGGAAGGAACTGCTGCAGAAGGACAAGTTCACATCCGTGCCTATTTCCGTTAAGAGAAATTGAACGTTTAGGAACGGATGTTCAACCCTCTAATTGTCTTCGTGAAAGAATCTTATAATAAATACCTAAAAGGACAATTACTATCCTTCCGGTAAATGCACTATGAAAGCATAGATTCGAGGAATATAACAAATAGGAATATAGGGATGTGTAGAAGTCAGGTATCCATTTACCACGTTCAAATATTCTTTGTCAGTTAGCCTTTAAACCATCAAAGGATATTGCTCAACCTTTTTCCTCATTCCATTCTTGGAGATATTACAGTGTTGGTCGAACTAAAAAAATCACAGATTTTTAAAAATAAATAATGTTTCGAGATCTATTTGAGCGACTAATTTTAGAAGACTCATTTAGCCTCTAACTCGTTATTTGAAATAAAAATAAAAAGTATTTTCCCTGTTTAAATCAAAGATTTTTATTTTTTATTTCGAAGAACTGGTTAGAGGCTAATAGAGACATATGAAATTTTAAAAATTGGATACTAGAGAGTATGTCCATGACATTAATATGCTGACATAAAGAGTTACTAGGCAAATATAGGCACTAGAATATCGCATCGCATACAATATTACACAACTGTAAGCTGCCGGCTAACTTAATCAAGTTGGTGGACATTTGGGCCCCATCATGTAAGTAAGATCAGCAGTCGAAAATAGTAGGTGCATTCAGTAATCGTACGATAGATTAGTAGGAAGATAATCAATATAACAGTAGCAATTACTAATAATAGGAGTGCTAATACTGGAATATGGATTGGTAGAGAGACGTTATTGAGACTTCATCAGTCGATGTGTATCTGCAAGATCGGGAGAGAACAACGGAGTGAAACATCAGAGCTTATCAGTAAAATGATTAGTCACGCATCGCAGAACACGTAAAGAGAGACATAAATACGACAGGTAATGCCGCAGACGCAAGCGTGGCTCTGCATATTGATATTGTCATTTTATCCTTCTAGAGGTGAATTCGAGGAAAATAAAGTACACGTGGAACTTAACATATTGTCTGATTTTATCTTCATCATATAAAAACCCTTATAATACATCTTTTATGATTTTGATTTCATTTCAGATAGATATGAAAATAATCTTCCAACTTCTGTGATCACGTTTATTTTGGTACTAGCAAGAAATTGTGTTATCTTTACAAGGATAAGCATTAGATGAGTGTAATTCGTAGTAATATAGAAGTCGCCCATTCTGTCAAGAAGTAGGGAATGCATCTTTTTTGTTGTTACTTTAACTAAAACTACTATCAAGTACCATTAACAAAATAAAGTAGGTATTTTATTTTATTTGTTTTATGCAGAACGTGCAATTATTAAAATAACATTTAAATGGGGGAATTTTCAGTGAAGTCTCTTTTCTTGACTATAAATGAAAAGATATATTTCGACATATTTGCAAAGAATAAATTAATTATATGAATACGAATATAGAACATGCAAATTAAAGACAATCAATCCATACTTGGAGGATATTGGTACTAATTAAGGAAAACCAACATTCTCCGCGGTTTAAATGTCGCCCTTAATTATAAATTCTAACTTTCAGAAATAAATATGTTCAATTTTTCATTCAGATCAGATAGCTGGACTTAACCACACAGAAACTAACCAAGCTGGTATGCAGGTGCCAAGGTAATTGTTTGATGGCATCCAGCAGGTAGTTTCCGATTAGATTAATAGTATCTTATCTGTCTCAAATTCCTGGAATGTTCGAGCAAACTGAGTTCCGTTATCGGTTTGTTACTCCGGGACTCGCGAGCGGTGACAGCCTTGTGAGTGCCTCTCGCAGCTACACTGCCGGCGTTCTTTATTTCTTCTCTCACTTTAGGTTATGTAATGTTCCATTCACAGGAGTGGAATCCCCGCGAGGTTACAACAGTCTGTTTAAACCTATTTCCGTTCCGACTTTGATTAATATTGGTAGGATCTCAATTTTAAATCGAATTCAGATAGAATATAAAATATATTTAACACAGTTTTAAGTTAGAATTGTCACTCAGTAAACAATTACAAAATGCGATCCACTTATAAAAGTTGTATTTATTAAACAATACAATTCGTTATGCTATTTTCGACCTGAAAGAATTTTTTAAGATTTAATAAATCATTGAGCCCGGAGAAATATCCAGCTCTTCCATGTTTACCAGTAAAATTCGGATGTGAAATACTCAACCAATAATATGAAAAATATTGCATTTATTTTTTTAAGTTGATCAAGTTTAGTATTTTACTCATGTAAATCTAACTAAAATGACAGATACGTTTAAAGTGTATCTTGTAAACATGACAATTCCATTCATTGTATTTGTTCTTGTGGCCCTCTATAAAAGATTATTTACATTCTTCAAATTCATTTGCTGATAAAATTTGATAATATCTCTTCAATTCAAAAATAGAATAAAAAATTGTAATGTTTAATAAATATAGCTTAAATAATACAAATTTTTATTGTATATAAATTGTAACTTTAAAACTATGTTTTAAACTACGACTATTATCAGTATAGTGTTTTATTATTATGGCACGTTTTTATGCTTCTTCTGTACTAAAATCTCGTAAATATTTTAATAATCAATGCCACTTATGTTATACAGGCCCCAGAACACACATTGTTCTCACAAATTCACTTAGAGTCTGTGACTTTGTACAGCTCTTGTAGAAAATAAACTCGCCAATTCCTTGTGTAAGGAACGCTCTGATATAGAATAACTGTAATGAAGACCAATCTTCCACTGCAAGTCAGTGAGATGGGCGGCGTGCAGCACGTGAAGACCTGGCTGGGCCAGGAGAGAGTCTCGACTGATAGTGATAGGTCAGATGGTTCTGCACGGCAGGAGATACAGGAACATGGGCACCATCAACCACGTCTCTGGCCTTCCCACGCTGCCGGCAGTGGAGCATTTTTGGCCTCTTACAATAGACGATATTAGAAGACGTTCCCTGAAGAGAACAAAAAAAGTTCAATGAATAATTCTCTTTTTTGTTCTCCTAAGGTCAAGAAGCTTAGAAATTCCAACTAGCCGTATAGGGCCTTTGAAAACCTTTGCGTTGCTTCCGAAGTGACGGGAAGTTCTGGATGGGTAAGGTTTGGAGTAGGGGCCGCTCCTGTCGAGGAAGAATTTAGGGCAATAATCTCAAGCTATGTCCTCTCCTGGAAGAAGGGGAAGGACTCTGAACCAGCCTATCCAGTCAAAGCAGAAAGGGGTGGCACACCCTTATGTCTAGGCTAGAAAGAATCTTGACTATTAGAGAAAGAAAACTCCAACTGTCATCTCCCGCAGTAGACTAGACCTATCGAATTACCCTTGCACCCCAGAATCTCAACATTTTCGGTTAGTGATGTGCCGCTCCTGGACATCCATAAGATTGCCCAAATTTAAGTGATACGTCCGTTTTTGCTGTTCCTAGTGTAGGTTCAACAGGAATGTATAAACGAGCCAGGAGTGTTCCTGGCTTAATATCATATAAAATGCTAATTGACACCATAAAAAAGGAAGAAAGAAATTGTTTTTATGATCTAAAAAGTTCCATTTATAGAATACCAAAATAATCACTGTCATCTCCAGGAAAGGTGTTGAGAGGAATGGAATTCCTGTGGAAAATGCTCTCTGAACCATCAAAAAATGCCAGAGAACAGTTGAATATAAAAATATTTCAAGCAAATGCCAAGAAATGCTTTAACCTGTTTGAACACCTAGTTATTCAAGCATGAACCAGTGATTTAATACAATTTGTTGGGTATGAACCAATGAGTGTGAGGACCGAATAATGTATAGGTGAGTGGGAGGAAACTCATTAACTAGCACAAAAATTATCATAATAACAAAAGTTTCAGAGAGGAATGAGATTTTAATAATTATCAAAATACTTTAAGTCACCGTCACAAACACAAAAATAGTCTCTGGAATTGTAATTAATTATATAAATAATGTTTATTACAAAAACTGGAATGGAATAGACTTTTATTTGAATATCACAATATTTCCCATCGTCGTAAAAACAACCGCATTACTTTTTTGAAAATAAATTATTAAATTAGAGAGACATTAAATTTATTTTTCCAATGTACGCATATAAATGTTTTGTTTCACCCTGTTCTCTAATATACTGAAAGTGAAATAAAATTATTTCCAAGAAATTTCCAAAAGTTTTACATGTAAAATGTATGATAATTTGACTAATCTCAAAGTCAGTGATAGTAAAATAATAACTATTATCTAAAAAAATAAATTAAAAACGAATAATAAATAAAATATTAAAACTTAACAGCATTAGACTATTTAGTTTACAGTTCTATTTTATTTTATTTTTAGTAGCTCTAATTTGGTGGAATTTATATTTTCTCGCCTAATATCAATTGTAGTTCCACAGTCCCTGTATTATTCACTTATAATCGTTTTGTTCGGTAACTAAAACATTTCAACTTCTTCCCCCAGGAGGATTTACTTCGGTTTGTTTATACCTTCCAAACCGATGTATCACTTACAAGTGGACAACCGTATGATGTGAAGGAGCAGCATCTCACTAAGCGCAAATGTGAGATTCTGGGGTAAAAGTGTGAATCGGTAGGTTTAGTCGGTTGAGGATGACTGTTGGTTGTGCTCCCTTAGTGTTAAGGCCTGTTGCTACCCTTAAACATTCCTTCCCTTCCCCTTCAGGGATGACGCTGGAACAGAGCAAGCATTACTCATCCTGAAAATCCTGTCACTTTGGTAGCAAGCTCCAAAATCCTTTTAGGATTTAGTTTCCTCAGAGTCTCGTATTAAGAAAACAATTCCAGTATGCTAACAGTAATATTTATTTAAGGTAACATAAAAGTAGGCTTGTTGCATAGGGATTTTGATATGAAATCCTCTGTATAAATCAACGTAAAAACCATCGGTAGAAAGGCAAGATCCAAGAAAAAACACAGGTTACTGTCTCCTTGCAAAGACTTACAGTATAGTACGGTCATCGTATTTTTTTGAAACCCAGCAGGGATCACTCCTGGCTGGTTTGTAATTTCCAGTTGAACCAACCACTGGGCATAGCAAAAACCGATGTCACTTAAATCTGGGTAACCTTATGGATGTCCAGGAGCAGCTCATCACTAACCGCAAATGTCGAGATTCTGGGGTTCAAGGGCAATTCGATAGGTCTAGTTTACTGTGGGAGATGGCTGTTGGAGTTGGTAGAGTTTGTTCCCTAACCTCAGAGGTTCTTGCTAGCCTCAACAAGGGTGTACCACCCCCTGCTTACCTGACTGGAGAGGCTGGTTCAGAGCTGGCCTCCCCTTCTTCCGGGGAAACATGACTTTGAGTACTAATTCTTCCTCATGGATCTCAATAGGAGGCGGCCCCTATTCCCTAATCTCACCCATCCTGAACATGCTGTCACATCGGAAGCAGCGCAAAGGTTCTTATAGGACTAAGTGCAATTTATAGGCTTCTTGTCCTAAGGGAACAAAAAAAATGGTCATCCTATAGGCAACCTTCCAACAACCATTCCTTTATTCGAAATTCATACCCCAAAAAATAATGCGCTCCATTTTGGAAGGATTGTTTGATGGGTTGGATTTTGGTTTATCCCACTGTCTAACATTCATTACTGCAACCATTACTGCAGATATTTGACAACTTAGAACAAAGTGACCACATATACAGAGCGGGTTACTGCTCTAGAAATCGCACGACGGGCACCCATCTGATGACGCTTTAACGATCGCGATGACGACCAACGGCAAATGACTGTCGGTCTGTAGCCGCAGCGTCAGTATCCCACGAGGTCGGCGAACCGCGGCTATTGTGGCGTCGACCGCATAGGAGACCTCAGACCGAAACCTCGGTTCATGGCAGACCTACTTCAGGCTTCTGTTGGTTCATGCTCACTGGATAGATTAAGAGCGTTGGTGGTTAGATTTAATGCTAAGTAACAAGGTAACTTTCTGTTTCTTTATTTATTTATTTATTAGTAGCATTTTTAATTAATTGATTGTACTATACTCTGTCCGAAGAATCGTGACCCTTGAAGAAAGAATTGAACCGGCCACCAAAACTTGACTACCTTGAATCATCAATTGAGACCATTGTGAAAAATTGTTTTAATAAAGAACATTTGTCCAAACTAGGTATACTGTGGCATGTTAATTTTGTAGAATATTGATATAACCCTAAACCTTGAGAGCTGCTGTAAAGTGACCTTGAATTTTCTACCATCAGATCGTGTAGTTATGCACTCATTATTAGTCGTATGATTATAGGAGATGTCTCGTTTTAAAGATATATTTAGATTAAAGATGTACGCATCCTAGTCTACTGCGGGAGATGACTGTCGGAGTTGGCGGGTTCCGTAAAGGTCAAAGAGTCTTGTTAGCCTAGATATACAGGTGTGCAACCCCCTGCTTGCTTTGACTGGAGAGACTGGTTCAGAGTTGGTTTCCCTTCTACTGAGGAGACTTGTCTTGAAATTAGTGGCCTAAATTCTTTCTCATGGACCTCGACAAGAGGCGGCTCATACCCCCAACCTTACCCATCCCAAGTATCCTGTCACTCCGGAAGCAGCGCAGAAGTCCTTATAGGACTACTGCATTTTCTAAGCATTTTGCCTGAGAAAACAACCTCTCGATTATATGGTCAAAGCCTTAATCTCAGGCTACCGTTAATTTCGTTTAAATTTAAAACCCTCTATTCGGAAACGATGTTGGTTCGGGTTTTATAACTAGTAGTTCATATATAGAAACTCTGGTTTTGGAACTACCAGTACCAGACTATAGCGGTACAACTACAAGGCACTGGGGGTGATCTGTTCTACCTCTAACACTAAGTTATTCGTTGCTTGTTATTTCTCAGAGAAATTAGATTCAAACCAAGCATCTAGTGTGGATGGTGCGTTAAATAAGTTAGTGCTTTTAAGAGCACGCATATCCGCCAACTCCTATCCAACCCAATCCTGGATCCTCTTAATGCTCGGCCATCTATCAGTTATTCAATTGATACATCTCCTTTTTCTGTGCCTTTGACCACCAAACCTCTGACGCAAATTCTCAAATATCCCGGATGTTTTTGTTTTTGAAATTTGGGTAACCAATATTAGAGAATTAGAGAAATAATTTATAAGGCACTTATGTAAACTCAGAACTACGTCGTCCCTGTGTTTAGAATACTTATGTGAAAACCGGAAATATTGCTGAAAATGCTATTAAATTCTCCATAGACACATAAAAGGATTAAATAATCCCCGGGGGTTGTCATAAGTACACATACTAAGGAATTTGACATCAATAAGATACACATTTTATTTCTGGAAAGGACTTCAGGCTGGATTTTTTTGGGTCTTTTTGAATATCTTAAAACAACACAGAATCCCGCCCCCTTAATTGTTTTTAAGAGTTGTCGATAAAATTTAAATTCAACTTTAAGCTGATAATATAAAATCGTGACCCTAATTGACATTTTTTTCAAAGATGCATTTTGAAAAAACTATTGAAATATTGAAAACCATAAAGCATTTACCTCTTATCTTTGTGTTTCCTTAAAAACGATCGTGCTCCACGATTTCGCCATGAAGAGGTTTATTATTATATTATATGCTACCTCGTAGATAATGCATAACAGTTTCCAAAACTTTAAGATCAGGCCTACTTATATTATACGTTTGAATGGAGCAACTCCTTAAATTTAACTATGACCACTACCAAGCTCCATGAAATTCGTTATTGCTGCCATTTATAATATAAATTAGATAATACTATTTATCTTTACTATTTGTTTTCCACTACGACAGATGATATCCATGGAAATACAAAATAAAGGTGCACTGCATGGTATATTGCATTATGTGGATCAGCTGTAAAAAATATTACCTATAGTTACAGTTAATACATTTTCTTTAAATTAGTCTTTTGGAATAATAATATGTCTATGTTTTATTCTTATATATAAATAATGAACATGCGGAACTTTATCCAAATCTGTCTACTAGGTTTTTGTAATTGAGTATCCAGCATCCAAACATCTTTTAATCTTTCGCATTTATGATATTAATAGGATGCATGCTGACAAGGCACGATATAAAAGTTTGCAGAGAATATTTGAAGACGCGCACAGTTGCTTGCATAGTGCAACAGTAAAAGTGCAAACGCCATACTTATGAGTCAGCCTGTGAGACAATTCGCAGATAACACACGTAATCTTGCAGTTGCTGCAAACCTGACTCGCCTTGTTAAAGCTGAACAATAACCAATAACCGTAAAACTGAACAATCACAAGTGTTATCACTTAACGAGTTATTTCCTTCATAACTGTGGGAGCACAGCAGCGTTATAATTGGGAAACTGCTATATTTATCACCGCTCCATTATTCAATTATTGTATCAGTTCATATCTGCAAAATTGATAACGTACATTGAATCGATATGCGTTATTGGTCGTAAAATAATCGCTGGTTATTTAAGAACGTCATTAGTCTATGAGTGGAGAACTAAGTAGCAAACACAATCCGGGTTTTCTTGGAATTGATAGAGGCATTGTTTCTAAGAAAAACGCGATCGTCAGCCACGGTAGTTTAGTGGATTATATTTTCCTTGCTTGATACATTTACACAACCGTCTGACACAAAAATAATAGTTTTACACCAGGTAACTTGATAAAGAGATTGAAAGGCGACACGTAAAGGGGGTTTATACAGCAATACACTCAGGGCTCTTGGACTATTTACATTTGAGAAGTTGAAAAACATTCAATGCCATGATTTTCAAGAACATTATAATCATTTATTCCATTTCAAGACGAAAAAACTAAAAATCCTTTCGCATATCTTAGCGGGTAAAACGGATGTCGCAAAATAACCGAACGTCGCTGCCGTTTGGATGGGTGACCATTATATATATATGGTTCGACTCCCGGCGGAGCAAGTACTTTTTGCGATTCAATGTTTATTGAAATTAAATAAGGCTATTGCCATTTATACAGTTTAATGTAAATAAAAGTCGTTTGACAGGTATTTGGTCTTCCGATCATATGTTAGTTTGCTCATTTAAACGCATATGTGACAGATACGGCTAAATACAAAATAATTGAATCGGAAAAAGTAAGCGCTCTGTGGTGTAATGTTAGCACATTCACCCGGCAAGTGAGAGATCCGAGTTCGACTCCCGGCGGAGCAAGTACTTTTTGCGATTCAATGTTTATTGAAATTATATATATATATATATATATATATATATATTTTGATATATATATATATATATATATATTATGTAACTACAATTTAAAAGCTACTGTATGTAGCTTTTATGTTAGAATAATAGTTATAAGATATTCGAGCGTCGCTGCCGTATCATATCTGGAAAAATTATATATGGCAGTAAAGTGATAAAATAACATTAGCAGGTATTGATATATATATATATATATATATATATATATATATATATATCAATACCTGCTAATGTTATTTTTATTTTATATATATGCAAGTTCACTAGAAAGATAATGATTTTCCAGATTAAGCGTGTTACTACGTCAATTATAATTTACGTAGATGACATAAAGCATACACAGTTCGTAGTTATTTTTAAATTTGTAGTTATGTCAAATAACTACGAACTCGGATAGATATTCTTCTTTTTGTCATCTACGTAAATTATAATTGACGTAGTAACACGCTTAATCTGGAAAATCGTTATTATCTTTCTAGTGAACTTGCATCTAACAGTAAAGTGATAAAAATAACAGCATTGTATTGATATTGATATATATATATTTTGATATGATACGGCAGCGACGCTCGACATTGCTTATAACTATTATTCTCATAAAGCTACATACAGTAGCTTTTAAATTGTAGTTATGTCAAATAACTACGAACTCGGATAGATATTCGTCTTTTTGTCATCTACGTAAATTATAATTGACGTAGTAACACGCTTAATCTGGAAAATCGTTATTATCTTTCTAGTGAACTTGCATCTAACAGTAAAGTGATAAAAATAACATTAGCAGGTATTGATATTGATATATATATTTTGATATGATACGGCAGCGACGCTCGACATTGCTTATAACTATTATTCTCATAAAGCTACATACAGTAGCTTTTAAATTATAGTTATGTCAAATAATTACGAACTTAGATGGATATTCGTCTTTTTGTCATCTACTTAAATTATAATTGATGTAGTAACACGCTTAATCTGGAAAATCGTTATTATCTTTCTAGTGAACTTGCATCTGGCAGTAAAGTGATAAAAATAACATTAGCAGGTATTGCGGTGACGTCATAAGGTTCGTGTCTCCGCAACCTCTGGTAGACTTACTTGTCTGCGATAATAAGCTTTGCTCGTGCAGAGGCTTATCCTTCCCAACTGGAGTAAGGTTAATTAATGATATTTCATTTTCTATGTAAACATTAAATTATTTCATCCATATATCCACTATTTTACTATGTTAAAAATATCACTAGGCAATATTAACTACTCTGCAAAATGAATAAAACTAGCAATAAATAACCCTTTCAGATTGCAGCAGTCACGTATATTATTAGCTTATAAGAAACATTCTATAGTCTAATGTACCTATATTGTTTATAAAAACTAAAAATTATATATTTATTCCTAGTTTTTATTTTTTTATTAAAGTCGATTAAAAGCTGTACTTTCAAATTATTTATTGCAGAAATACTGAAAGTTCTCCCCCCCCCCCCCCCCAAAAAAAAACACATATAAATGTGTTGTTGCCATGTATAAATGTTCTCGTGATATCATTTGTACATGGCAACTCTGAAAGTATCATTTCACTAGTCCTTTGAGCAACTATTACAAATAATCTTGAGACTGAAACTTAAACTAAAATGCCAGCACTGGCCTGCATAAAAAGAACATTACTAATTTCAAAATATAATTACCAAAGGCAAGCAGCCATTCAGACTGAGAAAATTTAAAATTATGAATAGTTTAGTTTTCATTAACGCCTGAAAATGAAGATTTTGTGGTCTTTACCCCTGAGTTATCGTAATTTGAATACAAAACCCAGATTGAAAAAAGTAAGAAAACCCTTGTGTGGCGGTATGATTATGACATTGTTAAAAATAGGTTCTGTAAACAACTTTCCATCTCGTACAACTAGGTGCGCTCGTGGAGAAAACGAATAATTACAGGGAGTCGTTAACGTTAACAAAAGAATTTGTCATGTTTATTCATGTCCGAGGCAATGTGACGGCGGCGGCAAGCGGCACCTGCAAGGCGAGCTAATAGGCGGGAGATATTCACGGCACGACGCGCGTTCTTGTGTTGACCTTGGGAACGAGACTTGAGTGACATCTGTTATTGATCGTCACTGATAACCGGCCTCTTAACGGTCAGTTCCTCTTTGTATGTTACTTTATAGTAATGAGCGCTCTTGTGTTGACCTTGGGAACGAGTCTTGAGTGACATCTGTTATTGATCGTCAAATATAACCGGACTCTTAACGGTCAGTTCCTCTTTGTATGTTACTTTATAGTAATGAGCGCTCTTGTGTTGACCTTAGGAACAAGTCTTGAGTGACATCTGTTATTGATCGTCAAAGATAACCGGCTTCTTAACGGTCAGTTCCTCTTAGTATGTTACTTTATAATTCCGCCCGCTCTTGTGTTGACCTTGGGAACGAGTCTTGAGTGACATCTGTTATTGATCGTCACTGATAACCGGCCTCTTAACGGTCAGTTCCTCTTGGTATGTTACTTCATAATCCCGCGCGCTCTTGTGTTGACCTTGGAAACGAGACTTGAGTGACATCTGTTATTGATCGTCACTGATAACCGGCCTCTTAACGGTCAGTTCCTCTTGGTATGTTACTTTATAGTTCCGCCCGCTCTTGTGTTGACCTTGGGAATGAGTCTTGAGTGACATCTGTTATTGATCACAACAGATAACCGGCCACTTAACGGTCAGTTCCTCTTTGTATGATAGGCCTACTTTATAATTCCGAGCGCTCTTGTGTTGACCTTGGGAACGAGTCTTAATGACATCTTTTATTGATCGCCACATATAAACGGCCACGTAAAGGTCAGTTTCTCTGTGACAGTGTAAGATTCCAGACGCTGTACTCAGAGGAACGTGGACTGGAGCTAAGGTCATTATTTGATTCTGATTTTACAAAAACGTGTAACTTACAGAGATTATAGTTCTATCAATGTAATTTCAGTAATGTATGTTACTATTATTTTTAGTACTTCGGCAATTACGCCGTTATACTGGGTGTCCCAGAAAGGAATGCACTTTTACTTTGGGGAAAGCCGAATGTCCAAGAGAGATAAGATAAAGAGCTTATCAGGGCTTTGTAGCCATGCCCGCGGAAAATCATTTGCCATGGATCGCTTTACCGGTGAGCAGCGTGCTTTCTGTGTACGCGAGTATTACCATACGCTTTCTTATGTGACAGTTCGACGACACTTCCGCGCTCAATACAGACTTCATGATCTCAACCAAACGCCATCAGTGGACATAATTAAATGCTGGGTGCGCAAATTTGAAGCTACAGGATCAACTATGAACCCTCGTCCCATCGGTCGCCATAGAGGAGTGCGTTCTGAACAAAATATCGAGCGTGTCCGAGATGCTGTGGAGGATAATCCACACCGATCAGTAAGAAAACACGCTGCTGTTTTGAATATACCCCGAACCAGTATTCAACGCATTTTGAAACAAGATTTGAAGTTACACCCGTACAAAACCCAGTTAGTACAAGCATTGAAAGAGACTGACTACCCGCTTCGGCTTAACTACGCAAACGAGATGCTTCGTAGTTTTAGAAATTTCAATAACATAATCTTCAGTGATGAAGCACATTTCCATGTCGATGGATATGTGAATAAGCAAAACTGCCGTTATTGGTCTGCAGAAAATCCAAGGGAGAAACACCAACGCTGTTTACATTCCCCGAAGGTTACTGTCTGGGCGGGAATGACTCAAACAGGCATCATTGGGCCGTATTTCTTTGAGAATAACCAAGGGAACACTGTGACAGTAAATTCCCAGCGATACATAACAATGATTAATGATCATTTACAGCCGTTCTTGCAGAAGTTACCTCGGGCTAACAGGCAAAGATTGTGGTTTCAACAGGACGGAGCTACGTGTCATACAGCAGGAAACTCCATGACTGCAATAAGGCCGCTGTTTCGTGGGAAGGTCATTTCCAGATTTGGTGACATCAACTTTCCTCCGAGAAGCCCAGACCTAACTCCATTGGACTTTTTTTTGTGGGGGTATCTAAAAATTCGGGTGTACAACAACGCTCCTGCTACCCTCGATCATCTGAAGCAAAATATTCGTGAGGAAATTGAAGACATCCCACCAGAACTCTGCCGTCGAGTTTTCGCAGATGTAAGGTTTCGTTTGGCGGAGTGTCGGCGCCGGAGGGGTCTACATCTGGATGATGTAATCTTTTACAAGTAATTTCCCTGAAGTGTAAAAAACAGGTAATCCTGGGATAATTGCTGTAAATAAAGCCATTTTTCTGTTTTTTTTCTTTTTAAAAGTGCATTCCTTTCTGGGACACCTAGTATAACAATTGGTGTTCTAATAAAGATTTTTCTAAGTTCCGAAGCTAAACTTTCTTGTTTATTTTCTTCAAATCCCCTTACATAAAAAACTATATGAAATATAAATTATAATACATTATTATTAAGAAATACTGGTTTGTTTAACCATTTATTAGTATTAAGGCACTAAAATAAAATGTTTTGAAATAAAACAATATGTTTTATTTATATATGTTATTATCAAAGATTTAAACATGAGCAGCTTTACTCATAGTCATCTTTTGCCTCATAAGAATAACAATACTAAGCGTAAAAAACTGTTACGTCCTTATAGAATCGTGGGACATGTCTCATTTTAAAGACATGATTATATTTAATAAGAAAACTGATTAATTTTTTATATGTTCATCGATTATTAAAAAAATGTAAAATGTTTTGTGCTTCAAAGTTTAAATATTTAAAAAGTATATACATTTTTTACAAGAATAAAAAGGAAATTTTATGCACATTAATCACATACAGGGCGAGGAAGACCACCCGTACAGTACGTATAACGGCCAAACCAAACGAGGTAGATTATTCGTAACAACTTAAACTCCCCTATTTTTGTACTGCAGTTTTGAAACCATTGGAGATAGAGACAAACTTTAAATGTAGAAAATGTTTATTTTTTAAAGACCTTTTTAATTATGTACAACACAACCTAGGTTGCTATTTGATTTTTTTTAGATTGGGGCTGTATTTCAAAATTCTATGTATTTTTAAAATGTGTAAATTTTGGGGTAGGGTGGCATTTGATGATATTTTTCGACAAGCCGTCTCATCATTAGTTTTGAATAAAAATATCGTCTCTCTACATTTGTGCAGGTAGTTGCAATAAATTTACCCACAAACCCCTGATTTTTTAACGTTTTGGTGTACCCTGTACATAAGCGGCAAGATATGTTCAAACATTTTGCATCAAAATAATCAGTGAAGAAATACCTTTAAAATGAGGCATAACTCAACATACCTTTACGTTTGAAAATTTTCCAAAAACCACCCCTAGTTACCATCCAAAAACTACCCTTTTGGGGAGTTTTAGAGATTTCAAAATAATTTCTCAAAATTCTTTGGGGTGGAAATAAGAGGATTTAAGTTGTTAGGAATAATCTACCTCGTTTGGTTTGGCCGCTATACGTACTGTACGGGTGGTCTGCCTCACCCTGTATTTCAAGATAAGTTAAGGTCGTAAAAATATGCAAACTATTTCATGGGATAAAGTTTAAGGTTGTTTCACTACAGCTAGCTCTCATAAACTGAACTATTTCTCCGACTCTTGGAATTTCATCATTCTTTTACTCCTAAACAGTGTGTTCTAGATTCATTCCCGATCACTGACTTCATTATCGTAGTTTGTTTAAATTTGCTCATGTTTCAATAGGCCTTGATGTGCTTTTTTATATATCAATCTGTGAGCAAGAACATAAATTGTAAGGAACAATATACATCTGTAAAATAAGCAGTTATATTGTGTTATTCAAGTTGTTTTTTTAATCAAATCCCATTTCTAATGGAAGCGACGAGCGAATTTGCACAAGTTTTAGACATCGCCAATCAGTCTATGTATTGCCGCTTATGTTACCACAATAGCACTGTTATGCAATATATGCATGGCTGAGCCAATTTACAACGCTTATATAGCACACTTATTGTTATCCTATAATTAATTAATATGTTTAACAATATAACACAAACTTGTTTTTGACTGATTGTATTAGAAATTCCTCTAAATTTGTAAACTTTTTATATAGTAGCTTACTTGTAATACCTTTTCCTAAAATAAATGTGGTTTAAAATAATTACGAGGTGCTGAAGGACTAGTAGATTTATTATGATTTTGTAGTGTAAAATGTTGACGTGGGTCACCTAACCAATTTTTATAATTGTTGCATATATGAAATTATATAATTTTCCAGTATATAGACCATGAGCTGTCATTATTAGTAAATATATAAATGAAGATTTATTAGAAGTTTCTTTGCCCAGTAATATCCTGGCATTTAAAATAATTTGAACATTGCATCGTAATGAGTTGTTACGAAATTTGGTATTGTACTGTAAAATCTAGTGAAATAATACGTAATGATCAGAAACTTCCCTTAACATTATTATCTCCGATGATAAACATTTGAAAATAAAATTAATTCACTAATTTATTAATGTCTCCTATTTAAATTTATGTATATTTCGGAACCTAGACAATTTGATGTGAAGTATAAATTATCTCAACCTCGTGGATCAAATATAGGTCAAGGATGTATTTACTTTGAGGGCCATATTAATTAATGGCTGGGATTGTTTTATTTTCCAATTTACAATTAAACTACCGAATTGAATATTTAAAACCATCTATTGAATATGGACCAAACAGCAGCTTCGTGTCGCCTTGTTATCATTAGCGGATATAGATGTAAAACAAAGTCATTTAAATTGTTAATCCCAAGTTGTAAAATCTGCCACTGAGCGATTTACTGTTAGTGGCTGTAAATACTGTGGAATCGAGTACAAGCACACTCCATGCTAATTGTAGGTGGTGGATATTCGCTTTGGTCCCGTTGGTAATTTCATTCTACGGTTTAAATTCATTAACTATTGCAATCTTATCCAAATCCAGTGTCAAACTTAAGTAGATCCAATTAATTTTATACTTACACCAAAACACACACAAAATCTCGCCCGATGCAGCTAAGACAAAATTAAAATTTTATCCTCGTCATGGGCATTAATCGATTTTGTTGGTTGAGGGGTGGCGTTATTCGTGTACACTTTAGCTTTTTACTAAGGAATCATTCTTTGCTTGAAATTATCAGTATTCTATAATTTTATATTTAGAGGGTACATGTTTGTTATTTTTTCCTCGTACTAGCAGTTACCCGCGCCTTCACATGCTAATTGTAGGCTTTGCACGTGTATGAGAACCTCTGGTTCCAGTAAATTATATTTCCGAAGCCTATTTTGATTTTGCCTAGCTGCCACGAGTAATAAAATATGTCAAAAAGTGTATATTTTAATATACTCTAGTCTTATTCATTTTTGCCAATATTTGTATAACTTTACATGCCACACAATATTGTAAATTATCAACGACAATAAACAATTATTATTATTAAAAATCAAATCAAATTTATTTCAAAATTTACAAACAAGCATAGTACACGTAATATATATGAAATTGGTCCCACATGGGCCGGCCACAGAGGCTTGTGCGTGGTGACGAGTCTGGTCTTGTTACTGTGCACAGCGGTATTATTATAGTTATTATTAATAATAATAAACTATTTTGTATTCTTTTAAAACAATTATTGTATATAAAATCTAAAATAAAAATAGACAACTGTAATTTGTAGGCTACAGGCAACATTAATTATGCCACAATGCTGAAAAGTCTAATTTTAAAAATCATAAAAATAAGGTACGTTAATTGCTATAGAATAAATCATTGAATTGAACAAAATTACGTTAATTAATGTTCAATTTAAGGTTATTAGAGGTGTTTAAAACCACCTGAGATAGGAGGCGAAACGGCACAAGACGGCCATAGCAACAGTAGTAGAACAATTTGTTAGTGTAATAAAGTAAGGTAGTCCAGTAAATAATTGTGATCATATATATTAGTCTAGTATATAGATGAGAGTATATTATTTCCATAGTAGTGGTAAGACTGTGGCTCTCCAACATAGAGGTCACGCGTTCGCTTCACACGGGCGTCCATAAAAATTAGCAAGTAGGTTTGGGCCGTTTGCCCTTAAAAATATTTAGTGTGACATTAAAATACCACTGGTGTAGAAAGAACCTTCTTAAAACCACCTACACACACATACTTACGAATATGTGATGTTCTCAAGTGATTTTATACTTTAATCGTTGTTGAAAGTTTTGCTACCTAGTTACTAAAACTTAAATAATGTTTTAAACCGTTAAAACAGTTTCGACAACAAAATACTTGTATTACTTATTTTGAATTTGTGGTAAAAACATAGTATGGAACCCTTTCCACAGTTTATTGCCTCAAATATTTTTAGAAATTTATACAAGCACTTGATTACTTGTAAAGTATTGTAAAAAACTTGTTTACATCGTGCTTTATACACTACAAAAATATTCTGGATGGTAAAATTAAAGGATAAATGCAGTTATTGAAGAGAAACATCAAACTCGCTCTAAGATTAAACCTCGTTTCATACAATAAATTTACGAGAATGAAATTCAAACATGTTACATTTTTAACATATCATACTTAGAAGAGACTTAATGGTTTTATTTGCATTTTTAAAGATAAAAAAATTAATCTTTTTAAAGTTAATATCGGTACCAATGTGATTTTGCTCTTTTTTAATGCCGGTGGATTGTAATTTTTCAAATTTTAATTAATATGATTGTACATCCATTACAAAACTTTTTAGCGTTTTAGCATTTTTTGATTTTAGCAAACATTTTTAAAAATATATCTATGTTGTTTTGAAGATATTAATAAATTAAATTTAAAACTAAGAATAAAAATTAGATGGTTCCTATTACTTTTGCAGCATAGTTACAGAGAAATGCAGTAGGTGTAATTTTGTTCAAAATCTAATACAGCTTTAAATAATATGATTTTAATCAAAATCATTAGAGCGGGTCATTAAAAAAGTCATTACCTTACAACCAATTAAAACATTGCGCTCACTATTCTCTATAGGCACTTAAAAAATATAATAATAATGTAAATGTATTTCTAGGTGAGCAGCAATCAGATATTCCAAAAGCCGTAATCTTGATCTGGTATTTTTCTCATCACAGAGAAGAGAATAAGTAGGTATATTTGTAAAAATACACCAAATGGATTATTTGCTGTCTAATTAATGAATTCAAACATTAATACTTCATAACTGATCAGATAGAGTATTGGACGTTTTCATAAATGTGACGTTATTGTCAGATCCAACATAGAAGATTTCTTATAATAACAAAATATTATAAGATTTATTTAAATATAGATATGAGACCAAATTAAAGGTTCTAAACAAGAATTTTCATTTAAAGCACTGAATATTTCTCTGCCTCGGTAGAATTGAACTTGCTGCCAAAATAAACATAAATCATTTTTTTACTTAATTAAATAAAACCTCTCACAATGTTCAAACCTTGAATGCTTAGAAATTAAAAATTTAAATAGCTCTTTCGCTTTTTGGAAAAGGTTCTCGGGACAAAGGCCACAATTTTGAGGATCGCTTTGGCTGTAAAGCTTATCTGACGTGAGAGAAGAGTGAACATTCGCCCCCGCACCGCCGCCATTGCCGTGTTAGAAATGACACCCACTCAATGAATATGCAAGATGTAACTGTCGACCATTTTACATAACTCCTCGTTGTCCCTTTGACTTTCAGTTGTAATTAACTCGTCAGTGGATCGCTTTTAAACACAAAATTGGGGAAACTGTCAGTATTCGAGGAACAATGTAGTACGTACAGTTTTAACCATATTTGTTGGGAGTTATTAGGGCTACTTTCTACACCAGAGGCATTTTTATTGGTTGCAATAAAATTTTTTTGCTGAAAACTGTTCAAACCTATTTGTAAAGCTTTTTTGGCCTTGTTGGGGATCGAACCCGTGACCTCTCGATTAGAGAACCGCAGCTTTACCCCTCCGCTACGGTAAAGGTTGAATTAACCTGAAGTGGAATCACACTTCTATATCTAATCGCTGTTGAAATACTGTTTCACAAATTTGTTAAAAGTTCTAAGGGTTCTTTATGAAATTGTTTTGTATGAAACTATATTGTGGCAAATAAATTATGTTATATCTGTGTCGATTTTATTAGATCCCTCCTCAAAATTAAAAATAAAACTTTCAATACTCTTTGAAACGACTAAGAGATAAATATTAAAAAGGGGGACTAACACAAAATTTTTAACTTCTCATGGATGTTAAAAATAGTACTATTTTAAAACAGAGATTTTAAAAAACAGTAAAATTTTTATGACAGATGTAAGAAAATACTCGTAACAATATATATGTGAAATTGTAACTAAAAGGTCCGGCAGCTTCTTCTAAAGATCGTATTGTTTTCCTTCTGTATGTCTGTCTGTCCATCCTGTTAACTCTTAATAGAAATCTCTTAGAGATTTGGAACACTGTACCTAGGTTCCTCTTTGTCCTACTAATAAATTTGAGGTTAAAAGGGCAAAATTAAAGGTAAAATACAATTATAACAGTTTTACATTGGGCTTTTAAGTAACCGTAATGGTAGTAAGAAAACCTTTTAATAAACACATTTGTAAAGTAACTGATTAGTATCATATGACGTAATATCATGTGACAAAGTATCACATCTGATGAAGTTACTTTGTTAGATTTGTTAGTATACTTTCGTCATACATGTCTGTCGATTCGGTTAGTCATTGTATTGCTTTATTTCTTTAGTATCCCAGTATGCTTTCGAGTTCAGGTTCAAATTTAAAGTAAACACAATTAGTTAAAGATACTATTAGATTTGTATTTACAAATATTTTTGGTCAAGATGTGTTCCTGCATACCGTGAAATCCAAAATTATTCTCTTATTAAAGAATATTTCCACCATACTAATGAGGAGAATTCAAAACCTGGACTCTCGTCATCATTAAATAACATTACGCCGTGGGATTTGAAAGTTTGGAATATATTCTATACGTTGTAAATGACTAACATTTTAAAAATAAATTACGGATTTGCTGCTCTGTTTTTGTAGCGTCAGTCACGTGAGTGACTTGAATAAGCTATGTATTCGTGAAGCGATGTTGAGCCGTAAATTGAATTGATCCAAGACCTATCTCCCTGAGATTTTACGATGCTGTAAAGCGAAACTCACGCGCAGTTGGTCAACTCATGATATTGCCACATCAAATAAGAGAGTATAAAAACTCAGAGTGTCATCACAGTCAAATTCTGAACCAACTGAACTTGTATATAAAGGTGTGTTTATATTAATAATATGAAGGGCCTCTAAGTTCCATTTTTAAGGCTGGGTTTCTCCCACGTTTACACTACAATAATTTCAACTGTACCTCTGTTTTTTTCTGGTTTAAAGGCAGAACTCTGTACCAAAAACAATAACAAATCAAGTATTTTGCAAAGATAAACGATTGCTCAAAAAGAGTAATTGTTTCCAAGTAGTCCATTCAACATAGATAAAGTTATGAGGAATCTAATTTACATTTTGGGGTACTGCTGGATAGAAGGCAGAACTGTAGTTTTGAGAACCAAATAGCTTTTCTATAATTATGCAGATGTAAACAACCAGTCAAGAAAATAGGAATGAACTACTTTGAAAGTAAAAGGAACAGGCTCTTATTGTCTTTGATTCAATGTTTCCAAGTTGTGAATTCTTCGTGGGTATAGTTATCTCTTCCAGTGTAGAGTGTGTAGAGTGTGTTTCCTGGCGGGGAGGTATATCTATAGTGCTGTGAACACAACTGGGATTTTACAAAGGATGACAATATGTACAAAGGAGATACAAGTATACGTTGTAAAGGGGAAGGGAATTTCTCTGACTGGATTGGTCCATTGGTGCCAAATTTTGTAATTTCAGAGATTTAAAAACATAAAAGACAGTGAAGGAGGTGAAAATAAATGTTGTAAAGTTGTACGGAATACTCCGATTGGATTGGAACAGTATAGTCCCTAGTTATTGCAGAGGATAAGGATCACTGAGGAAGATAAATATAAATGTTATGAAGTGGGAGAGAATTCTCCGACTGGATTGGAACAGTATAGTCCCTAGTTATTGCCGAGGATAAGGATCAGTGAGGAAGATAAAAATAAATGTTCTGAAGTGGGAGAGAATTCTCCGACTGGATTGGAACAGTATAGTCCCTAGTTATTGCAGAGGATAACGATCAGTGAGGAAGAAAAAAATAAATGTTGTAAAGTGGAAGGGAATTTCTCTGATTGGATTAATAGAGTGTTGCCAAACTGTGTAACTCCACAGGTAAAGCTGGATTGGCTGGACTTGAGTAAGCTATGTATTCGTGAAGCGATGTTGAGCCGTAACTTGAATTGATCCAAGACCTATCTCCCTGAGATTTTACGATGCTGTAAAGCGAAACTCACGCGCAGTTGGTCAACTCATGATATTGCCACATCAAATAAGAGAGTATAAAAACTCAGAGTGTAATCACAGTCAAATTCTGAACCAACTGAACTTGTATATAAAGGTGTGTTTATATTAATAATTTGAAGGGCCTCTAAGTTCCATTTTTAAGGCTGGGTTTCTCCCACGTTTACACTAAAATAATTTCAACTGTACCTCTGTTTTTTCTGGTTTAAAGGCAGAACTCTGTACCAAAAACAATAAGAAATCAAGTATTTTGCAAAGATAAACGATTGCTCAAAAAGAGTAATTGTTTCCAAGTAGTCCATTCAACATAGATAAAGTTATGAGGAATCTAATTTACATTTTGGGGTACTGCTGGATAGAAGGCAGAACTGTAGTTTAGTGAACCAAATAGCTTTTCTATAATTATGCAGATGTAAACAACCAGTCAAGAAAATAGGAATGAACTACCTTGAAAGTAAAAGGAACAGGCACTTATTGTCTTTGATTCAATGTTTCCAAGTTGTGAATTCTTCGTGGGTATAGTTATCTCTTCCAGTGTAGAGTGTGTAGAGTGTGTGTTTCCTGGCGGGGAGGCATATCTATAGTGCTGTAAACACAACTGGGATTTTGCAAAGGATGACAATATGTAAAGGAGATACTAGTATACGTTGTAAAGGGGAAGATAATTTCTCTGACTGGATTGGTGCATTGGTGCCAAATTATGTAATTTCAGAGATTTAAAAACATAAAAGACAGTGAAGGAGGTGAAAATAAATGTTCTGAAGTGGGAGAGAATACTCCTACTGGATTGGAACAGTATATTCCCTAGTTATTGCAGAGGATAACGATCAGTGAGGAAGATAAAAATAAATGTTCTGAAGTGGGAGAGAATTCTCCGACTGGATTGGAACAGCATAGTCCCTAGTTATTGCAGAGGATAAGGATCAGTGAGGAAGATAAAAATAAATGTTCTAAAGTGGGAGAGAATTCTCCGACTGGATTGGAACAGTATAGTCCCTAGTTATTGCAGAGGATAAGGATCAGTGAGGAAGATAAAAATAAATGTTCTGAAGTGGGAGAGAATTCTCCGACTGGATTGGAACAGTATAGTCCCTAGTTATTGCAGAGGATAAGGATCAGCGAGGAAGATAAAAATAAATGTTCTAAAGTGGGAGAGAATTCTCCGACTGGATTGGAACAGTATAGTCCCTAGTTATTGCAGAGGATAAGGATCATTGAGAAAGATAAAAATAAATTTTGTAAAGTGGAAGGGAATTTCTCTGATTGGATTAATAGAGTGTTGCCAAACTGTGTAACTCCACAGGTAAAGCTGGATTGGCTGGACTTGAGTAAGCTATATATTCGTGAAGCGATACTGAGCCGTAACTTGAATTGATCCAAGGCTTATCTTCCAGAGATTTTACGATGCTGTAAAGCGAAACTCTCGCGCTGTTGGTCAAATTCACGATATTTCCACATCAAATAAGAGCGTATAAAATACCAGAGTGGCATCACAGTCAAGTTTTGAACCAACTGAAGATTGTCTGGTTTTTAAAGGTGTGTTTATATTGAGAATATAAAGGGCTTCGAAACCATTGTTGGCTTAAATCTTCGAAGTTCCATTCTTAAGACTGGGTTTTTACCTTGCTTACACTACAATAATTTAAAATGTACCTCTGGTTTTTGCTGGCTGAAAGGCAGAACTCTGTATCAAAAACAATAACACATTAAGTATTTTGCAAAGATAAACAATCGCGCTAAAAGAGAAACTGATCATCTCGAAAAATGAAAAGGATGGCTCTGACCGGCACTGATAAGTTGATAAAGTTACAAAGAATCTAGTTAACATTTTAGAGTACTGCTGGATGGTAGGCAGTACAAAATAACGCTTCGAAAAGTTTTTAGAGGTGAACAACCAGTCAAGAAATAGGAATGAATCATCTTGGAAAGTAAAAGGTAACTGCTTTTATTGTCATTGTTGCAATGTTTCCAAGTAGTAGTGAATTCTTCATGGATATAGTTATCTCTTCCAGTTTACACTGTGTAGAGTTATTAGATGGTTTCCTGGCCGAGAGGCATATCTTTAGTGCTGTAAACACTATTTTGATTTTGCAAGGAATGCCAATGTGTAAAGGAAATACAAATATACGTTGTAAAGAGGAATGGAATTTTTCTTACTGGATTGGTGTATTCGTGCCAAATAGTTTAATCTCTGAGATTTTTTATAAAATAACACACACAGTGAAGGAGATAAAAATAAATGTTTTAAAGTGGAAGGGAATTCTCCAACTGGATTTGTGCAGTGTAGTCCCTAGTTATTGCATAAGATAACTATCAGTGAAGGGAGTGCAAATAAGCGTTGTTAAGTGGAAAGAATTTCTCTGATTGGATTGATAATGTGTAGCAAAATTGTGAAATCTCTGATATTTTGTAGAAGCTCAATGAAGGAGATAAAAACAAATGCTGTAAGTGGTCAGTGAAGGAGATAAAAATAAATGGTGTAAAGTGGAAGACAATTCTCCGACTGGATTGGTGCAGTGTAGTCCCTAGTTATTGCAGAGGAAAACGATCACTGAGGAAGATAAAAATAGATGTTGTAAAGTGGAAGGGAATTTCTCTGACTGGATTTGTGCAGTCTTGCCAAACTATGAAACTTCTTAGGTAAAGCTGGAATTACGTTGACAAGTAGTGGATCTTCCATTAATCAACAACTTGCAATAAGTCTAAGTAGTACATAATGTATTATTTTAATAATTATTAACATATACTCATTACCTTATTTATAAGTAAAGAAATTTACAAAAGGGATAAAGGCAAGCATGAAAGTAACTAAATTATTTTCAAAGTACATTTGAGTCAGAGATTTGTTTATAAACTAAACATAAATCATATAGATATTTATTGAGAGGCTGAAATGTCAGTAAAACGTTTTTGGTGTAATGAGCAACCTCGGGTTCCACAGAATCACTCTGAACATGCTGTAAGTAAAAGCACATTATATTTTCAATTAAAGTTTCTGTCACAGGTGGTTGCTTCACCGAAATAATTAAACTTCTTCTTTACAGTCCTTCTTTACAGTCGAAAGATAACAGTTCCAGACAGCCACGGTTTGTTGCGACATAACTCATTCCGAAATTTATATACTTTAAAGATTTTATTTACATATTTTGTTTAATGTCTAATATGAAGCATTCCATTAAACGGGTAGTGCAATATTTTAAGCCAGTTTGCCGCAATTTAACCATTATGTAAACCTTATCAGGAATCAGAAATCTTTATTGTAGTTGACATTTTACAAAATGCATGACAGTCGTCAATTTGCAAATTAAATGTACACTTAAGGAAATAGTGTAGCTATTACACTATATAAATCTGTAATATTATACAGTGGTTTATTCAATAGCATTTCCTTAAGTGCTATATTAAAACTTTGAGGTGTCAGAGTTTTTAATTTTCCAGGTAATGCATTGTAAATTTTAATCCGTTGATACACAAAACTTTTTTGAGTCGCTGAAAACATGCATCTTGTTTGTGCTATATTATGTATATTTCTTATTATATAGTTATGTATGTCACTAACTTTAGTTGTGCTTTGCAAGTTTTCTTTTACACACATAAGAACTGAAAAAAATACATAGACGATAGAGTAAGGATACCTAGCCTAACAAAAAATGGTTTGCAGTGAGCCTGCCAGTCCGCACCACAGAGAAGACGGACAGTTTTTATTGAAACACAATTTGTGAGCATAAGAACAATTCGCCCATAGTGAAGTTTCATAAGACAAGTGGCTATGTACAAATTGTACATGCTCATAGTAGATGCAAAGGAGAACATCAGGAAATACATTCCCTCTCAACGACCTAATCATAAATAGACCCTTTAGAATTTTTCCGGCCAGATTGTCAATGCGAGAGTGCCATTTAAGGTTGGACTGAAGATGGAAACCCAAGAATTTTAAGGAAGCCAATCTCTCTGAACCAGAACGAAGGCAAAGTTGTATGTCCTGAAACTTCCCCCATTTAAGCTCAACTATCTCTTGAACGCCGTATTGTATGTAAATATTAGAACGTTTTCTTTAAGTTTCCTACTTTAAAATGCCTCATCACCGTGTTTACACTTTAATCATGTAATGAAATGGACTTTAATCTATTGGATGGATCGTGTGAAAGATCTGTAACCAGGATTTCGTGATATTAGATTAATTATGTATAATTGAACGTGCAGGCACTTACCCTTGGATGACATAGAATGTATATGTGTACATCACATAAGCCAGCAATAGAAACCATACGCTCATTCTTCCCGTATTAGAGTGACGAACTACATAAGTAAATGTTTTAACTGTGACCAATACAATAGTTTCTCGACTTTTCTTGTAAATATTTAAAGACAGTATGACAATTTACTCCACCTGATTAATTATCCTCATCGCATGCATTGGTACGCGATTGTTTCTTATTTATTTCGGTATCTGCCAACGTTGCCAAATTTATAGAACGGCAGGGTTGCTACGGTCGCTGCAATAAATAGTACAAAGCAATACAACTTTAAAATTCTATTTAATACAATTTCCAACCTTAATATACCTCTTAACTTTATGTTTGTTGTGTATTTTTTTCTGTATTAGTTAACTGATAACACGAAACTCATACATATTATGTAGTGATTCGTTCCTAAATATTTTTAATTGAATATTGTCAGTTACTCCAAACAGGTATTGTCTTGGATACCAGAATTTTTCAAAAGACGATCTTGATTTAGGATTACAAATAATTATCTCAGTAAGTTCTTATTAGAGGTGTAAGAAAGATTGATCGATTGAAAAAGTAAATGTATTTTCTTGTTTCTATTAGTAATTAAGTAAGTTTAACTTAAGTAAATAAGTTAACTTGACAAATAAACCTTTGTATTTTCAAATTTGTAATTCACCTTTGTACTTCAAAATCGAGATGGTCTATATGAAATATTCATGTAATCAATTAAATATTTCCCATTCTAAAACATAGGATGACTCGTTTTCAATCAGCAAGACGGAAATCCTATGGTTCACAGTTGATATGTAGGCCACCTTTGGTAATTGGGTTTAATTAATCACACTTTCTTAGAAATAGCCGACCGTAACTAGTTATTAACTAGGTTAACAAGGCAACACCTCACTCACATGTGCCACTCGGTCTTCCTTTACTCAAAGTGTATCACTGATGATGGATGATCTGGAAGGATAACAGGATGTCGGACTTTTGACATCGGTGTATCATCATCCTATCCATGTATTAAAAATACTTAACACTCGCCAAAATATTTTAAAGTTTAAGCGATAAGTTGGGCCTTAATCTCTGCCACTACAGGGAAATATCAGTTGTCTGACCCCCCCCCCCTCCCAAATTTCGTCCTGATTACTTTCTTGCTAAGAGTGAACTTTGATATAAAGTGATGTCTTTATTATCAATAAAAATATCTTTATAACAATATCAATATTGTGGAAAAAAGTCAAAGGGAACGTTTAATATTCAATAAATAACAATATCGGGTAAATAAAAGTTCATTGTTTAGTAATAACAAAGGAGGGACTGGAATCTCGGACTTTGCAGCCCTGATTATGACAACGTTCTCATTCTCTTTTCAGCTGATATTTATTGCCTTGCCTTTTCTTCATTAGTGTCTCCCACTTTATATTCGCGTTGGAGTATTTCTACTGCATTTCCTTTAATTAACTTGCCATTCATAACTGTCTTCAGTGTGTGGTCCTAGGCATAATTTTTCTCATGGCAAAACGTAATTAAAGGAAAAATTCTGAGCTAGGAGTAAATAACCAGTAGAATACCTTGTAAGCGTACTTGTTTGAAGTATTAAAACAACATTTGACGTTTATTAATTACTTCATTAATTGCAGACAGGTTCTTAATCTTTGTTCTGTTATTATAATTTAGTCAGCGTTGTTTCATCCAATGAACCTAGAATTTAAGATAACAATTTATATTCTAATATAAGGAAAGCACTGAACTTTCAAACACTCAGAAGCTTAAAGTAAAAAATCAAACATTTTTTCCTTTTTTAAGGAATATTTAAGATTCTTTTAAAGAAATTTCTCTTTCTAAATAAATATAAGCTTTTTAAGAACTAGCCAAGAATAAACGTATCTAGATCTTCGTCACTTTAAAGAACTGTTTAATCGCAATCAACCGTTTTAACGTCACAAATAAAACGAATGATATAAGAGTAAATTTAGTTTTTACAGTTAAAAATGTAAAGATTAAAGTACTTTGTGGCGAAACACTGAAAGCACTTCATTTAAGAACGAGATCTTACAAAAACTGTGGATCAAAATTTAGCTGCTTTAATAGTAATTCTTTCATTTAATATCTTCATTCATTCATTTTAATCTCCCAAGAAGAACCTCATTCATTCATCTTTCTTTGTCAAGTAATCTTAAAATTATATCACTGGTAATTATATCTCTATCTTGAGATTCAAAATCATGAATAGCAGTTGAGCAAAGTGAGCCATTCATAATTTACAACCAAACTCCTAAATACTTATCAGCTATATTCAAGTCACTTAGTCACTTGATTTTTTAAATACGTTAACTTTCCTTATGATTAACTTTCCGAAGCAGTTAATGGTTTGTCTCACAATAACACCAGAGCTCCTTTTAATCTGCGTTGTTTACCAATCTGTAATTACAGCCTTAAGAGTTCTCTAGGGCAGTCATCGTAAATATTAAACAGTTTAATTTCTTCTTATTTATAATGTCTATTGCAAATCAGCTTTCATTATTCAAAAATACCATTTTCCAAATGTCTCCTTTTTCTAAAATAAACGGAAAGCTATTATACTTCATTAGCTTAGATAAAGTTAAATAATTGCACTATAATTTCATTTCTCATAACGTTTGTTGTAAGATGTATTTCAGTCTATACGGTGCTCAAAAATCGCCTACAACTCATATTTTTATCTTTTTTGGGGGATATAGAGAATCGTTTAAATTAATATAGTTTGAGGACTATTTAACTAATAACACTGCAGTTTGTCTCAAGACTTAGAAAATTTCATATATTCGTAGTATAAAAACGTTATGAATATTCTTTTCTGTTAGGTAAAGCTTTTGTAACTGAAAAGCCGATAGCTGAAAAAGGCAAAGTTTTCGATCACCGCACAGTGAGGGTTTAACGTACTGGTATTTATGATAATTAATAACATACATAATAAACAAAACAACAAGGATGAATTAAGTGGCCTACTGGCCTACTTTGTGTTGGGATGACAATGTTATCATCTTTAACTGATAGTATGATGATAATAGTCGTGGGGCTTAGTCGCATATTTTAAGGAAATTATCCTTCTACTCTTTGGAATTAGTAGATTGCAACTCAGTTTTATTTTTTGGGCTATTGGCTCAATTCTTCGAATTCACCACGTTTAGATTTGACCCACTGGTTTCAAGCTCAAACTCTTAAGTTATAAGTATTTGTCTCTGGTTTAATTCGTTTACGAGACCTGTGACTTCCATGTCTTTTGGGCTCTTAGTCAAACAAAATGTCTTGGAGACTACAGACCTTCTTCCGTGAACCTGAGGGCATTCAACTTTCTGTAGTGAAACTCTTCATTAATTTTAACATTTCAAATATTAACCCTTGAGCAACTTTGTTTTATGCTCGTGTTTCCTACTAAAAGAAGCTGGAATTTCCTCTTGTCAATCTCCTATTTCTAAGAAACCACGGGGGATCATGGTGCAATTCCACCTCACCCATTGTCAACGGGGAAGAATAGAATGTTAGCAACACTGTTCCGTCCCAAACCGTTGTGGCGGACAGATGAAGCATGACTTCCCAGAATCAGGATCTCGCACCAAGGATATTTTTCCTCGGTGAAATAGTTGGATGCCTTCTCCCCCCTCTCTAATATTCTTTGTGGTACCTTTACATTCGCGGTTAGCAACATTTTGCTTTTGAACATTTATTGGGTGCCTACACGAAAGTGGGGAAAAAATTGTAAATCCCCATATAAGTCCTTCTAGATATATATATATATATATATATATACTAGCCAATTGTTAGTCTTAGCTATGTTTACCTCTAGGTAATGTTACTCTAGAATAAAGTAATAATTTAATGTAGCCGATATCTGAACTTGAGGTATTTTCCTCCTTCGTATCGTTGCTTTACGGTGACTAAAGAGGGTGTAAAACGATTTTAAAGGTTTGCTTTTAGACTAGTTAGCTAAAACTTTTTTTAGAAGTGTCGAATCATCGTGTTAAAATGTTCCAACTAAATGCATTCATATACAATTACAAACTTCTAATATTTTCCATTTTAGAGAAAAAGCTAGGATAATGTAATTTACAACTGTCAAAGCCAATGTTCACTAATGCCAGTCAGCCATCTAATCGGAAGTGATGTAAATGTGACTTCCATTTCTGTTGGTTTATTGATAGCGGTTTATTATTTGATCCAACTTTTTTTATTTTAATCAGAAGGAGAGTTTTTTTTAAACAAACATTGCGTTTCTTTCCCAAAATCATTAAATGTTTGATTTTTAATATATTTTTAAAGGCATTACAAACATAAAGAGAAATCAAAATGTATGAAAAATGTAAGTTAATTAAAAGAACAATTTATGTCTTAAAAGGTAAAATATTTTATCTTGTACAATTGAAGAAAGATTGTTACAAATTATTAGATTAATTACTATTATTATATTTTATTGTCATCTTAATCACGAATGAAATTGTAAGAAAATGTGCTGCTTTTTTAATTTAGTGCTGTCTCCTTAAATTAGTAATTTTAATATATTATTTACATTAAACATTTATGAACATTTATTTCAAACCAAATTTAGATTGATTACCAACCCCTATATATATATATATATATATATATATATATATATATATATATATAACTAATTTCAATAAATTATCCGATTGTGATAAAGATAATCGGATAAAGATTCAATAAATTATGATAAAGATCGGTTCGACTTCCGGTGCGACGGAGCAAGTACTTTTTGTGATTCAATGTTTATTGAAATTAAATAAGGCTATTGCAATTTATACAATTTAATGTATATATATATATATAACTATATATTTCTTTGTATCATAGATAAAACTGTGACTTTTTTCTTTTACTTTAAGTTGTAATTGTTATCTTATACAATTTCACTGGATTATAACATTATCTTGATAGTCGTCCTCAACTTATCAATAGGCTGAAATGTTGTGTTGTTCCCACAAACCCCTTCCCACCCACCCCCCATCATCTTATCATCTGACCGCTTACCCGCACCAAGTTATAATGGTCTTGACCATTAGGAGGTGCAAAGCTGACTTCATTTGTTCCAAGAGCAACGTCAGCTACTACTGGTCAAAATGTTCTGCTGGCAGTTTTATATTATACCAATCTACTCGTTTTTTTATACAGCCATTGATCGAGTTTTAAAAATGGCAGAACTGAAATCGAACTTAAGACAACCAGAAGTACCCAATCTCTTTCATCACTCAATTTGAAGCATCTGTTTAAATTAATGTCAAGTTGTTTGATAATTATCACCAAAACTACGAGTATCATGGTTTGAATCATCGCTAGACAAATACACGAAACTTAACTGACCATTTCTTTTTATTCACCACAAGGAATGCAAAAAATACTATTCGCACTTATGTTAACTTAAAACTAAATATTTAATGGATAAATTTAATCTAAATTGGTGATATTTGTATAACGATGTAACTCTGAATTTTATTTACAAATTATTAGTACTTGTATAACCGAGCCTAATGTATTCGTTAACTTATGTCACAATGTTACATGCAAAATAGGTTTTCCTTATTCAATAAACCCTATATTATCTATTGTATACCGTGTTTAAAATAACAAAATTGGAGTATCACCCCACATGTCGCTCAAATATGTAGCTCATTTCCTTCTCAAAGTGTCTTGCAGACAATCATACATTCATATAGAAAAGAAATGTTTGGTTCCTCAACAGATTGTGCCAGCCTACTCAGTGAAAGGCTCTAATAACGCTCAGCCAAATCCCATGAAGTGACATTTAACATCATCGTCGAACCCGATGTTGTCTGTATAGGCACTAAGCTTCGTAATTCCAGGTCAATAGATCAGTTCGCTTTTGAAATGTCGTGCGTATATGCAGACGAACAGAAATGAAATTTTTCTAGCTCCCCAAGTAGTAGATTTCGCTAACGCTCAGACAATACCATTTTAAATTAAACAATATAATAATAGATTCGACTCAATAACAGAGACCTGGTTCGCGTTTATCATAGTTTATTGGCCTGTAATTATTGACGTCATTACAACCGAAATAAATCACTATCGTTCAATTCGTTGAGGCAGCGGTGGTTTATGCTTGTATTATTTATGTGATGTTTTACCATATATGATGAGGAAATAGCGATCGTTTGCCGATCTGTAGAGTCTTTCATACAAACGATGATGTGATGTTATAGAAAGTGTCATCTAGAAATAATGTAACCGATCCTCTACCGCGCTGGCCATCAGAGTGAAATATATCCAGACACTCCGACGCAATTCAACGATACAACTCTTCCTCGTTGAATAACAATGGTAGATAGTAAAGAATACCGGAAGTTAACATTTGTTGATGGTGCAATTTACATATTACACTATTACATATTACTATATATTTACTATTAACGTACCATACAAGTCTAGCTCTACAACTCATAATGTCATACATTTCTGACACGAGTTTATCGTGGAAACTTAGATTATCCGCACATGCTTTAGAATCTATAATTGTTAAAATATTACAGATTACGGTAGAATTTAAAATTGTCAATATTCATCGTTTATAATTTATTTTTGATTAATTATAAGTTTATTGAAATTAAATTAAATTAAAATGCCTTATTAAAGAGGCGGTGTTAGGGCGGGGCGGGGAAGGGTTTATTGGCTGAGCGTCAGCGAAGCCTATCATAAGCGAGGCTGGAACAATCTTTTTTCAGTCTGTCGGTCTGTTTTTGATAAGAGGCTTCATCTCTATATGGGCAAAATTGAGTTCAATGATTTGCTTTTCACTCCATAAAGTTTGGCTGAGCGTTAGCAAACATTGTCATTGGTCTTATAGGTAACCACTCGCCTTCGGCTCGCTGGGGGCTACGCCCCCAGGCCCCCAAAGTAAACGCTTGCAAATTCGGGGATAAGCGGAATTCGGTGACTGGTTAAGTCCGGACATTAAGTAAATGACAAGGGATTTAAAAAATTGACCTTTTTCATAGATTTTTTTCCGGATTCGTAAAAACTTTTGACTTTGAGGGCATTTTGCGGTTAAACCGTTAGAGATACGACAAAAAGTGACTGGACCTTTCTTGTTGGAAATTTAATTTTGTCTTTCGATTGTGCCCTCAGATCTGATCTACGACCTATGGTTTAGCCAGAAATGAGCTCGGGAGAAAAGTCTGCACGGGTCAGCTATCTTGAATTGTTTAGTATAAACATAATAAAAACCGACCTCAAGGCAGTATTTTAAGTCGAACAGGGGGTTTAATATCACCAGGAGACTATCTAGTCAAGGCTAGAAATTCCCTGGGTGGGTGATTAATGTTAAGGAGGTTAAGACAAGAGGGGGTTTAATTTCGTCAGGATATTGTCTGGTCATATGAACAAATTCTCAGGGGGGGTTAACGTTACCGGGGGTTAATGACACACTTGGGCCTTTTTTAGAGGGTATTGTGTCTGTGAACATAATAAATATTCCTCTGTCCCTATCTACTATTGACGCTTAGCTAACGCTCAGCCAACTCCCGAAGTCACTGAACCTTTTCTGTAGATCACGTGATTTCCTAAATCCCGTTTAAAATTTGTTTTGAGTTACGACCAACCGTTTAGCCGCTATCAAGCCCGGAATGTAAATTTTTAGGCGAAAATGTCCAATATTTTCACTTAATCGCGTTTTGCGGTCAAACTAAGGGAAATATAGTAAAAAGTCACTGGACCTTTTTTGTAGGTCATCTTATTTCCTAAATAAAACGTTAGTCTTATTTTGACCTCCGACCAATGGTTTCGCCGCTATCGACCCCAAAAACAAAAGTTTCGCGTAAAAGTTACAACAAAATTGTACATAATCACGTTTTTTCGGCCAAACCAATCGAGATAGGGCAAAAGATTACTGGACCTTTTCTGTAGATCGCGCAATTTGCTAATTTGATGGGTCAATCAGATTTGAGCTACGACCAACGGTTCGGCCGCTATCGGGCTTGAAACATTATTTTTATCGAAAAAAATCTCTGGAATTTCAAATGTTCGAGCGTTTTGTCGTCGCTTAAACCATGGAAGATAGAGCAAAAAGTCATTAGACCTTTTTTGTAGTTCACTTCATTCCTGACTATGAATTTTCCGTCAGATCCGAGCTAGCTCCAACGGTTCGCCCGCTATCGGGCTTACAAAAAATGCCTGCAGGGGTGAAGAATGCGCGATTTTTTGGGAATTTTTTTGAGGGGTTTGAAAATGAAAAATTCTCACTTTTCGGGATTTTCCTGGTGGTTACACGTGGAAAGCTATCTGTGTACCAAATTTCAAGTCTCTAACTCATCTGGAAGTAGGTTAGAATTAGTATACGTGAGTGAGTGAGTCAGTCAGTCAGTCAGTTACACATGCGGTTGTATATATATTAGATAACGGTTACAAGAAAATCGCATGATGAATTAATTTGTAAACAAACTGATAATAATAATATGTCAATTTAACGTGTGACACAGTGACATATGTAGCTGACTTGACATTTTACGTACAATCTTAATGAGGTCTGTCTCGTGACATTTGGTGTGACTACTCCCACCTTGTTATCATATGGAAAGGGTAATAGGGTTCCAGATATATTTTACTTTTTGTATCATAAACGTAAAATATCTCATGTCCTGTTGTAGCTTGTATATAGTTAGGTAGAGAGATGTTCCTCCAGGGCATCGTTTACCCAAATGATGTTTGCCAACGGACCTGAAAATTACTCACACAATTTATGAATTTTTCAAGATCTGTATTGATTAACGATTTGACTATTAATGAATGTTCAATGTATTTCTTGCAATCACCACTAATATCATAGGCTTCCCTTACTAAAATGTCTACGCCATATTAACGCTTTTTGGATCTTTACGGGCAATATGATTTTATTGGACTATTATTCAAACATGAAATAACTAAAGAAAAGCCAGTCAGCCAACTAACGTACATACTCTCAGACTGTGATGCAGCCAGATTAATTTTATTTATTTTGGCTAAAAAACCAAATTATACATCCATGAAGATAACAAAAATGTGATATTTTGACATTGTGACGTAAAGAAAATCTCTACGTTTCGATATCACCAACTTGATCTCTTCCTCAGGTGCTTAACTAACCTAAAACATAATTACAATGTAGATCGAAGTAAACAACTCCGATCAAAGCGTTGTGACACGCTGAAGTCAGTAATCACAACAAACCTACAATATCAACTCCATGCACACTGTCTAGAATACGCCAAATATGGGATATTCTGTGACAATAGCCACAGCTCAGTTGTTTGTGATGGGTGGCGGTGAGCAGTCGTATTTGTGAGTTACGTTTTAGGGAAATTTATATTAATTATGTTAGTTTCATTAAATGCATACTTTTGAGACAGTGAGCATGGAGTTGTCACACAATATGTTATCTGCGTGTCATAACGCTTTGGTATGTTTTGGTACGCTTTGGTATGATCACGTTAACCCTGTTCTTCTTTGTATCAGGTTAGTCCACCTGATTAAAAGATCAGATTGCAGATCTTATAACCTAGTGCTACTCATAACATAGAATTTAACCTTCTGTTTCTTGCAGTCTCTCAAATCTGACATTGTCACAGACTTACCTCCTGGATGGAATCTGGAGGATCCTAAAAAATTCAACACAAAACCGTTCAAAACGTTCTCTTTCCATAGTTTTGACGTCAGAGACATCTAGACTACAAAAGAGCTTTGTCTGGAGTTGACCAGTATCCGTTAAGTCTAATCTAGATGGAGAGGTGTCAATTTTCTCAATTGTGCACCTGATACGACAAATGAGAGAGTTGTCAAATCCGTGAGAAGTTAAATACATACCGATAATACTCGCGGGAGGCTGCATCTCGAAAGACAATACTGTCGGCTAAGCAAAAAAAATAAATAAATAAAAATCCCTGTTCTAGCTGCCAAGATATATAGTGCTCTGCCAAATGAAATGAAGGCGTTAGATCGTCGTGTTTTCAAGCATAAGGT
The DNA here is from genome assembly GCF_021130785.1 of Homalodisca vitripennis. Classification (NCBI taxonomy): domain Eukaryota; kingdom Metazoa; phylum Arthropoda; class Insecta; order Hemiptera; family Cicadellidae; genus Homalodisca; species Homalodisca vitripennis. Next base: position 30,746,072 of record NC_060211.1, read on the forward strand.
TGAGTCTTAGCTGAAGTCTACCTCACTCTACTCTGTAGATGATTATTTTTATGTCGAATGGAACACATAAATACGATGACTCCAGATTCCAGGAGTTAAGTCTGTAGATTTCAGACACTGCTAGAAACAGGAGGGGAAATTTAGCTAAACTCATTATTCGTGTATTTCACGTTACGAAGGCAAATCTCCGAAAAAGTCCTCCTACTTTCCCAACTACTCCACCGTCAAAAACAAACGTTATCTTTAATACGCTTCCATTTGTACGGTTTGGCTACTTAACCAAATTATACTCTTGCCCATTTCCTCCCCCCCCCCCAGCCAAAGAGTCTGTCAATGTCGGCCAACACTTCCGCTAGTGTCTCATCCTCAGGGTACAGTCATCAGTATGCAGGGATCGGCCTAATTATGAAACCGGAAGTCATACCGATCGAGGCTTATCTCCGGTCTACAGTTTGATGTGCGACGACTTTCCATCAAGATGACACGGATGTCCTCACCGAAATGTCCTTTTTGTTCTTATTTCTTTCCATGGTAAGCGCAATTTTACAGTAATTGACAAAAACAGAAGAAACACGAGCTGGAGAACGATAACAAGAATAAGACAAAAGTAGAGTTATTTTTAAAGATATCTTACAGGTAACGTTATTGCTATCAACAAACATAAAAAACGCAAACTTAAAAATAACATAAATAACAAATAAACAAACAATATCACACCAAGCATTAAAAATAAAGAAGCATCAAATCAAAACTTTCAACACAAAATTAAGAACATACATAATTACGTGTAGAACAGTACATCAACAACAAAACTGCATGTAATAATGATAAACCAGCAAACTAAATTATGTAGTAGAGTTTAACAAGAAATTAGTCAAAATAAGAAATCCTAAAACCGTTACCTTAAAAATATTGCAATCATCTTCATGACGACATTTCCGGGAAATTTTTGCATTTTCTCCGATCATAACCCTTAGAATCCAAAATTACCATAATCCTCAAATTTATATGTTGGGGTTTATGAAATAGTACTATGTATGTATGGGATTGTGAACACGATAACTTAATTTTTAAAATATACAGACTAAACTTATTAATAACTAATTATTATTTCATAACATAATGCAAAATCGTCAATTTTCATAAAAAGTGTTAAGCGACATTTATTCTTACTTATTTTTCAATATCTCTTAAGGACTTAAGATGGTGGCCGTTTAAGAGTGTAAAGTATCCAAGTGGTCCCATAACGCAATATGTTTACAAACATAATTTCGAATTAAGTCAAGTCCATTTACAAAGGAATTTATATGCTTATAAAAATGTTTATCTCCTAAAGTGTCTAGAGATAAAAGTTTATGGAATTTCTAAAACAGGTTTGAAAGAGTTACTATGTTAATCTTTAAAATTTATTGGAACTTTGAAGAACCAACATTTTAAAACCCGAATATAGTATTCCCCTATAATCATCTAAAATGGGCTTGAAGGTGATACAATCATATTAAAATGCCAAAATTAAGAGATTTTGTCACATAAGTGTCATGCAAATTAAACATCTAAACTAATAATCCATCTTCAGTTTATAGATGACATTTTAAAAATCAAGTATTCACCTACAATTATCGTCTATAACAATACATTGGTAATCCCCCGCTGGTTTTACTTCACCCTACATATTGTAGGCAGCACAGTATAGTTTACTGCTCTACTGCTATAGCCAGTGTATAAATTAGTCTTCCTGTTTACTTGTTTAACTAACCTCATTTAGTGTTAAATAAACAAACGCTACAATTTCCTCTCGTCATTTAATTTACCTTGTAGTAACTTGTGTTGTACCACATTCCACGTTTGTGATGAACGTGATGAACGTTGTAGAAAAGAAAGCCATCTTCGTTACTATAGTGTAAAAATGTGTTTTATTTTATATTTTTAGAAATTTACTTATTACTTACAAAAAATTGGAATATTATACTGATGAATTCAGTACAGTGCCTACTGTAACTCTAAACCATTTTATATGACAAAAATGAGTTTCAACCCAGTTTAGAGCAAACATTTAAGGATTCTGTACTTGTGAATGTTTAGTTAAGTCCAGTTTTATACTGTTATTCTTATGAAGTTATAAACAAGATGGCTATGTACAGCCGGCTCAATTTTAAATCTATTTTAATAACACGTCTAGAAATATTACAAACTTACTTCAAAAATAAATACATTAGTGCATCAATGCCAATAAATTGTTAAACATATGATTACCTTTTTACAGTAATGGTTTGTAACCTATATTTCATTTAGTTTTTGATATAAGAGGATTTGGAGAAAATGCAGAAGAAAGTGAAGTTTTAGAAAATCTTTATTAAAACAACAAATGTTATATAACGGCGTAATCGCAGAAATACTGAAAATAGTGGTAACATTCATTGCGGTAGTTACAATGATTAGAACTTACAATATCTATAAGTTACACGTTTTCGAATAATCATAAGATATTGAGTTTAACCAGTGCACCTTCCACTTAGTGCAGCATCTGAAATCTGGCGCCGTCACTGACTTGACTCCTGGAATCTAGCACCTTCCACTTAGTGCACCATCTGAAATCTGGCGCCGTCACTGACTTGACTCCTGGAATCTAGCACCTTCCACTTAGTGCAGCGTCTGAAATCTGGCGCCGTCACTGACTTGACTCCTGGAATCTGGCATCTTCCACTTAGTGCAGCGTCTGAAATCTGGCGCCGTCACTGAATTGACTCCTGGAATCTGGCATCTTCCACTTAGTGCCGCGTCTGAAATCTGACGCCGTCACTGACTTGACTCCTGGAATCTGGCTGGCACCTTCCACTTAGTGCAGCGTCTGAAATCTGACGCCGTCACTGACTTGACTCCTGGAATCTGGCATCTTCCACTTAGTGCCGCGTCTGAAATCTGACGCCGTCATTGACTTGACTCCTGGAATCTGGCATCTTCCACTTAGTGCCGCGTCTGAAATCTGGCGCCGTCACTGACTTGACTCCTGGAATCTGGCATCTTCCACTTAGTGCCGCGTCTGAAATCTGGACGCCGTCACTGACTTGACTCCTGGAATCTGGCATCTTCCACTTAGTGCAGCATCTGAAATCTGAGTTCACAAGAGGACGGTGAACTGGAGCTCAAGTCAATATTGACATTAAATTGACCCTTCTTACCATAGCTACGTTTCTGTTCTTGCTTGAATAACATTACTTGCCTCATACAAATTTTACTTTCATAACTTTGTAATTGTAAAATACATGGACCGTATTTATAATTTGGAGTTTTAGAAATGTTGTGCCATCGGGAGAAAAATTAATTATATAGTAAAATATTTAAACACACAATGACAAAATATTTTGCTGCAGGCGTACTGTAAAAATGCATTCTATAAATAAACTGATTTCATGTTTATTTATTAAAACCGATATGATTTACAACAGTAAAAACTTAAATTAAAAAAAATTATAAAACATATCCTATGGAAATTGTTATTGTATCAGCGATCAACTGAATGATTTAAATTAAATTCCTGTGGTTATATTGTTGGTCCCGAAATAAACATTAATAACGTTGTTTTTTTTTTATTTGCCTGAGTTCTAAAATGAATATAAGGATATTTTATAACAGATAACGTAACTTCATTTTTGCAGAAAAAACGTTTAAAACCGCGGAAAAACATACACAATTTCGTTACATTAAGAGAACAGTTATAATCATTAGTATAGTTTCACGTTAGTTTTTGTGAAAGTATTTTGAGTAGAAAATGTTTCTTATGTTTACCTGATAATGCTTCAATTAAGTATATCAGCATTATTTGGATCTCTAGGATTAGTTTAGATCATAGTTTAGATTCACTTCAGATTCGTAACAGAGTAGCGCTCAAATTCCAGTGTATGCTATCGTGACGATCAAAAATTAAATTCTTAAGTTTTGCACAAAAATTATCATTATTATGGGATACTTCACCTAAATATTATCCTTAGTGTGGAATATTTCAATACATTTTACCATTATTACGAAAAATTTCTACAGAAATATTATCATTACTATGAGATGTTATACACACAGATGCTCATATTGCAGGTTATTTTACTTTTTTTAATGCGTTAAATGCGAACAGTTATGAAGAATATAATAATGTCTTTTGCCCTCAATATAAACACGTTTCATCTGCAAAAATCTGTGGCCTGTTTTTACTAAAACAAACAATTAGTTCAAATATAAGTATTTCACATATCATTTCCACTCAAATATCGAATACATGTTTCACTCTAACTGATGTATGGCAGTCATTACTAATTATTTAATCATTTAAATGGTTTATTTTAGTTTTCTTTACTTACTTTTGTACAAAATATGGCAAAACCTCAGAAAATGTTTAAAAATGTAGCGCATGTGAAATGCTTTCCTTAGTGCAAGGTCTTTCACCTTGTACGTAGCATTGACACCTGGGTAAGTAAATTGTTCACTCCAGACAGCATAAGTGTAAAAGTGTTGTTTAGATCCTGTCATAAATTGTCCACTGACTTATACACCCCCTCCCCCGTCTAGCATAAATCTGGAGTTACTACCACACACCCATTTGCTGTTATACCTTTCAGCCAATTATTGCTCTTTGTTAACTCTTTCCACTTTTGCTAAGATACTTGATATAGTGAAGGATATTGTGAAGGAAACAGGATTTTTCCGGTCATTTTCCATGTTGCAGTTATACAAGAAATCGGTTATACCACGTTTCGAGATCTGCAATCTAACATCTTCCTCCGGTGAATTACTAACCTAACACATAATTACAATCTAGGTTAAAAGAAACAAATCGTAGATTTAACATAGATTACAGTTGTATTAGTTATCCACTGTTGCGATAGAGATCGCAATTTTGATACGTAGGTAGTGTTACTGATTCTTGTTCACTTTGCAATTTTAAAATGTTCAAAAATTATGTTTTCTTCACAATACATCCATTGTATGGAAGAAATTTAAGTCTAGCGTTGTTGCGTTAAGAAATTTTCTCGGGTAACACGAAGTACAACTTTTTCTTGGATTAAATACAGTCAAAACGATAAGGTTGATCTGTAGATCTTAATAAATCATTTTGGGAAGAAATTAATCAATCACTTACAACTAGGTATTCTCTAAAAGAATACCGTCTAGCAGTAACGACGCCTACTTCAGTAACGAATGATGTTTCTTAAGGAGTTACAATTGATGTTTGGTAAGAATAACAGTTTTTTACTTTTTAAACAAGTTTTTTTTCCACAATCTATAAAAATGCCTTTTTGGGGAAAACTTAGAAACTGGAAAAACGTTTTTCCATCATTCCATGAGAAGTAGTTAGCTCAATTTTTACGGTATGTAAAAAAGATGAGTGGGGAAATGACATAGTTCTTAATTAGAATAAAAATCAGTTTCCTTCCGAAAAATTTATTTTAAAACCATGTAATTCTTTTACATAATATTTCATTAAAATATCTTTCCTTTAATTCAAAACCATAAAAAATATCATAGTCACTTTATGAATCGTTCAACTCATGTAAGAGTACATACTGTACAAATTTACATTTTTACTTCATGAGTTTTTTGTCTGCTTACAAGATTCCCTAAAGTTTCTACTTTAAACGTTTATAATTTCTTGTCGAGTGTCCAAAAACATGCTTTTTCTGTGTGTTCTATGTTCGGGGCAATTAGTTATCTTTGAGTTTTATCGTTTTGAAATTTTTTTAAATATACCAACCATAAAAATTGCATTATATTAAGGCATTACACACATAGCCGTCTCTGGTACAGAGTGGTTTGTATTAGCCTATCAATCATCCTATGACGCAGATTCGAATCCGAATTATCGATTGCAAGGTAGAGTTTTAAATCACCAACATAAAAACATATAAAAATATCAAATATTTTTTAAATGTATTACGTATTCAGATAGCCTATTGCGGACACAATTTCAGTATGTTGCAAATATTTGGTAGGAAGTTGTGAAGTGTAGGAATTATGTTCGGTTCAGTTGAGATACTGGTTCAAGCACGAATATTCTCACGTCTACCTGGTACAGTGCACCTACTATCTTAAGCAATCTCTCACCATGTAGCATTCAACCCTAAATCTTCTTTTCAAACACATAAGCTTATCATATTTTCTATTAGTACAATTTAATTTTACATTCACAAAGCAGAGGTTGAAACTGCATCGCGTATTAAGTAAAACGTGGAGGTACAGAGCATTTGCATTGTTGGAGCTGCATTGTGTTCGGCGGCAGGTTCAATGGTGGGTGTGGCAGGGATAGCCCTTCCATTCAACAGGGACATTTGCAGTTAGGCATTTGCTTCCAACAACACCTTAATGTTGATTAAAAGGCGTGACCGTTTATACTGCAACTTCCTCAACTATACCACAAGCTATTTTCGTGCAATCAGATTTAAAGACATTGAGGATATTCAGAGGACAAAGGAATACTTACAAATATGAATCCCTGCAATGTTACTGGAAACAAAGAATGTAAAAAAGCGAGTTCTTACTCAAGTATAGCTATAATCCTGAAATACTTGACCATTTTTATAAAAGAATATATAATAGGGAATATTAGAAATGGGTTGGATGTACGAGTCATTATCTCTTTAAAAATTGCAATTATCGTCTTTTATGGAGAATGCACAAATTTATCATTATTCTTCTGGAAGAGTAAGAAAAGGTAATCAGTAAACCCAACTCTTATTATCAAAGCACAAATTAAACTCTCTGTTACGGAAAGTTATGATTTATCTCAAATTAGATCTTTTTTGTTCTCTTAGGACAAGAAGTTTATAAATTGCACTTCGTCAAGTAAGAACCTTAGCGCTGCTTCCGGAGTGACAAGATGTTCAGGTTGGGTAAGGTTAGGGGTTAGGAGCCGCCTCCAATCGAGATCCATGAGGAAGAATTAGGGCACTAATCTCAAAGTCAAGTTCTCTCCGGAAGAAGGGGAAGCCAGATCTGAACCAGCCTCTCCAGTCAAAGTAGGCAGGGGATGGCACACCCTTGTTGAGGCTAGCATTTCAACATCTCTGATAGTTAGGGAACAAACCCCACCAACTCAAACATTCATCTCCCGGTAAAAACAGTCGTCGACGAAGAACGAAGAAGCACAAAACGAAACCCCCCGCATTGTTTCGATATCAGAGACACTCAGACTACAAAATGCAGTGCAAACTACGTGAAGAGGTATTCTCATTGTCTTATCAGGTGCACAACTGAGTGCACTACTATGTTTCTGACATGATCCCAAAGCGCGGGTAGAGCAACCGAGTCTTCTGCACATAAACGCATCTATGGTGGAAAGGGTTGATCCAATACGAATTTTGAGTTTAGCTCCAGTTCACCTTCCTCTTACGTATATGAAATGTAATTATTTCAATTAGACTAGGATGTAACTCATAACCAACTAAGAGTGTTCATTGTCTACAGGCGGACCAGGGGCGGAGCGCGGATATTTCGGACCATGGACGACGTGCAAGGAACTTCTATACGGTCGCACAAAATGCGGAGAGAACGTCTCCAGGTTTCGACCTCATGGTAAGTTCTAAATAGATCATTAATTGCCCTTGATGCAGCCTATTATTTAAAAATACAAGCACAAACAATTAGGAGTAATATTTAAATTAATATCATAAAGGCCTTTTCGTATTGTTTTTCACTCTTAAAACTCTTATATTGTGTAAATTTATTGTGTTCCAAAACCCATTTCTCAAACCTTTAATCAACTCTTTATCTGATAATGTTTTGTAAAATCATCATTTACAATTGTGTCTCCACATTTTGTAAATTAATCACCACATTGTTTTGTAGATTATCTTACAATTGCATTAGTCTTCTCCATGCCATTTTATAGACCATTACTTTTGTCATTTTGTATTTCAACTTCGTCACATACTTCTCCTGTAACATCTTACAGAAGTAACTTAAAGTAAAAGAAGACAAGCGATAGTAAGGCTAAGTGTACCCCACTTTCACTCTTAATACTCTTTATAAATAAAGAGTTTTTAAATAAATTCACCTTTTATTGTGTTAATTTATTGTCTTGCCATATCCATTTCTCAAATCTTTAATGAAATCTTTATCCGATAATGTTTTGTAATATCATTATTTACAATTGTGTCTCCATGTTTTGACAATTAATCATCACATTGCTTTCTAGGTTATCTTACAATTACATTACTTTTAATTACATTTTCATAGATCATTACCCTTGTACCTTTTGTATTTCAACTGTTAACTTCGTCACATACTTCTCCTATACAGAAGTAACTTATATAAAAGAAGACAAGCGATAGTAAGGCTGAATGTACCTCACGTCAGTCGAGAGGGTTCGCCTGGACGATCACAGAATGCACTAGTGTCTACCAATGGTCAGCCAGGCATTGCGTCTATATGCCGCTAGAGTTCGTTCATCAATTGGTGTCATATCAGATAATATTAAATGCATTGTCTATCTGGTATTTTAAAAGTCCCCGTCCCCTATTAACTTTCTTAGGAATAAATATTAAGTAATTAACTTTGGAGGATGTCTATATGACCAACTTAGGAGTTTTTTATTTATCAACATTTTTTACTCCTCCCCCCAAATGGGGTATTTTAGGGGTAAGTCGCAATTTTTAAATGCGAACCCCTAGCAAGTGACATCTCATTTTAAAGGTTTTTTTTTTAAGAAGAAGAATGGCACAAACTGTAGGTCTCTAATGTTACCCTATTAAATTTGGTGCTGTACATCTTGTGTAGCCCGCAAATCTCAACGAAGTAAGGGCAAGAATCGAAGATGCCAGCCACCTGATCATACCTGAAATGTTACAAAATGTGAGACGCAGTTTTTGAATCCAAATATTTTTGTCAATAAGTATATGGTACACTTCGAGGATCTCATATAGTGAAATTAAAGTGAGATTTCAAGATGTTTACCATTTAATTTCGTTACAGAATTATTCACAAGCAATGAGGGTTCATAAACCAGTTCAAACTTTCAATTAGCCACCAAATGGTGTAGTGTAACATTAGATACTTGTAGTTTGTTCAATTCTTCTTCTTTTTTAATACTTTTAAAATGAGGTTTCTCTTGCCAAGGGTTCATGTTAAAAATTTTGTCTTTCCTCCCAAAATACCCCGTTGGGAGGGGGGATAGTAAAAAATGTACATACATCAAAAACTCCCTAGTTGGTCATATAAACATCCCAAAAAGTAAATAATTCCATCTTTATTCATAAGAAGGTTAATAGGGGGGAGGGGTGGGACTTTTAAGACACCCGTACTATCTAAATTTGTTTTCACAACGAACTAAAAACTCCTCTTTAAATCTTATTCTGTGTCTACACTAGTTCCTTTGGTCATATAATTCTCTTATTCTATTTTTTAAACATTTCCTTTAAAAGTCTCACCTTTCCTTACATCATACTGTTCATTATCATCTCCTGATGTTTCCCCGAACTTATGTAACTTCTCGTATCAACCATCTGCATCCAACGAAAATAACCGGGATTTCACCCGTTTTCCAGGAGCAGTGAAACTGGCAGGCTATGTGGCGGCGTTGAACTCCTTGTGTCTAGCGTTCTTCTGCATCCTCAGCATTATCCAGTTATCCATGATCGTGTCCAAGGACAAGGTTGTGCTCAAGTACACTTCAGCAGTCACGGCCAAGTTGGGCCTCGCTCTCCTCTCAAGTAAGATACTTTTGTTTACAATAATTTAATTAGGCTTGATATAACTAACTATTTAAAAAATCAATTTAAATAAAAAAAGTGTTGAATGTATATAGCAAGAGCGAACCTTAAAGTTGAGTGTATAAGCAGTTTATCGATTTTTCTAAATCGTTCAGTTTTTTTACCAATTTTAAAGATTTGACACTTAGAAATTAAAAAATAACAATAGTAGGGCCTATTAAGAACATAATAAATGTAAACAATAATATTGACTGTTTACATACTGATACTCTTATTACCTTTCAATTCAGAAAATTACCTGCAAGTTTTCAAGTTAGGACATTGTTTTGAACTTTAATTGAAGATGTATAGATGATTACAAGTATACCAAAATGAATTTATATTATATATTTACTATGTGGAAACTATACATTTAATTCAATTTCATTTTATAGTATTAAAAAATATGAAATGTAAACAAATATTGGCTTTTTTAAATACGTTAAAAGACTCCTTACGTATTATTTTGTCTAACTTGCATAATCATTCAATGTTTGGTCAAAAATATTTTTTTAGGTTTTTGTGAGGACTGTAAGGCATGTTTACTGATCATTACAAAAATAAAAATGTTTCAACATATAAATTAACATGAGCATTTTAGTTTATGTAGTTGAGATTGAAAAATAAATATGTTTAGTGACAGTGCAGTAACTTGTGGTATACCGTGTTACAGCGATGTTTGGGATTGCAACAGCAGGGCTGTTTGCTCTACAGACAGACGACAGAGCCAACGATTTTATTGTCAAGAGAGGAGAGTCTTTCTACATTCAGGTATACCTACTAACTAGCAAACAGTTACTAGAATACATTGTGACAATAGATAAAACACTCAAGTAAAATAGAATTTAATTTTTTTTATATTAAAAACTTGTTGCGTAAGTTATGTAATGGTTCTACTTATTTTTAAGAAGCAATACAATATTCAATATTCTTTTAATACATGATGGAAAATTTAAATTTGGTATGTTATGCCATGTAATTATATTATTTTCAAAAAGTGTGCATTTTACATATAATACTAAAATGCTTGCAAAGCTTGATTCCATTTTGAAGCTGGCAAAAAAGGTTGCAGTTTAAGTCGAGTGTTTTTCAATGCCATCGTGAATGTACCAAAGTTAAATATACATTTTTAAGGTTAAACATTCTTTCATTGTTCACTGAGAAGACTTTTTTTGTGGGTCTTGAGAAGGCCCAGGTGTGTTACAGATCACCATTGTTTGGATTACGAATAAATATAAAACTAACATGTGAGTTGGATGATTTTGAAGCACATAAATTTACCGAGTTGGCGAAATCTTTAAAGAACCGCCATAACTCTTGAATTAACAAAATAGAGCCTAACTCCGGTAACTCAATTTTTATCTTTTCCATTAGGAGTTAGTGACGCCATAGCGTACAGTACCCAGTAATGTTATTTATAGTATAAAAAGTCATTCAACTTGGTAGTTCTTTTCCACTTTATAAAGGTTTGTACGACCTTACTGTTAGAACAAAAAGTTGTATATTGTAGATTAATATGACATTGTGGGCAATAATTAACCATATGGTGGAAATAATAATTGCTTACAGGCTCAAAACAAAAAATGACACTCATGTGTGCTCAACCTTAACTACACAATAAGAATACATTCAAAACTAAGACTTCTAGTATATTCAAAGTTTTTATTTCAATTCTAACAATTGTTTCGTAAAGTATAATGGTCCGCCTACCTACAGCCCTACAGAGGACTCACCTCCCGCCCTAAGTCTAGAACAATACGGCTTACGTCATCAGAGATAATAGCTTGAGCGGTTTAACGTCTCACTGGCTACTGTCTCACATTTACAATACATCTAGTGTTGTCATTGTGCTAAATTTATTCTGAAATATTATTTATTATTAGCAGTACATTTTCAAATTCTTTTAGTTATATTACGTGGTTTTGTTACCAATTTACGTTCCATGTGTATGTTTGTTTTTATTTACACATGCATTTTTATAATAGCAATAAATATCTTCTTAAATAAGTACTGGAACATAAAACAGTATTGTTCCACTGTATTATGTTTAAGAGTTTTTTTTTTTTATTTAAGATGTTTATACCAAATATTTATGTAAAAAAACTATTTTTACCAACTCTTGTGGACGTGGATTTTAATCTCAGGTGCGTAATTATTAACCTAACTTACAGGGCCAAAAACCAAAAATATTCCTCCATAAATAATCATCAGAGAAGCCGAAAGTTCGAATCACAAAGAAAATGGTCCTACAGCGTCGAATATTTATGTGCACAGTCCGTTGTCCCCCCACCCCCCCCCCCCCCCACCCCCCCCCCCCCCCACCCCCCCCCCCCCCCACCCCCCCCCCCCCCCACCCCCCCCCCCCCCCACCCCCCCCCCCCACGGACTGGTATATAGACAGGTGTATTAAAGCAAAATAGACATCACGGGTCAAAACACGAGCTAGATTTTAACCAACCCATATCAAAAATTTTCGAACTCTTACCAGCATCCAATTTTTGCAATCTACATTTATATTTAGTAGGGGAGTATCTCTGTTAGATTCCTTCTCACTGTTAAATATGAAGATGATAATATAGTTCTAGGAACCGATGAAAGTGCCATCCTTCGAAAACTGTTTTTTGAAATATAATCTTAAAAAAATATTGATAGTAACAATAGTATAACAGGATTTCCGAAATTTGAAAACGTTATGTGTTACATAAAGTATAACACAACTTTATAACAATAATACGTAAACATAAGGTAATACATAAAAATTAAAGAACAAAAAGAAGAAGAGAAGGCAAAGAAAACGGTTCAAACATACCAATTTTCGCATGTGTTGGAGTGACGTGCGATTGTGCAATGACTCTAAGCGGCTTTAAGGTATGTTTGAACCATTCCTTTCCGTTCTGTTCTTCTTTTGGTTTTTATTTTGTATGTATTAATAGACCGCACCTGACGAAGAGGATAGATTCCAATCCTCGAAACGTTGTTATACCTTTCGCTACACATAACGATTGCATATCGATATCCCGTTATCCTTTCAAGCCGTCAATAGAAAACTTTAAACAAAGAATAACGATTTTCTTATTGTTACCGATAACGTAATACTACGACTGAAGTGAACGATGCTATAACCTTCTCTATAACCTGATCACCTTGAGTGACTCATACCCGTGTTGTGCTTGTGTCGTGAACTAGCACTCTAGCACAGTTGGTTAAACATGTCAAAACTGTGTGTGAAATGTGACACGGCTCCCCGTTATCTCTGACAGCACCTTGACAATGGTGGTTGCTCGCCACCATTATTCTCCGCCCGTTATCATCCTTACAATGTTGACAGTTGGAGCATAACGATAAGGATTAACAGCCTCATATTTTGTCATCACTACGCTTTGCTTTATAACAGATTAACAACGATGTAAAACCATAAACTCGGTCCATTGACGTATTCTTTCTTTCTGTACATTCGTTACTAGTACAGACTTCACGTAGGATTATAAAAGTATATTTTTTAATAATCCAATAGGTCGATCTAATAGTCAAGGAATAAAAGTAGTATTGCAACTCTATTTGTAAGGCTATTTGGTGATCAACAAGACGTTCTGTAACTCTCTGGACAAGGTATATCACATTATTTGCTTCACCATATGGACATGGCTCTGGTGCTCAGAACCTCAATGTGGGCTATGTCCAGTCACAGTAAATCTGCTTCAATTTTGCTATATATTATTCGATTTAAATCTTTTATATGTAATTTAATTTACGATATATTTCTTAAAAAAGCTTTATTATTGCAATTCTGTAGTAAAATGTCCATTAACTTGATCTTTAATAAGTTAAAAATGTTTATTGGCCGTAATTTTGAAAGCTTAAAGATAATATAATATTCATTTTAGTAACTGGACTTGTTACTATAAACGTTTAACTCAAAACTTGGTACGATTTAATTGATTAGTTTTAAAAAATATAAATTATTTTATAAAAATGTTTTACATAAAGGATGGGCAACTAAGCACAGGAGACCCATGTCCATATGGTGAAATGTGTACGTCTAGACTTGAGAGAAATAATTTGATAACACCGTTGTTCAGAGAGTAACTGGACACTCTGTATACGACCTATGGCATTTGGATAGTGTTATGTAACAAGGATTACAATCCTCAATATTAATTTCTTTTAAAGTAAAAGAAGCCAAGAAGAAAAATTTTATATGGCCCTTACATTTGAGTTGAAGATAACTGTAAGAACAATATTGAAATATTAATATTTTTTCAAGGAAGACCAACGAACTCCTAATTTTTCTTTTATTGTATATTCGTCTATGAGAAGATGTTGCATCCAAGTATGTTTCCAATGAAACGTGGTTGTTCACTATTTAACGGCAAATACAAGAAGCACAAATTATAAATATATAACAGAAAACACTGAAAAATATTAAATTCAGTAAACCCTGACAATAACAACAAATATTGTCATATCCCACTTTCATTTGTGCTGGTGTGACATGTATTTGTGCTCCCGACTTCTCGTGTTCGTGACTTGTGCTCGTGATTTGCATTTTGTGCAGCCTCAGGTTTATTTTCTCCTGTCTAGACTCCAAGCAGCTATAGGGCATGTTTAATTTCTCTTCTTACTCTTTTTTCTTTCTTTTTTAGTGGAAGTCCACTGCCCACTCGTTGTTGCTTTTAAGTACATGCATATGTACAAATTATCTTCTCACCTGATGAAGAGTATAGATTTCAATCCTCGAAACGTTGTGTTATTACATTTTGTAACATACAACTATAGCAAATGTCCCAAATCATATTATCCTTTCAATAAATATGTACTCATCATTTAAATTTAATGCATAAAAATGAGGTAATTACTACAGATTAAAGTTTGATTACAAATCTAAACAAAAGATTTAGTATAGTAGCCAACAAAATTTCTCCCTTATATTGATGCCTCATAATAGATCCTCAATTAGGTCTGTTCTCTGGAAAGTCAATGATTTCTTGCAAACTAAATATAGATTGTAACTACTTTATATAAATATCTCAAGGACTTCTTTGTAGACACTTTTTGCTTATTACGCATTAGTTTAAAAGCCAGTTTCTTTTCATTATGTGCGTTTAATAATGTTTTACTTGAAAATGAAAGGCTCCATAAAAAGTAAATCTAATTATTAGAGTGTTTGATTATTAAATTATTGAATAATTTCCATGAGTACTTCATTGTCATTTTGTAATATGTAATCATAAACTTATGCAGAGGCCTCATAAGTTGGATTATTCATTCTCTAAAGTGAAAGCGGCTTGGTTCCTAGTTACATAAACCACAATTTGCGACCGGTTTTCGATTCTCGCTGGGAACTTATTGCTTGTAATGTAATAGATGGGAACTGATGGAAATTGAAACATGTCTTCAATAAGAAAGCTCAGAAGTTATGTTTTAGTCCAATACGAGTCATCTTCTAAGGAGAGTTTCATAAGACTCTTCAGCAAGATGAATTCAGTTGGAAGTGAATACTTTTTGATCCATCTAGAGATGTTTGAGACACTGTAAGCAACACAAAATCTTATATTGTACTGTTAAATTATACAGGAAAGTAATAATTTTTGTTGATAAATGACAGTGGTATTGTACCTGGGAATAAATAAAATCAAACTACATTTATTGCCGTACGGTAGAAACACGTTTTAACAGGTATTTATTTATAAAATAATCCATGTTTAAGAAAAAACAATGTGATTAATTAAGTTATATTATGACGGGGAGGTATATAAGAATATAAAGAGGGAATACAATACATCCATACTTAAACTCTCCCACTGAGTAAAATCATCTTACCACCAAATAGTTTATCTGGAATTAGAATTATAACTCTTTTAGGGCAAATTTTAACACATTCAAGAATCCTCCAAAAGACTCTGCACCGACATTACAAGGTCACGACTAATATGGTCAATATCAGTTGTTGCTTCCTTATTGAATTATTACAAACTAGTTGCTGTTCACTTTTAAAGTAAATAATTTATTTTCATAAGGACACCCCATTTGCGATGCAGAATCATGTATACATATGTTTTCACTGGACTATGTCTTAAACTTTCTTCCAATGCTGCCATTGTGAAGAATGATTTTGAAATTTATTGCTTAGGGTGTTTGTTTTTTCAGAAACGACGATGCATTGAAAATGAAAAATAAAGTTTGTTTCGTCACGTACTGAAAAGTAGTGAGGTTGTCGATTCTATTAAGCTTTTGTCTGCTTGCACAGGCAAGTTCTTGCAATTAAATTAGTCACTATAAATACTACTGCCAAGATCATAGTTTAAACATCTAGCATGGCTGTCAAGTACCAAGATTTTCGTTACGTGTCATTGCGTTGCAGTTGAATGATCCTAATTTTTAAATCATTATAATATATTTATATTTGTATTTTAAATGTATAGGTAATACACGTGATACAGTATGTTGACCAAACACTGTAGTATTACGCGTCCTTGATTAGTATTATCACAAATAGATTGCTTAATGTGCTATGAATTAAAATTGACCACACATACAGAAATATACTGTACACAGAAAATACAACTTTGATAATATTGAAACAATTTTACACAGCGCGACCCAGTGGCCAGACCTAGTACGGCCACTGATAGGACCTAGTACAAAACACTTATAAACTAGGATCTACAAACCAACATCAATGAAACTTTGTTTAAACTATCTTCGATAATAATCTGTATTTAATTCTTTTTTTGCATCGATTTCAACTATACTGGTGTATTATAATTGACAAAAGAAATTTTTCAAAAGAATATGGGACCGACTTTAAGTCGCCTTTAGTGGACCTTTATGGTTGAGGAAAAATGTATTTGTTTACGGAAGTGAGTAATAGAGACAATTTGATTAAACCGATGATAAAACATAGACCATAAATATTTGATAGTAGTTTATCCTTTTACGTAATCAATGGAGGACTTACAGTAACAACCTAATTTTGCACAAAGGAACATACTGTTCTGATAAAAGATGTTTCCTTGTAGTTGTTATGCAATATAAAACACTATATGTAAATATGCAGGCTTTACTAGATAAGTAGGTATAGTAGGCCCTAATTGAGAGCGAACTTCCCATACACTTTTTTACTCGTTGGAAGTTTTCCTCATAAAAAAGATATCATCCATCAACTATGTAGATTTAGGTAGTGGTAAAAGAGAACGGTAGTAAATGTGTTAAATGAATTGACAGGTCATAGTTTATGTGTCGCAACGAAGCAAATTGACATCATACGATCATAAAATCTATTTTGAGATCAGTATCGTGAAGGAGAAGCCAGCACAGTGAAGGCTGCTTGCTGTGTGGCGGATATTCACTACATTAATGTGGGTCGGTAATCAGCTGGTCCCACATCTGTTCTGTGGCTGAATGGGCACACGTGGACCACAGCTAGCACCTGACCACACCGTACCACATCTGCGGTGCGTTGTTCTCTTGATATCTCGCTCCAGTGAGATGCTGAGGCCAAACTGAGAGCACAAAACAAGGTCACAAACATTTCTCTTTGGGTGAGGAATGTTAGTGAAGGAGAGAGAAGCCAGCACGGTGAAGGTTGACTTCGCTGTGTGGCTGGATATTCAACTACATTAATGTGGCGTCGGTAAATCAGCTGGTCCCAACAATCATGTTCTGTGGCTGGACCTGGGCACACGTTTTTTCTGTTCCCCATCCCTTCCCCCCCCTTATTGGGGGGCGCCCCGGTACCACAAGCTAGCACCCTGGGACCACACCGTACTCAACCCATCTGCGTTGACGTTTTGTTTCCTTCTTGATAATCGCTTCCCATGTGAGCATGTTGATGGCAGTGAGAACGAGACACAAACAATTCCAAACTGGTAATCGGATTTAAGGTTTGTCACTTATACCTTACTTAAAAAAAAAAGAAGATATTCATTCCCATCTTAAATTGTGTGGTTAACTATATAACATAAATGTAAAATTGGGCTCAGATGAGCCGTGAGCGTTTAGTCATACAAAATCTTTATCTAATTGAGGGGCTTGGTGGAAACATTTCATTACTAATCTGTCTGTCCCCATATCTCAGGGGGGAATGAAATCTTAACCCATATAGACCACTTGAAAATTTTTGCATGATGCTTAAGTATACACAAGCAATTCTATATTCATATTAGTATGCATGGTGCAATTTACTCAATGAAGAGGATTTATACAAGAACTGTTCCTTATTATTAGGGATTAAAGGCGCAAGCGTAAATACCAAACTATAAACAAAACTGCAGTACTATGGACATTCTCAACTTGTGTAGATAGTAACACATGAAGACTAATTCGAAGTAAGCTTCAAAACTGAATAGTTTGGTTACAACCTCAGACTAAGGCTTCTGTAGTAACAAAAAAAATGATATTTGAGCCAAACTTTGGTAATTCTTTGTATTTGTTAATATACAAAAGGCTTCAATTTGTAATAAGTTCTCCAAAGTATTATTTAATTGATTATTTACTAAAACGGTTGTTAACATAATTTGGACATTTTAAAAATTGTTCTTTTCACACATCAAGAATTAAGACCAAAGCTACCTAAAACAATTTCAACCATACAGACATCAAAGATCGTGTAGGACTAGGCAAGTTGCAATATTTATACTATAATTTCATTATTCGTGTATGTAATCAATACGGTTAATTTTAATACATTTTCCCCCCCCCCCCACCCCCCCCCCCCCCCACCCCCCCCCCCCCCCACCCCCCCCCCCCCCCACCCCCCCCCCCCCCCACCCCCCCCCCCCCCCACCCCCCCCATGGTTCTATATTATATGATCAAGAAATTTAAATTTACTACCATTTTTTTTTTCATTTCAATACAAAAGCATTGTTTAATCTTCTAGTACAGATTTTATACTCGTCGAACGTTTTATGGTTATCGATTTTGATATCGCCCATGGATTACATTATATTTCATATTTTAGAAACTTATATGTCTCTGATGTTTTAAATCGAAATAAAATTTTCCGTTTTTAGCTATCAACGTCGTCAACTTCTTTCAAAATCTTCTTCAGATCGAATATGGCTCCAGAACTATAAGAGTCAAGTCTGTTACAAGCATCAAATTCCGAGAACAGCCATGTATTAAGAGAAATGTGATACCGGAGCTAAACCTAACTTTCATATTAAAGCCACCCTTTCCTCCTGGCAACTTCCAAATATCTACCACCTTTTCGAATAATATTTTAGGTAAAACAGTTAAAGCTAATCAAAATGTTTACAATACATCATTTAATTTTATGTTTTAATGTATATGTTATTATATAACTGGGTTCAAAATTCCTTATGTAATGGGAGATACGTAGGACTATTTAAGGTTGAAGTTGTGTAGCGTTTCTAAAATTACTTCATAAATTGTGGTTATGAGTTAGTGACATGAAAAGATAATATTGGCTGAGCGTTTCTTAAGCCCATCACTGACGGGGTTGAAAAATAACATTTCTGTATGTCTGTCTGCACGATATCTCGAGGTAACTCTAGTACATGATGGTACATGTCATTTTGTGGAATTTGCATTTTTATGATAGCAAACATGGATACATTGTTTCTATGGACATGTGACATATTAAAACAAAAGGTAGCCTAACTATTCGTATAGACTTAAAATGTCCATTAAAATTCATTTATAGATAGACAATAACGAGTTGTATGATGGTGCATGGCTAACCATGGAATTTGATTGGACGTCATTAAAGACTATCACTCAGTAAGGAAACTACAGTTTCGTTTTTGTCTGCTGGGAGATGTAAACTCATTTTCTGTATTATTTTCTGTCTGTCAAAAATGAAATTGTATATACAACCTTAGTGTGGTAAGAATAAAGCCTCTTACGGGTCACGTGGTGTGTTGTATTCCTAACTCGTCTCTAAGTCGGACAGATAATTAACGGAATTTCTTTTCCTAGTAAAATTTACAATGGATTGAACTCTGAATGGAGTTTCTCGCATCCACGCCAATCAATGAATACTGGTACTCCATCTGATCAGAAAATCGATTAATATTCAACAAATCATTTGACGGGAGCTAAGAAGGTATAGACAGCCGATATGAGACGAGTTAAGCCCAAGTTGTATATTTATCACCAGCAGTATGCGAGGTCCAGGTCGCGGAGTCGAATACTCTGCCAAGACACACAGATGGGCTTCACTGTTTGGACGTTTTCATTCACCAAAATACATTCTCTAGTGCGCCTTTGTACAGAACTGAAAGGCTTGTACCAGAATAGATAGGCTTCGCCTACTTCTAACGTGCGATTACTTCAGCCTTATCGTAAAGGTGTATCTATATTCAATAACGTGCAATTACGAGTAATTACTTAATTTAGATTTCAGGTAGATAAGTAGGTCTTTTTAGATCATAGAAGCTATAATCAAACGTTAAACCACTTAAAATAAAAAGTATTTATTTGTATTTATTGATACAGGTGAAGTCTAAGAAAGGACCTTATTTTAAGACAACTTAAAAACCTTATAGCGCTGTTGATGATCGTATAGAAGAGAGCATTTTATATTATCGACGATCAGTGAAGTGACGGAATATCCAAATAAAACAAATTCTGTTTGGAGAATATTAGCAGGAGATACAGTTTTTAAGTTTTTAAACACGGTTTGTGGCAAAAATTTACAAATATCAAATGTGTATATCAGAATTGCAGAAAGATTGCAGATTGCATTAATTACTAATGTAAGTATGCACATTAATATACTTTTACAACTCTAAATCCACCTTTCAGTAAAGTCCATTTAAATTTCATTGTACTGGAGTTAGAACTTTGTAAAGCAATATAGACTCACAAACCGTTCTATGTTCTTTAAACATTCACTGTTTTTGCAGTTGGACAAAGGGTTAATCTATTTCATGTGAAACAACTGATTGAAGAATATGGTATTTTTACTTTGATCAAGTTAGGTTTTCAACGAAGCTAAATATAAGTTTAGATACAGTTTAAGATTTTGAACATGTCCATTAATTTAAATAGTAAAAAAAGAGGAATACAATGTTACGTCGTACATGATGGAGAATTCATTACAACTTACCTTAATCAGCCAAAGCTGCTGAAGAAGTTTTGGTTAGTTTGCTCAATCATGGCCTTTAGTGGTTGGAATTTACGTAGCTATGTCGTATGCAGCTCATGTGTGCAAAATTTTTCTGTTTCTTAAATCAATGAATTAAAGTGTCAAGACATTTATTTACATTTCTTCCTGGAGGACAGGAGTTAACACAGAAAAAAAGTAGGCTGGTATCCTTTCAAAGTCGGATATCTTGCCAATAAGATGGGAACATGCATTCCTTTTACATTAGGACATAAAAATTTCTTTCCAGGAAGAAACGTTTTTGTCTTCGCTGTGAAGAATCATGTAGCAAATGTAATAGGCAGATACAGCTTCGGGTTTTTACAATAATTCTATATTTATATGGCGTACTCTAGGAACATCCTTCTGCTTTTACATCCACATAAATCATCATGAATACTACGTCCTTTCTTATCTTTTATTGCCAACGTCGGAGGAACACGTCATTGTAAACTCCCTTTATCCGAGATGAATCATTCGTGGAAGGAAGTGATAGTGGCATTATCGCACTGTCCACAGTCGTTTCATTCAGAAAGGATCGTTAACTATTAACAGAGTTGGGATATTAGAAACCTGCTTAGTACTGTTTGCAGTTCTCAGAACTAATGGGCTTAGACCAGCCTTTACACGGAAACATGGCCGATTATCGCTTAATAAGCGCGGCGCGGCTATTTTAAAACGAAACAAATTGTCAGTTCGTCAACAGGTGAGGATAATAAGCGGGTAAGCAGAGCAATGATTATCTTCTCAGGAACTGATAAATCCGAAGATATCAAAATCAAATCGCTCAGTCCATAAGTTCGGTCACAACTATGCCGTTTATTAAAGTGCATCGAGTGAAAATCGATTGAGGAGAAACCATTGCAACGCTCATCACTATATTTTACGTATAAAGAAACAGAACAGAGAGAAGGGTTGGAGTAGTGAGAGTCGCCATTGCAACGCTTACCGCTATATTGTAAGTATAGAGGAGCAGAACAGCGTGGAGGTAGAGTAGTGATAGTCACCATTGCAACGTTTATCGCTATATTGTAAGTATAGAGGAGCAGAACAGCGTGGAGGTAGAGTAGTGATAGTCACCATTGCAAAGCTTATCGCTATATTGTAGTATAGAGGAGCAGAACAGCGTGGAGGTAGAGTAGTGATAGTCGCCCATGCAAAAGCTTATCGCTATATTGTAAGTATAGAGGAGCAAGAACAGCGTGGAGGTAGAGTAGTGATAGTCGCCTCTGCAACGCTTATCGCTGTATTGTAAGTATAGAGGAGCAGAACAGCGTGGAGGTAGAGTAGTGATAGTCGCCACTGCAAACGCTTATCGCTATATTGTAAGTATAGAGGAGCAGAACCAGCGTGGAGGTAGAGTAGTGATAGTCGCCACTGCAAGCGTTTATCGCTATATTGTAAGTATAGAGGAGCAGAACAGCGTGGAGGTAGAGTAGTGATAGTCACCACTGTAATGCTTATCGCTATATTGTAAGTAAAGAGGAGCAGAACAGCGTGAGGTAGAGTAGTGATAGTCGCCATTGCAAGACACCGGGCGTCCTTGAGCTCTGAGCTGGCCTGACTCTGCACACCGTGCCAGCGCCACCGTCGCGTCATTCCAGCAAAATAATACCTTTCATCGTAACCGCGATAGTCTCTTTCTTCGGCAATCAGCAGTCGAAGTATTGATCTCTCCTGAGATGATGTCGCAACGCCTCTGACAACAGTTCTTCCTTGTCATGATTTTGTGAGGAAGAGATGAGCGATGACTTTGTGTGAGGAACTTACAGGATACAAACTGAACGACCTTGGTGAATGACATAACACTGCGCAGTTCTATGACAATCTCTGCCAGCATTTTGTTGCGACGTCTCTGCGATTTATAATCTGCATCTTGAGATAAAAGAAGAAAGAAGAATGCACCATCTTATCATTCAAGATGGAAGACTTTCTAAAGCTAATGAATAGTAACAGTACCATCAACCACAACAATAAACTATTGTGTAACGAATCTCATAGGGCATAGCAGATACAATTGAAATTACGGAACCAAATGAATCTATAATTATACAGTTTACTTTCAGTTACAATAATGGCAACTGTAATTTATAAAACCGTGAGTTACTGTATTTAACATAAAATATTCATTGAAGAAATCCAACCTTTCTCGCTGTTTGCAAAGATGATATATAACCAACGTTTTTACATATGTTTGTCTTCATCTTTTGAGAGTTGGATTTTGAGAGTGAATGTAAAATAGTCTACATTCGCCAACAGACGCATATCTGTACCTCTTTTGGGCAAAGTGATTTCTCCTCTTGTTCTTACATTCTCCTATTCAGCATTCTTAGTATGTGGTATGGAAAAATTAGGTGCTATTTCAAACATATAAAGTGGCCAATTTCATATAACATTAATATGATTTTTCCGAATGGAATTGAATAAGAGCAGTGTAAAATATTAAGAAAGAAGTGATAAAGATGAAAAATAGGAAAGAGAGTTCAACTAATAGCTCTAAAAAAATTAAAACAGGTCAGCATATATTTATATAATAAAGTAAATCTTGTTCATTTATGATGTATTTTACAAAATATTTTATACAAACAACAGTGAGTTTCGGAAATAATTCGTAAAAGGACGTTTCTTCCTTTTTTTATGTATAAAAATGACAACAACTCAGAATCCTAATTAAAAATACAGATCCGATTCACGAAAACGTTGTGGTTTATAAACAAGTTAATTTATTCCGTGCGACGAAGTGAAGGGAACCAAAGAAAAGAAAACTGCTTTTATTGAATAATTATGAATATAAACATGAATTGCCAACTCCGAATAGTAGTTTTGCTTTTCTGTTCGTATTGTTGTTTCGAACTTATACTATAGCAAGATTTAAATAATACAAATGTCAGTAATTTATTTACATTCAAAGTTGTTTCTGTTTGATATATAAATTTATGAAGACATTAATTAGTAAACAAAATATTATTCTCATGATAGAATTTAAGCACCTGATTTTGACGTATAAAGAATTGGATTATTTTGAATTGGAATGAACGAAATTCTTTCATTGGTAAAAGTAAAATGCCTTAGACGTATGAATGCGTAGATAAAATTAAATGGTCTATTTCAGGTAGGGTAACTGTGTATCTCCTGCATCTGGCCTCCTCCTCATGTTCACTGAACCAGTTTAGAACAGGTGTTTCGGTATCTGGGAGTTCAAGGCCTGCATGATCAAACAACAGGTTTTAGCTTTTAAATGTTTTATCACTCGCTTGTTACAAATTTATTGATGGAACTAGCTCTACTCCGCTGTTTAGGACCTACGTTTGTTTGACTGTAAAATTTGTATCCTATGCAATCAAGATCGGATGATTCGGAAGACTTTTTTGTAATCTGGCATGATATGACTTATATTGTCAATAAAATACTAAGTACCTATAACACCAGTTTTAGAAACAGGTGTTTCGGTGTCTGGAGTTCAAGGCCTGCATGATCAAACAACAGGTTTTATCGCTTTTAAATGTTTTATCACTCGCTTGTTACAAAATTGATTCATGGAACTAGCTCTACTCCCGCTGTTTAGGACCTACGTTTGTTTGACTGTAAACTTGTATCTATGCAATCAAGATCGGATGATTCTGAAAACTTTTTTTGTAATCTGGCATGATATGACTTATATTGTCAATAAAATACTAAGTACCTTATAACACCAGTTTAGAACAGGTGTTTCGGTGTCTGGAGTTCAAGGCCTGCAATGATCAAACAACAGGTTTTATCTTTTAAATGTTTTTATCACTCGCTTGTTACAAATTGATTCATGGAACTAGCTCTACTCCGCTGTTTAGGACCTACGTTTGTTTGACTGTAAACTTGTATCCATGCAATCAAGATCGGATGATTCTGAAAACTTTTTTTTGTAATCTGGCATGATATGACTTATATAGTCAATAAAATACTAAGTACCTTATAACACCAGTTTTAGAACAGGTGTTTTTCGGTGTCTGGAGTTCAAGGCCTGCATGATCAAACAACAGGTTTTATCTTTTAAATGTTTTTATCACTCGCTTGTTACAAATTGATTCATGGAACTAGCTCTACTCCGCTGTTTTAGGACCTACGTTTGTTTGACTGTAAATTTGAATTTATACAATCAAGATCAGATGATTCGGAAGACTTTTTGTAATCTGGAATGATATGACTTGCATTGTCAAGAAAAAAAAACGTAAGTAAGATATAACACTAGTTTAGAGCAGGTATTTTGGTGTCTGGAGTTCAAGACCTGCATGATCAAACAACTTGGCTTTTAATTGTTAATTGTTTGTTACAAATTGTTTGATGGAACTATCTCTACTCCGCTGTTTTGGACCTTCGTTTGTTTGACTGTAAATTTGAATTTATACAATCAAGATCAGATGATTCGGAGGACTTTTTTGTAATATGGCATGATGTGACTTGCATTGTCAAGAAAAAAACGTAAGTAAGATATAAAACTGGTTTAGAAACAGGTATTTTTTTGTCTGGAGTTCAAGACCCTGCATGACCAAACAACTTGGCTTTTTATTGTTAATTGTTTGTTTACAAAATTGATTGATGGAACTAGCTCTACTTCCGCTGTTTTTGACCTTCGTTTGTTTCACTGCAAATTTGAATTTATACAATCAAGAATCAGATGATTCGGAAGACTTTTTTGTAATCTGGCATGATATGACTTCCATTGTCCATAAAAAAAGTAAGTAAGATATAACACCAGTTTAGAACAGGTGTTTTGGTGTCTGGAGTTCAAGACCTGCATGATCAAAACAACTTGGCTTTTATAATTTTGTTTTCGTTTGTTACAAATTGATTGATGGAACTGGGTCTTCGGGGGGGGGGGGTGGGGGGGTCCTCTGTTTAGGGATCGTATACGATCAAGATTAGATGATATGAAGGCTTTTTTTTTGTAATTTGGCATGATATAACTTGCGTTGCCATTAAAACAAACGTATGTGAAAGAATTTAGCCCGTTTCAAATATGTTTTTAGATGTCGTCTTCCATAATAACCACCAATTGGTCATCCTAGCGTCGACTAAAACTTTTTCCCAGCATAGGGGCTATTGGATGGTTAATACAAGATCAAATGTAAGTCATACAGTTATAGACACGTATTATACTCATCCATTGTGCAGAGGAATGTGAGATCCCTTTCCCTTTGTGGGTTTCCACCTGGAGAAGCCAACGTGGCATTCGCTCTATTCTATTATACTAGTAGAAAATGCATTCCAGTCTTCGACATATTACGAAAAAATTCGAGACCAACAAGGTGATACGCTACGGGTATTGTCAGGCTTGAGTTTCTTCGAGAGATTATTAGGAAAATGAAACCCGCTTAATAATAAAATTAGGACTTAAAAATCAGAAGTTTTATCAATAAATCTCATGGTTATGGTTGTTGCTTGTATTTTTAATCAAGTGCAATAATAATAGGAAGTAGTTTCTATTTTTGATAAGCCGATATACTTAAAATGAAGGATGTGTGTATAACATTAAATGTAAAAAAGTTTAAATGGCTTCATTTGTTTTACAATATTCCAATGTCTTCTTCAATGTCTCAATGTCATGAAAATTTCAATTTTCTGTTTCGTTTAGTAGTTTTATATACACAAAAACCTCCGACCGTAAGCATTAAACCAAATACAGATATATGTTTATGTTCCTGAAACATTTTACTTTGCCACTTACAACCTTGTTCTACAGATTTGCGGACAGACAGTATTTTGTTGGACATTTGACGGTATTTAGCTTCGCCGACACTCTACCAACGTTTCAGTATAGGATTTAATTTTATGGTTATTTTCATTATCTATGTTAAAGTTGAATTTAAAACTATCAGTTCCGCGGCTTCGCTCGCAATTGCGTAGGCTTTGCAAGTGTATGAACTCTTTTGGTTCCAGTGAATTAAATTTCTCACGCCAATGATGGAATTTACCTTGTTGCCGTGATTAAGCAAAATCTGTCAAAAAGTGTATATTACTCCGGTATTAGTGTGTTTTTGTTCCATAGTTGAGTTTTCCTTGTTTCCCGATGAATAAGATATACGTGCATACACAAATCTGAGATGACTTGTTTTGTCAACAGACTACTAAAATTAGATTTATAACAGTCATTAAACTTATAGTAAAATTTAGATAGTAACTTCGTATTTCATTTCTAATACTTGATATGTGCTAAAAATGTATAATTAAAGTATATTTTTGTAAGAAATTCAATGTTTTTATTAACGTATCAAACTTATTCTATGTTGCAAACACATTGTAAATGTAAACAAATGGAAAATAGTTGCTAAGTTATTAAAACATATGATTTTGCTATCATACAACAATGTTTACATAGCACAAGTTGATTGTGTTTAACAGGAACTTTAAATTAATATTCCACAACTTTAAGTGACCAAGATGGGACTTTCGGTGCTTTAGAGGGCAGTGGGAAGTAGCCTGAAGGGATTTTCGAAGTAAGAATAGGCTTAAATATATACCAGAAACCCTAAGAATGATCATGTAGATTTTCAGTACAACTGGTTTAATAATTTACGTATGAAATTAAAACAAACAAATAAAGAAACTTTAATATTTATAATATTAATAAAAAATTATAACTGCTTTATGAGATCTTAGTTAATTCATAAATATGAAATATAATAGTTTAATTCATAAATATAAAATATAACAGATTTTCGTGTACTTAGTTCCTTAAATCTGCAATCATGTGTGACAAATCTCAGTGAAAATGTTTAGTATGGTTCTTATTTAGCATATACAGTGGACTGACATGATGACTTGCAGAATCGAGGTCTGACTTATAACAGAACCATCTGTTCCTTGACAATAAAGCGGCTGTTCGCTTTCACTGGTCCGGTTTTGTGAACTAAAAATGTCATTTCTAATATCCGCTGGCACCGTTATCTTCTCCTTCTAGACTTGATGGTCTACGAACCGCTAGCCAATCTGCATTGTTTTAAGCACACAATCACCTTTAACGTGAAATCGGTGGACGGAAAGAAAGAGCGAACGTTTTGGTGGGTCGCTATAGGAGGGGTATTAGACGGATTATTTTTACATACGAAACGATAATTTTTGTCAATGTCCCTATTTTTTAGCTTAGTACACAACCAACGAAAATAAAGACACTGATATTCTTTTACTTTCAGCCAAGTATTAGGTTCTTATTTGTTTTAACTGACACATGGTCACATGGCAGATTTAACTTTTATTGGCTGAGCATTAGCTAAGCCTGTCATTTGTGGAGCTGAAACAAATTTAATTTCGGACTGTCTGATTTTAAATTGTGCCCAAAGCTTCATTTCTAAACGAGGATCACTGAGTTCGATCATGGTTTGTGTTTACTGTATGGGATTTGGCTGATCGTTAGCAAATATTTTTGCGCTGGTCGTGTGGATGACCATGATGGCAACGAGAAAAAATGTTGAGTAAATAAAATATTTAAACACACTCAGTACACTCATAAGAGATTTTAACATGTGACATAGTGATAGATGTAGCCAGGACGTAGCCAGTGAGGGGGTCCAAGGGGCCCGGACCCCTCCACAAATTTTGAATTTTTCAATTACTTTTTTAGTAAAACGATCATTATTATTTAAATAATTCAGTATTACTGACATGTATTGCAGAAAGATCGTTATCAACAAAGAAACGGGCTCAAGAACCTTTTAAGAAACAAAATTGGGCCTTACTCTCTGTCCACTACGGAAATATATCAGTTGACTGGACCTTCCCCCACAAACTTTTCCTGGCTAAATTCTTGGCATGCAGCCTGATTATCCCAACACATCCAAAATCATTTTAGGTTGACAAGACTTTTATGACTAAAACTGATATGCAACCCAATTTAATTAACAAACATGTTATTGTAACGTAAAGAATGACATTAAATATCACATTATTTACTTTACTTTTGCTTTAATGTATCATGTGGCAGAATATCTCGTGAAATATTTCAAATGTAGACTTAAAATTTTGCTTGCAGCTTTCTACATGGACAAGAATGAGTTCTATGTTGCATGTCTAAACATTGAATTTGGCTGAGCGTCGTTGGTAAGTTCTTTTCATTACCGGTGGATGTGAAGATATTTTGCTGCAAGATTATCTTGTCAATAATAAAATGAGCTATAGACTTGAAATATTGCATTGAACCTCAGTGAAACGTGTTACGCAACACTGGCCGTTCTTCTACCTTGTTTACGTACACTTACTGTAAAATCCCTCATTAGATTCAACGAAAACCAGGTTGTGTACGTATGCAATTGCAAATTGACCCTCGCCTCCTAGACTATGGAGTTAGCATCCTTTCAGCTGTCACCTTCGACAACCTCTCAGTGGTTTCCATTTCAAAGGATTTGAAAGTAACCATAACCATAACCTAAACCTTCTGTTGA
Source organism: Homalodisca vitripennis (assembly GCF_021130785.1). Classification (NCBI taxonomy): domain Eukaryota; kingdom Metazoa; phylum Arthropoda; class Insecta; order Hemiptera; family Cicadellidae; genus Homalodisca; species Homalodisca vitripennis. The sequence continues at coordinate 30,775,322 of NC_060211.1, forward strand.
CCTTTGCCTCCGATTACCAATCAATCCTTGAAGGTAAGAAAAAATTAATGCAATCGTTAGGATAATTGGTTTGTTGTTATTTGATTTCAAGGTTTTGTTACAATTAAACCTTTCAGTTTCGACTGTTCGTTATTTTTTAGTTTATAAATTAGTAGAATTGGCATATTTCGTTAGATCCAACTTTGGGTGTGATTTTTATAAACTGTCAAAAGAATAATTGATTTGGTGTTAAATAGTCTTTCTGATTGCGAAAAAATGACACAGTAACCAATATATTAATTAATATTTATTAAAATTTGATAGAAAAATGTACAATAGGATATTGTGTACATTGGATAGCTTAAAATTTACATTATAAAACCCTTTAATATTAACTGGCATAAATATAATATCGTCCAGATTACAACTTAAATATTACTACAGAATAGTAGTAAAACATTATTACTTATTTTTTCCTGTATTTGACACACATACAGTGTAAAAAGTCCCGCACGGGCTTGATAATTCCCAAACGAATAATGGTAAAGCAATAAAACTTGGTACATCATTACTGCACCTCTAAATGTAGTTTTTGAAGTAGCTACCATTCTTTGTCATGTTAGGGGGGATGGTCTTGCAAGGAATGAGAAGGAAATCATAAATGAGGACATAGGTCGAGTAGTAAATCAAATTAAAGGATTTTATTAGTAGAGTACAATGCCGCAAATCCAACCTCAAAAGATGTACTCCTTAAAGAATTACGCTGGTTTTATAGTTTGAAACATCTTCAATGTAGTTCCTGTTGTAGATGGTTTAATATTCGTTTTGGCTCAGTGAACACAGGACTTAAGAAATAGGTTTTAAGATATTTATTGACTCTTCAGATCCAATGAAGGATGGTCTACAAGGAGATCGGCAAACAATTTAACGTAAGCATAGCTTAAGATGTACATCGTTTTAAAGTGTAAGATGTACATCAATTAAAGTCCAAAGACCTACCTACAAATAAGAACTTTCTAGTGTAATAACTGATACCAGTTTTTTCTTCAGCATCCATCGCTGCTTCTCAAACCCTTTATATATGAAGTACATCTTGGGCTAAACGCTTAACTTAAGGAGTTGTTTTGCCAAACTAGTCATTTGATTTTTTATATATTATCCACGTAATGGCGTTGTCGGTACACTCACGTAGGCAGTTAGTTTGGCGTGGAATGTCCCTCAGACACGTGTACTCGTGTATTGGTACAGAACTCCCTCCCAAAACCCAATAACAAATTCACACCCACACTTCATCACTGTTATTGTTTGTGTGGCTATTACAGTGTGTAGGGTAGAGTTTTTTTCCTTTAAATAAGTATAGGTATTAGAGATTTTGTATTTTTGTTGTGTTTTGATGGATGGGTTTGTTTTTTTTTTATATATGTACTCTATGTTAGCCCGGGACCTTTAACTCCTGTGGACACCTCCGTGTTTACAATAGCAACGTGGGGCAATTCTGGCTCTCGTGCATTTCTCAGTCGAATTGTGAAAATGTATTATTCCCCCAAATGGGGCTGTGGCTTGATGTTGTACTTACTCAGTTTATTGGACGAGTCTTTAAACTTTTAACCCACCCCCCCCCCCCCCCACCCCCCCCCCCCCCCACCCCCCCCCCCCCCCACCCCCCCCCCCCCCCACCCCCCCCCCCCCCCACCCCCCCCCCCCCCCAAAATACCTGCGCTGCGCTGTTGTTCCTTGTCCTGTATCCTTAAAACAAGGCATTAGTATACACAACGATAGAACGATGGAACGACACAACACGCGGGTCAGTGTCGTGTAACACACCAGGGTAATGTGTTGTACGTTGTAAAACAAATTGAGTTCCCGCATCTCAATCAGGACATCCTCCACTTCAATTATGTGTAATAAACACTCTCTGCTTTCCTGAATACCTGCGCTGCGCTGTTGCTCCGTGTCCTGTATCCTTAAACAAAGCATTTGAAGTAAATAACGATAGAACTTTGGAACGACACAACACGCGGGTCAGTGTCGTGTAACACACCAGGGGTAATGTGTTGTACGTTGTAAAACAATTGAGTCCCCGTCTCTCAATCAGGACATCCTCCACTTCAATTACGTGTAAATAAACACTCTCTGCTTCCCTGAATACCTGCGCTGCGCTGTTGTTCCTTGTCCTGTATCCTTAAACAAGGCATTTGAAGTAAATAACGATAGAACTTTGGAACGACACAACACGCGGGTCAGTGTCGTGTAACACACCAGGGGTAATGTGTTGTACGTTGTAAAACAATTGAGTTCCCGCATCTCAATCAGGACATCCTCCACTTCAATTATGTGTAATAAACACTCTCTGCTTTCCTGAATACCTGCGCTGCGCTGTTGCTCCGTGTCCTGTATCCTTAAACAAGGCATTAGTATACACAACGATAGAACGTTGGAACGACACAACACGCGGGTCAGTGTCGTGTAACACACCAGGGGTAATGTGTTGTACGTTGTAAAAAACAATTGAGTTCCCGCATCTCAATCAGGACATCCTCCACTTCAATTATGTGTAATAAACACTCTCTGCTTTCATGAATACCTGCGCTGCGCTGTTGCTACGTGTCCTGTATCCTTAAACAAAGCATTTGAAGTAAAATAACGATAGAACTTTGGAACGACACAACACGCGGGTCAGTGTCGTGTAACACACCAGGGGTAATGTGTTGTACGTTGTAAAACAATTGAGTCCCCGCCTCTCAATCAGGACATCCTCCACTTCAATTACGTGTTATAAACACTCTCTGCTTCCCTGAATACCTGCGCTGCGCTGTTGTTCCTTGTCCTGTATCCTTAAACAAGGCATTAGTATACACAACGATAGAACGATGGAACGACACAACACGCGGGTCAGTGTCGTGTAACACACCAGGGGTAATGTGTTGTACGTTGTAAAACAATTGAGTTCCCGCATCTCAATCAGGACATCCTCCACTTCAATTATGTGTAATAAACACTCTCTGCTTTCCTGAATATCTGCGCTGCGCTGTTGCTCCGTGTCCTGTATCCTTAAACAAAGCATTTGAAGTAAATAACGATAGAACTTTGGAACGACACAACACGCGGGTCAGTGTCGTGTAACACACCAGGGGTAATGTGTTGTACGTTTGTAAAACAATTGAGTCCCCGTCTCTCAATCAGGACATCCTCCACTTCAATTACGTGGTAATAAACACTCTCTGCTTCCCTGAATACCTGCGCTGCGCTGTTGTTCCTTGTCCTGTATCCTTAAACAAGGCATTTGAAGTAAATAACGATAGAACTTTGGAACGACACAACACGCGGGTCAGTGTCGTGTAACACACCAGGGTAATGTGTTGTACGTTGTAAAACAATTGAGTTCCCGCATCTCAATCAGGACATCCTCCACTTCAATTATGTGTAATAAACACTCTCTGCTTTCCTGAATACCTGCGCTGCGCTGTTGCTCCGTGTCCTGTATCCTTAAACAAGCATTAGTATACACAACGATAGAACGTTGGAACGACACAACACGCGGGTCAGTGTCGTGTAACACACCAGGGGTAATGTGTTGTACGTTGTAAAACAATTGAGTCCCCGCCTCTCAATCAGGACATCCTCCACTTCAATTACGTGTAATAAACACTCTCTGCTTCCCTGAATACCTGCGCTGCGCTGTTGTTCCTTGTCCTGTATCCTTAAACAAGGCATTTGAAGTAAATAACGATAGAACTTTGGAACGACACAACACGCGGGTCAGTGTCGTGTAACACACCAGGGGTAATGGTGTTTGTACGTTGTAAAACAATTGAGTCCCCGTCTCTCAATCAGGACATCCTCCACTTCAATTACGTGTAATAAACACTCTCTGCTTCCCTGAATACCTGCGCTGCGCTGTTGTTCCTTGTCCTGTATCCTTAAACAAGGCATTTGAAGTAAATAACGATAGAACTTTGGAACGACACAACACGCGGGTCAGTGTCGTGTAACACACCAGGGGTAATGTGTTGTACGTTGTAAAACAATTGAGTTCCCGCATCTCAATCAGGACATCCTCCACTTCAATTATGTGTAATAAACACTCTCTGCTTTCCTGAATACCTGCGCTGCGCTGTTGCTCCGTGTCCTGTATCCTTAAACAAGGCATTAGTATACACAACGATAGAACGTTGGAACGACACAACACGCGGGTCAGTGTCGTGTAACACACCAGGGGTAATGTGTTGTACGTTGTAAAACAATTGAGTTCCCGCATCTCAATCAGGACATCCTCCACTTCAATTATGTGTAATAAACACTCTCTGCTTTCATGAATACCTGCGCTGCGCTGTTGCTACGTGTCCTGTATCCTTAAACAAAGCATTTGAAGTAAATAACGATAGAACTTTGGAACGACACAACACGCGGGTCAGTGTCGTGTAACACACCAGGGGTAATGTGTTGTACGTTGTAAAACAATTGAGTCCCCGCCTCTCAATCAGGACATCCTCCACTTCAATTACGTGTTATAAACACTCTCTGCTTCCCTGAATACCTGCGCTGCGCTGTTGTTCCTTGTCCTGTATCCTTAAACAAGGCATTAGTATACACAACGATAGAACGATGGAACGACACAACACGCGGGTCAGTGTCGTGTAACACACCAGGGGTAATGTGTTGTACGTTGTAAAAACATTGAGTTCCCGCATCTCAATCAGGACATCCTCCACTTCAATTATGTGTAATAAACACTCTCTGCTTTCCTGAATATCTGCGCTGCGCTGTTGCTCCGTGTCCCTGTATCCTTAAACAAAGCATTTGAAGTAAATAACGATAGAACTTTGGAACGACACAACACGCGGGTCAGTGTCGTGTAACACACCAGGGGTAATGTGTTGTACGTTGTAAAACAATTGAGTCCCCGTCTCTCAATCAGGACATCCTCCACTTCAATTACGTGTAATAAACACTCTCTGCTTCCCTGAATACCTGCGCTGCGCTGTTGTTCCTTGTCCTGTATCCTTAAACAAGGCATTTGAAGTAAATAACGATAGAACTTTGGAACGACACAACACGCGGGTCAGTGTCGTGTAACACACCAGGGGTAATGTGTTGTACGTTGTAAAACAATTGAGTTCCCGCATCTCAATCAGGACATCCTCCACTTCAATTATGTGTAATAAACACTCTCTGCTTTCCTGAATACCTGCGCTGCGCTGTTGCTCCGTGTCCTGTATCCTTAAACAAGGCATTAGTATACACAACGATAGAACGTTGGAACGACACAACACGCGGGTCAGTGTCGTGTAACACACCAGGGGTAATGTGTTGTACGTTGTAAAACAATTGAGTTCCCGCATCTCAATCAGGACATCCTTCCACTTCAATTATGTGTAATAAACACTCTCTGCTTTCATGAATACCTGCGCTGCGCTGTTGCTACGTGTCCTGTATCCTTAAACAAAGCATTTGAAGTAAATAACGATAGAACTTTGGAACGACACAACACGCGGGTCAGTGTCGTGTAACACACCAGGGGTAATGTGTTGTACGTTGTAAAACAATTGAGTCCCCGCCTCTCAATCAGGACATCCTCCACTTCAATTACGTGTTATAAACACTCTCTGCTTCCCTGAATACCTGCGCTGCGCTGTTGTTCCTTGTCCTGTATCCTTAAACAAGGCATTAGTATACACAACGATAGAACGATGGAACGACACAACACGCGGGTCAGTGTCGTGTAACACACCAGGGGTAATGTGTTGTACGTTGTAAAACAATTGAGTTCCCGCATCTCAATCAGGACATCCTCCACTTCAATTATGTGTAATAAACACTCTCTGCTTTCCTGAATATCTGCGCTGCGCTGTTGCTCCGTGTCCTGTATCCTTAAACAAAGCATTTGAAGTAAATAACGATAGAACTTTGGAACGACACAACACGCGGGTCAGTGTCGTGTAACACACCAGGGGTAATGTGTTGTACGTTGTAAAACAATTGAGTCCCCGTCTCTCAATCAGGACATCCTTCACTTCAATTACGTGTAATAAACACTCTCTGCTTCCCTGAATACCTGCGCTGCGCTGTTGTTCCTTGTCCTGTATCCTTAAACAAGGCATTTGAAGTAAATAACGATAGAAACTTTGGAACGACACAACACGCGGGTCAGTGTCGTGTAAACACACCAGGGGTAATGTGTTGTACGTTTGTAAAACAATTGAGTCCCCGTCTCTCAATCAGGACATCCTTCACTTCAATTACGTGTAATAAACACTCTCTGCTTCCCTGAATACCTGCGCTGCGCTGTTGTTCCTTGTCCTGTATCCTTAAACAAGGCATTTGAAGTAAATAACGATAGAACTTTGGAACGACACAACACGCGGGTCAGTGTCGTGTAACACACCAGGGGTAATGTGTTGTACGTTGTAAAACAATTGAGTCCCCGTCTCTCAATCAGGACATCCTTCACTTCAATTACGTGTAATAAACACTCTCTGCTTCCCTGAATACCTGCGCTGCGCTGTTGTTCCTTGTCCTGTATCCTTAAACAAGGCATTTGTATACACAACGATAGAACGTTGGAACGACACAACACGCGGGTCAGTGTCGTGTAACACACCAGGGGTAATGTGTTGTACGTTGTAAAACAATTGAGTCCCCGCCTCTCAATCAGGACATCCTCCACTTCAATTACGTGTAATAAACACTCTCTGCTTCCCTTGAATACCTGCGCTGCAGTGTTGTTCCTTGTCCTGTTTCCTTAAACAAGGCATTTGTATACACAACGATAGAACGTTGGAACGACACAACACGCGGGTCAGTGTCGTGTAACACACCAGGGGTAATGTGTTGTACGTTGTAAAACAATTGAGTTCCCGCATCTCAATAAGGACATCCTCCACTTCAATTACATGTAATAAACACTCTCTGCTTTCCTGAATAACTGCGCTGCGTAGATGATCTTTGTCCTGTATCCTTAAGGATTTTATCATGGATTTACCACTATTGCTCATTAAGTCTAAGTGTGCATTGATCAATTACCGAGTGTCCTTTAAGTTTATTTCCACTAACTAAGACTCATAATATATCCGGAAATAATTAAATACTCGTAAATTTCAAGTTTTGCCATACAGAAAACTACAGACTATTTAGTAGTTAGAATGTTCTGAACGTCTATGCCAAAACTAAAAAAGGGTTTTTAATACATTAAAACTAAAAAAATGTTTTTTGATGCATAAGTTAGTTAAAAATTACAATTATAGTAACTATTGTTCCATATAGCTTTTGATTAAGGCACATCACAAACGTACACTTGAACTAATTAAATTTGCTAAATGTTTTGTTCAGTTTCGCCCTAGGTATCCAGAAAAATCTTTACCACAAATCTATCTGTAGATAGTCTTTACCACCATTGATACACTTGTTGGGTAATAACCATTTTATGTGCATAAATTACATAAATATAATTTGTTACAGTAGCCTACTACAAACATACACTTGAAATTAAATTTTCTAAACCTTCTGTTCAGTTTCGCTTTAAGTGTCCAGGAAAATCTTTACCACTTATCTATCAGTAGATAGTCTATACCACCATAGATGATTGATAAAAAAGTTTAGAGTCCAAATTATTTGGTAATAACCATTTAGGTGTATAGACTATATAAAGGTAATGTGTTACAGTAGATATTGATCAAATATTTCATCAAGATGTAGTTAAATGCAACTTTTGACTCTGATGTTGAGGCCATACGGAATTTCGGTTTTCATAGGCTACCAAGTAGTGTTCGTAAAATACGATTCACGTATTTATATACTTTATGCATATTTTGCAACAAAAGAGAAAGGAAAATTTGCAAATGGGGGAGGGTTGCACAAAAAGACAGTGTTAGGAGGATGAAGAGGAAATCTATGTATTTCACAATGTACAGAGTGCATAAACTGTGTAGATATTTTGAAAGGTACATCTTCCTTCCGTTAAAGTACAAATCATCGGCCTACCTGATGTACTTTCGAAGTACCCCCAAAGCGGAAGGGCCACTGCTGCTGCAGCCAGTGCGAATGCCAGGAACCCGAGGCAGGCTACGCCCGAAGAGTACAAGGCTTTACTCTTGTTTGACTCTGCCATGGTCCTTGGCTCATGGTGTCCTGCTCCTCCGCAAGCTAGTCACTCACTCACTCACTAGGCTCACTGTTACACGTACACAGAGGTCACTTGCTGCACTCACCTGACTGTACCTCCCTAGTTCCAGGGCCATTAAATTAATGACATAGCAAAGTACATATACATTTGGAATAGTGAAAAGTATGAATTTACATGTACAGAGTCGAAAACATTGAAAACATCGAGAGGAATTAGTTCGGTTTCAATAGTAACCACTACAAGATTAGGAATATCCACTGATAAAGGAATATTCACCTTCCGTGTTAATAAATATAGTAAACATTCTCATTAGAACCTTAATCGATCTAACAACAACACTAATCAAGGGCTAGACACCCATCATTGTACACATAGTTGGCCAAGCACTTTTTTACTGCTACGATAATGTGTTAAAAGAGATTAAATCTCTAGTTTCTAAGAAATTTACTGCAGCGGTGTTCAATAAAGTTAATTCAATGTTCAATAGGTGGTTAATTGCGCTGATTCCTGCAAATCCTCAACAGTTCTCTATCTTCACAAGTATTCTCAGCTTGTAATGAAACTTTCATGTCGTATTTTTTATCAAATCCTAATACAAATGCATTTATTTTCACGAACAATGCATATATTCGAGTTGCAGAACTGTTTGTCTTACTTGCAATATAGTTGCATACATGAACGAAGTTACAGTTATTTTAAGTCAGTATTTTAATCTAACTTTTCATTTCATTATAGATTTTTTAATCATCCATTTTAGTGTCACTCACAATACAACAACCACCTTTCCAGATTAGGTGTAATTTTGACAGATAGATCGTTCACTGCAAATGCCAAAAAACAGAACCACCGAAAAGAAACTCGGGATTATAATTTCTTTTATTAACACTAATAAGTTAAAAAATATTGGAAAAAGTTTAAAACAGTTCTAGATTGGGTTCCAGAGAAGAAGTACCGGACAAAGAGGCAGTATTGGGGTAAGCTGAGCACGAAATCCTGAGAAAGTTAACTGGCCAAGTGACTAACGTGTCACCTACGATCAAAGTAGGGTGGAGCGACGTTAGAGCTCATAGGTTGCGAAATATCAAACAATTATGTGAGTTAACAAGAGGTAATGGAGCGAAGGTCACTCCACTCCCCGCATTCTGGTGCCATTGAGTCATCCATTCAACTGACACTTGTCTAAGGCTCAACTTTCTGCTGACTCATAACTTGGTTGAAGTAGTACTAGAGTAAAAATAACATTCGAGATTTATTACACCTGGGTTTTAATAGGGATCTTAATTTTATTACTCCTACAAGAGGTTTTATGAATCCAATGTATACGCTCAAATAAATCTGCACAATAGTTCGATCGTAATAAGACTGGGCCTAAGCATGAACCCTGAGGCACAACGTAAGAAATAGACTAGAAGCAATATTCTCGCCTTAACGGACATTAATGGCCTAGTTAAGTCCCTCTAATTGCGATAACGTCCTACTTTTAAACCTATTGGGCCAGTTAATGACCTAGATATCCGGCGATCGCTTGTTCAGCTGATGCGTCACCGAGAATGTAAACACGTGACACTTGTTCTGTCTACTGGCTGAGCCGTAGTGAAGATTATTTACGTCGAGGTAGACTGAAAGTAGTCCTTCAGTACTACTAGACTAGACTTTCCGCAGGTCTAGCAAGTCGGTCACTCGTTAGGAGAAAGTACGCGTTGTTGGGAAATCCGACCGACTCAGCCTTATCGGATGTTACACTCACTGACTGCCTTTCATTGGTGCTTGTTTCTTGGCTACGGTGCAATACGTTGGAAAATACACACGACTGTTTGTACAGTCGTGTGTTAAAATTGTCAAGGTCGACACATTTACCTGCGAAATATCCAATAAATAAAAAACATCCCATACTAAGTATTTTCTATCGGCTACAAATTTAATGGCAAACCTAAACGCAATATCTAAAAATTATTTTTTACAGTCCACATCTCGTATAACACAGGTCGATTGTTATTCGAAACTTCTGCCATTAGCCATTAACAAGCAAAAAAACATTGTGCCATTAAAAAATTGTAGTTAATTTTCGTAACACTATAGCATTTAATGAACATGGGTTTATGGGCTTATTGTTATTTGTCAGTGATGCAAGTAATAAAGCTTCTTCGAGAACTGATGATTTATTTATCTTATTAGCATGAGAAAGTATGAAAATTTGGAATGGTGGCGACCTGTATTGAATTTGGAGTGTGAAGATTATACATAAATATATAGATATAATAATCTCTTAAATTAAATTTATGGCCAAGGAGGAATAGACAATGTAACAAAAAAGGTTACGAGATAATAAACGTTTCATCGCTCTTGTATTACAGAAATGCAGAAACAACATTCTTGTGGGTTAGGGGTTGAGCAAAACACCTTACTACGCCTATTGTATGGCACGTGGGGACCTTGCGTGTTTATGTATGTAATTAACATAATGTAAGCCTGACACGCGTCTCAGAACACTCACCATTAATCTACTCGAATTTGTGGAGTTTACTACACCCCTGTAATAGCCATAAACTATGTTTTTATTGAATGAGGGATTATTTTGTAAGCTCTTCGTCTACTTTGCCTTTGATAATAATTTTTGTTAAAGAAGTATTAGCCTTGTTCGTGTTTTTTTCCATTTATAAAACATGGACAACTAACCCGTACACGGGGCATAGAGGAATTTCGATGTTGAGAATGCAGATAAATATGTGATAAAACAATACATTTTTTAAATATTCATTTCCTTTTTCCAAAGTCCTGACATTGGGAATTTATTGTCAAGATATCGTTGATTAATGAAATTAAACTATATTTATGTTCACTTCAAAATCAAATGAAGTGTTGCAAAACGCTGTTTTACACTTCAAGTACTATCATATACTCATCAAAGTAAATGTAATACAAATTGCAGACCACCTTAATTGTTCAATGCTACTAAAAAATATACTATTGTTGGAATATTTTTTTAGAATAATTGCGAAATAGATTGTTTACGAAACGAACGTCTAGAATCAAGACTAAAAAATTTGGGGGAGGGGGTCCAGAGAATTGACATTTTTCCGTAGTGGACAGATACTAATGCCCCATTTTGTTCCTTAAAACGTTATTGACCCTTTTATATGTTAAGAATGATCTTTCAGCAGTAAATTATTTAAATAATAACAATCGTTTACTAAAAAAGTGATTGAAGAAAATTGAAAATCTGGGGCGGTTCGGACCCCTTGGACTCCCTTTGATGGCTACGTCCTTGACTTGAAAATGTTATATACAACGATAAAACTCATCATACGCCTCAAATTTAACTCTAGATGATATCTAGAAAAATAATGTGACATTAAAATAAATCATTGTGAAATATAAATCTCAAGTATGACTGAGTAATCAAAGCAGTTTGTATTCATTTTCTTGTTACTAAAGAATGAGGTGTGGTACAACGGAACAATATCAAAGCAAACCTGACGATGGATAATGGAATAATCAATGTAGTTGTGTTCCCTTTCCAAAGGTTACTGTTCCTTTGTAGGTTAATGTCCTCGATATTGACCTTCCAAAGGTTGGCTTCAAATTCCCGTTAAGAACACAACAGCACAACCTACTCTTCAGAGATAATCAATAAAGTTGACTAAATCTTTAAAGGTGAACTAGAAATATTATGTTCTTTACAACGCACCAGCCTTAACCTACATCGTTATAAAAGAAATGAAAAACTACTGCAGCTGATATTTATTTAGTGAAGGTTTTTTGGGGTTGTACAGTTGTGTATAATAGTCATTCACCAGTGTAAATGTATGATGGAATAATCAATATATTCGTGTTTCTTTTGTATAGAACTCTACGTTATTTATCAATCAATAGTGACCTATCCGCGTATTGACTTTATTGATTGAACAACCAATACAGTTTGTTATTATCTGACAACATTGTTAACGGATTTAATTCTTTCTAAATGACCTGTAATAATTTTATTTTAATCTTTAGATAATTGTTCATACTTTGTTACAGATAATACTAATAGATTTTATTTCATAAAATCAGTAGCAACAGTTTTTAATGTTGAAGGACGATCAATCTAGTTTGTAATGATTGGATAACTCTTTAATGGTAAATACATTGGTAATTGCGGTATTGAAGCCCCAGTATAATTTCTACATTTGTAGTACATATATTCATCTCTATGTTATGTGGAATTTCGATATTGAGGTCCCATATCTTTACTCTTGATTAAAATTGAGTAACGTTTATTTAATTTTTCAAGACGAGGCATCGGATGAAGCAAATTAGGAAAAATCAAGTGATTAAGAAGTTGCTAAAGTAACTAGAGCAATGTTTGTGAAAATCCCAGCCAATCAATTGAGACAGAGTTTATTTTTCTTTAATGAAGACAAACTCGATTTAACGATTCCACTGCGGACTTTTACAAAGTTACGTTCTTACTCTTATAATGTAAAACTAAAATTGACGATTATTTTAACTTTTCAATATCGAATTATTTGTTGCGTTCACAATAAAATGAATACTTGCATTAGTAACACACGTCGCTAAACAAACGTTACAGATTTTGTTGCAATTTCCACCTTATTAACTCCCCCAATTGGCAGACGCTGATAAGTCAGAATGTACCGGCAGAGAATGTAATTTCTCTTGATAACTCAACAAGAACAATTAGATCTTTATCTCAGTTCAATAGCAATGAAGACTTTCTCTTTCATGCTCTACAACTGTTCATTCAATCCAGTGAGTATACAGTTTAATGAATGAAAAGGTGTTGGAATTCTATATCAATTAGTGCATAAACGGTTAAAATTTACAGGCCTGTTTGCGTGGAGAAAAAAAATAGCGGTGACTAGCACCTCTGACTAGGGCTTAAAACTTGTTTGTCAAACCAGTTAGAACCGGTTAAGGGAACGCGTCCGCGCGCGCTGGAAGGCGCGAATGGCAGGTGAGTAGGCGAGATCGCGCTTCGATCGCACGCGTAGTCCATCCAAAGAGAGCGTAGTTAAAAAAAGTGGCTTATCACATACTACAACAGCAAACACGTATTTAGGACATAAACATTACAATGTCAACGAAAAGTTTGCGAAAAATCGTAACTACGTTCAAATATTTAACAATTATTCAACAAATGAGGAAAATCATCTAAGGTCTTCATCCAAAATCAAATTTAAGAACAAAAATACAAGTTTTACGTGGAAAGGGAGTTAAAATTAAATTGGTTTACAAGATTTCTTCAAATGAGTGCAGCAAAAGACCAAAATCGGGGTAAAACAAACTGATCACAACAATCACAAGGGAATCCGACAATGCATGGAAACAACACAACTTACAGAACACTGACACAAACACAGAAAGATGACACTCGCGAAGGTGGAACACTGAGGTATACCGTGTCACATAACGGCCGCGGTGGGCCTACACTGGGTACTGAGGCGCGGAGCACTACCGCAGAGCGCGGCCACCTTGCTGGCTAGCATGGCAGGAGGCGGGGGCGGGCAGGGGGGCAGGTGTGGTGGGGGGGAGGGGGTCACGCTAGTCTGTCTACCAAACAATGCTTCCTGTCCATCTGATAATGCCGCTGCCGCAGCCACGGCACTGGCCACGTCGAGGAATTAAATTACCGTAAGTTCCGTGACGGCCGGGTATTGCACATCCGGTCGTCGTCTTGCGTCTACTTTACAAAGCTTTTGGCAACACAACACGCGAAGTTGCAGATGTTCTGACGTTGCACTGCCTCAGTTTGAGTTTATTCTGCAAATAATGTGCGGGTAACGGAGGCGGGTGTATTTTCGCTTTTGTAACTGAAAGTTTTAGAAACTTGGCAACTCGGAGTGTTACAACATCGCGTCGTGTTAGATTTCGAAAGAGATAACTTCTATTGAAACTTCCTCGCAAAATTAAATACTTCATTACAACCTGAAGCAATAGGTTGTTCCATTGGTGTTGGTTATACATTTTTCATTTTACAGCCCAATGCTAAATTTGTTCTACCTAAATTGCTCTATCTTACTGGGCAGTTGCACAGACAGATTTGAACTGTCTGAGTGAGATATCGCCATTATGTGCATTGTCAAGATGACAAGTGATGCACATCTTGGCGATCTCGCACACTAACAGCATACATCTATCTATGTCTAGTATGTTAGAGCAGTTTAAAGTTGAAAGAAGGGTAATTATTTAAAAAAAATATGGCTCTTAAAATTCAATGAATGAGAATTAGTTAAATTAAATTATTAAACTGTATAAGATATGCGTTCTACAGCAAACAGTTTTTGTTTTATGAAGACACTTAAAAAAAAAAACTCATCAGTTATCCGTATGGTCCCTGTCATAAAACGTATGGAAATGACACTAAGAAGTTACTGGAGAACTATCTGGAAAACTACTGTTTACTGGATAAGAGAAAATTTCCTCTCTCTTAATAATTTGTTTTGATATTTCAGTAAATAACATTGTCACTATAAAGAGACACGCTGTACATATGTTTGTTATATGAGGCAGGGTACTTCTGCTGCATGTTTATTTCCACGTGTAATAAAAAATATACTTATGAAAATGTAAAATAAATTTAATTCTTACGTGATTATACCTGGATTCTTGTACTAATGATTATAAAAGATTGTTGTAATATTCAAAATTTTTATACTATCAAAATTGATGTATATATAGATTATATATACAAACTCGCCTTCGGCTCGCTGGGGGCTACGCCCCCAGGCCCCCAAAGTAAACGCTTGCAAATTCGGGGATAAGCGGAATTCGGTGACTGGTTAAGTCCGGACATTAAGTAAATGACAAGGGATTTAAAAATTGACCTTTTTCATAGATTTTTTTCCGGATTCGTAAAAAACTTTTGACTTTGAGGGCATTTTGCGGTTAAACCGTTAGAGATACGACAAAAAGTGACTGGACCTTTCTTGTTGGAAATTTAATTTTGTCTTTCGATTGTGCCCTCAGATTTGATCTACGACCTATGGTTTAGCCAGGAATGAGCTCGGGAGAAAGGCTGCACGATAAAATAATAAAATAATATATATCGGAATAAAAACCGACCTCAAGGCAGTATTTTAAGTCGAACAGGGGGTTTAATATCACCAGGAGACTATCTAGTCAAGGCGAGAAATTCCCTGGGTGGGTGATTAATGTTAAGGAGGTTAAGACAAGAGGGGGTTTAATTTCGTCAGGATATTGTCTGGTCATATGAACAAATTCCCAGGGGGGTTAACGTTACCGGGGGATAAGTCTCCAGGGGGTTATCTGGTCATACCAGGATCTTCCCAGGGGGGGGGGGGTTAAGAGATTTGGTGACTGGTAAAATTCGGACATGAGGTCATGGCAGGAAATTCCCTGGGGGGGTTTAATGTTACCAGGGGGGTTAACACATCAGGGGGTTGAATGTACAGGAGGTTATCAGGTCATACCAGGAAATCCCCGGGGGGGGTTTAATATTACCGGGGGTTAATGACACACTTGGGCCTTTTTTAGAGGGTATTGTGTCTGTGAACATAATAAATATTCCTCTGTCCCTATCTACTATTGACGCTTAGCTAACGCTCAGCCAACTCCCGAAGTCACTGAACCTTTTCTGTAGATCACGTGATTTCCTAAATCCCGTTTAAAATTTGTTTTGAGTTACGACCAACCGTTTAAGCCGCTATCAAGCCCGGAATGTAAATTTTTAGGCGAAAATGTCCAATATTTTCACTTAATAATCGCGTTTTGCGGTCAAACTAAGGGAAATATAGTAAAAAGTCACTGGACCTTTTTTGTAGGTCATCTTATTTCCTAAATAAAACGTTAGTCTTATTTTGACCTCCGACCAATGGTTTCGCCGCTATCGACCCCAAAAACAAAAGTTTCGCGTAAAAGTTACAACAAAATTGTACATAATCACGTTTTTCGGCCAAACCAATCGAGATAGGGCAAAAGATTACTGGACCTTTTCTGTAGATCGCGCAATTTGCTAATTTGATGGGTCAATCAGATTTGAGCTACGACCAACGGTTCGGCCGCTATCGGGCTTGAAACATTATTTTTATCGAAAAAATCTCTGGAATTTCAAATGTTCGAGCGTTTTGTCGCTTAACCATGGAAGATAGAGCAAAAAGTCATTAGACCTTTTTTGTAGTTCACTTCATTCCTGACCATGAATTTTCCGTCAGATCCGAGCTAGCTCCAACGGTTCGCCCGCTATCGGGCTTACAAAAAATGCCTGCAGGGGTGAAGAATGCGCGATTTTTTGGGAATTTTTTTGAGGGGTTGAAAATGAAAAATTCTCACTTTTCGGGATTTTCCTGGTGGTTACACGTGGAAAGCTATCTGTGTACCAAATTTCAAGTCTCTAACTCATCTGGAAGTAGGTTAGAATTAGTATACGTGAGTCAGTCAGTCAGTCAGTTACACATGCGGTTGTATATATATTAGACTCGCCTTCGGCTCGCTGGGGGCTACGCCCCCAGGCCCCTAAGTGGGGTGTTAGCAATTTCGAGGATAAGCGTATTTCGGGAACAGGTTAAGTCCGAGCATTTGTAATAAGGTTCATTCTTAATAACTGTAGGTCAGACAACTTATTAGTCCGTTGGTTAGCGAATGATGTATTTAATGTCACACGAGGTTGTCAGCTTATTAGGAATGTGATTAAAATTATTCTATTTGACCGTTGGTAAAAAATCACGTCTTTATTTAGTAACCTCTATTTGGTATCATAACAGTTAAGCAGGCAAATATAAAATAATATTATAAATAATTTAGAAGTAACTTAATGTCGAGAAAGCTGGAAATAAAGGAAGGTTTATAATCTATCTCCCCAAGTAAAAAATATGGGCAATTAAATAGAAACATATAGGCCGTTGAAATAAAGAAATTAGATGAATAGCAATTGGAGGCAAAACTTTTGTTTTTGATCCGCGGTTCACCAATGCTTCTTACATTAGTATGATATATCTGATCTCAATGCGAAGAGGCCGGAAAATACTTTAAAAGATGTAGAGAAATAGGTGATTAAAGTTGATACCTCTTAGTGGAACAAACAACAAAAAAGGGGATCGGTTTCTCCTTAAAAAAAAATTCGTTTGTAATTAGAAATATTTACTGGTTTATACATGTGTACTTATTGGTATTAAAAGTTGTTGTACTTGTGATTGCGTGTTAGTTCACCAATGGTTTCAATTTTTGCGTGGTTTATTTATTCTCCTTGTTATTGTTGTCTCCATATGTTATTACCACATTAACTAATATTGTTCTAGCAACATGTGTGCAAGTTGGGAGATTTAGCTGTGGCTATACTTATGTCAAATTAGTTGCAAGTAACTTTTACTTGATAAAATTGTTGTTTGGTTAAAATTACAGCTAGCGTTGGTTAATGATGTTCTCTCATATCGTGTGAAAATTTGCATATTTAGTTGTGTTTATACATGTGTCAAATGAGTTGGTAATAACATATTATTGTTGACAATGTTGTTTGCCGTTAGTTTTTCAATGCTTTAAAGCATGCATGACATATCCAGTCTCGCCACGGGGAGGCCGGCAAACACAGAGACCATATATTATTAACAGAATTACAGCTATCGTTGGTTAATGATGTTCTCTCATATCGTGTGAAAATTTTGCATATTTAGTTGTGTATATACATGTGTCAAATGAGTTGGTAATAACTTATTATTGTTGATAATGTTGTTTGCCCGTTAGTTTGTCAATGCTTTAAAATGCATGCATGACATATCCAGTCTCGCCACAGGGAGGCCGGCAAACGTAGAGACCATATATTTACAGTAAACTTATTTACACAGACGAGGAGTTTTGTTTTGGCAGGCCCTCTTGCCTACTGCCTTATCAATCAGAACGGGGAGTTTTATATATTTACGGAAAACTTATTTACACCGACGAGGAGTTTTGTTTTGGCAGGCCCTCTAGCCTACTGCCTTATCAATCCGAACGGGGACTTTTATATATTTACATATTTACGGAAAACCTATTTACACCGACGAGGAGTTTTGTTTTGGCAGGCCCTCTAGCCTACTGCCTTATCAATCAGAACGGGGAGTTTTATATATTTACGGAAAACTTATTTACACCGACGAGGAGTTTTGTTTTGGCAGGCCCTCTAGCCTACTGCCTTATCAATCAGAACGGGGAGTTTTATATATTTACGGAAAACTTATTTACACCGACGAGGAGTTTTGTTTTGGCAGGCCCTCTAGCCTACTGCCTTATCAATCAGAACGGGGAGTTTTATATATTTACGGAAAACTTATTTACACCGACGAGGAGTTTTGTTTTGGCAGGCTCTCTAGCCTACTGCCTTATCAATCAGAACGGGGAGTTTTATATATTTACGGAAAACTTATTTACACCGACGAGGAGTTTTGTTTTGGCAGGCCCTCTAGCCTACTGCCTTATCAATCAGAACGGGGAGTTTTATATATTTACGGAAAACTTATTTACACCGACGAGGAGTTTTGTTTTGGCAGGCCCTCTAGCCTACTGCCAATCTCAATCACGACGGGGAGTTTTGTTTCGGCAGGCCCCCTAGCCTACTGCCTATTCAATCACGACGGGGAGTTTTGTTTAGGCAGGCCCCCTAGCCTACTGCCTAGTCAATCACGACAGGGAGTTTTGTTTGGGCAGGTCCCCTAGCCTACTGCCAGTTTCAATCAGGTTTACTAAAGAAGTTCGCTGTACACGATGTTCTTCGCGTAGGCGACTTCATCGCATACCCTATTTGGACGGACAAGGACCACGATGTCTTCTGGGCGTCGAACTCTACTTAACAGGACGTACAACTGGCCGTGGGTAAAACAGTCAGTGCGAAGATCGACTCCGACAAGATCGATTGTCTGACCTTGGCTCTTGTGACCGGTCATCGAGTATGCCAGCATCAGAGGAAACGACGGACAAGTAACGGCGAACCTTCAACGATCGCGAACCTAAACATTATTCTAGGAATGCCGATAGGTTGCGCGTCGTGAGGGCGTCTGACGGTGACCAACCGGTTGGTTATAGCCGTCACAATGACCTTAGTGCCGTTAACGAGTCCGTCGGCGATGTTAAGATTCCTCATGATTAGACACACTGAACCGATCTTAAGTCGCAGTACGTGATCTGGAATACCCTTGCCTATAGCCTGGTTTAGCAGAGGAACTTCGACGCCAAGATGATCATCGTTCTCAGTGTCCACAGAGTCGGCGCTTCTCAACTCATGAAGGCGGCCGTCAACGGAGTCTAGGATCATGTCGTTGATTTCCTTGACATTCACATTCATGGTAGAGAGGATCGCGCGACGAGCACACTGATCGGGATCGCGGAGGACTTCAACAGGGAAGACTTTGGAGATAAGGGCTTGTAGAGAAGGAACGTAATTTACTCCGGTCAAAGGAATAAGAGCGCCACTCTCTTTGCCCTCCCCGAAAGTTGTGGACGGAACAGTGCCGTTGCCTACTGCGAGAAGGAAGTCGGAGTAGTCAACGGAACTGCTCGTCCTGTGCGGTGTGGTCAGAGAGAAGATGCGGAACAGTCGCCACAGACGCGAGGCCCGAAGAGAAACGCACGCAACGGCAGCTGCCGTCCGTGCTTTTACAACAACGGGTGCGATCTGCCGGAAGTCCCCAGAGCACAGAAAGATCTTTCCTCCGAATGGCTCATCGCGGTTCATGAGATCTCGAAGTGAGCGGTCGAGGATCTCGAAGATGTAGCGATGGGCCATTGGGGCCTCGTCAAAGACGATGAGCTGTGCGGCTCTGATCAGTTCCGCGCGCTGGGATCCGTTGGTTATGTTCCATACGCCAGTTCCGTCACCGAGATCGAGCGGAAGCCGAAACATGCTATGGGCTGTTGAGCCACCCGGCATATTCCCGGCAGCTATGCCCGAACTGGCGACGGCTAGTGCAACCTGCCGACCACTACGCACGTGTGCCAGTATGACACGAAGGAGGGATGTTTTTCCATATCCCCCGGGACCGTCAAGGAAGATGACCCTCGAAGTTCGGCGGTCACCGGGGTTGTCGAGAAGGGAACGAACGTGTTGTAGAACGCGTCTCTGATCTTGTGAGAGCTTTGGTTCCCAATCCTCGACAATGGCCCGCTGTTGGTTCTCGCCATAGTCCAACAGCTCCCTTCCCAGTTCAGTCGTGTCATCCTGCACATCGGGGAGACCACATTCCACCAAAGATAATCCCTGTCGACGTAGACTTCGATCGATTTCAATTAAAGACAGTTTGTATGCTTTTTCTGGGTCAAGCGGGTTTCTTTCCAAGTGGTCCTCGCATAGTGTGTCGCGGAACGCGTCCCACAGAAGAGCTGCGGGAGCACCCATGTTGCAGAGGAGCACAAAGAATGAACGCAGCCTTGTAGCTACCATAAACTCAGAGGCTTCGCGCAGTGCTTCGCGGTGCTCATCTTCATCCTCCACCAAGCCGAGATGACGACAGACCTCCTGAAACGTGCGGCATCCAGGACCACCTCGTGACAGGAGGTCAGAGTAGCCGCGGCAAGGCGTGGACATCAGGAGCATCCGCAGGTAGTACAGCTCACCACGATTGGGCGAGACCCAAAAAAGTCTGCATACCTTCTCTCCACGCTGGCGAGCAGTGATGAAGTGTTTTCCATCTGTATGTGTGTATAATTCTTCCGTGTTAGGTCGTTTCACGTGTAAAATGAATTTTTCAAAAAAAGCTTGATATGCCATATTGTCGAAGATGTTGTCAACAGGCCTGTTAAAGTACAGTAATAACTTGGAACTTGATCTACTAATTGCGTCTGTCAGATCACCGGGACGAAAATACACATGCTGCTTTCCCTCAAGATGAACAGGTAGACACTCGACCGACGGTTCTGACTTGGAGATTGAAAAGTCCAAGAGACGCCAGCAAGCGTCGCTTGCACCAACCATTCTCTTAGTCACATAGTTTTCTACCTCGTCATCTTGTTGCCACAAAGGTGTAACTGTGACGTTTTGAAGGGATCCACCCTTCATCAGGTATTTAAATAAGTATTTTATGACACGACGAGTAGACGCAAGTTCCAAGTTAATATGGGTTTCGTACTTCAGCAATAGTGTGGCGTTATAAGGAACGACCCATCCATCGTGAACAGCAACAGACCTGTTGCGTGACGTAATTTGATCAGTATTACCATAGTCTCGTCTGTACTGCACAAAACCTCTTTCGTCTACGTGAGTGGTCTGGCACGAAGGCTTGGGATAAAACTTTGTACAGTGACCCTTTACAGCGTCCCAGCACAGGAAGTCGGTGCGATGATCAGTGCCACAAGGACCGTGGATCATGTGCTACAACACCAACTTCCTTAGTCTTCCACCTTCTTCTTCTTCCGAGGGGATGTCTGCGCGGATTACAGAGTCGATTTCGTCTGCTTGTACTGGACCGTCTCCGTCAATCTTAAACACAATGTGGGCGTGAGGAAGGCCCCTCATTTGCATTTCGATGACGTAGACGATATAGCTCGTGCAGCCGAACATCGCTCCGCTCCGCAGATCTCGGAGAAGCTCTAGAAGTTTAATCTGGAACACTCTGCAGGCCGTGCTAGGGTCACTGCGTCCACTGCCGTGGGGACACGCTCTCTTGTTCTCTTCCCAAGTAGCGCTATACGTAAACGTAAGAAAGTACGTTGGTGAACCCAGACGTGATACGAGAGCCATCGCGTTTTCGTAGTGTATCTTCATGTACCTGGACCCACCAGTAAACGTACTTGGGAGGTAAATCTTTCCAGGCTGTGCCCCACCCTCGCCTTGGACTGTTTCATCCCGAGCGATGTCATCTCTAACCTGCCTTCCTGCCGGACCACTGCGTTGAGCGTTAAGAAGCTCGTTCAGTTGTCCTATCCGCATGGCATTTTGGGCTGAGGACTTAGTCTGTGAAAATCTTATAAAACGTAGTCTCTCCTCTTCAAACCTCGCAAACATCTCGACCTGCCAAGCTTGAGAAAGACGGCCAAGATACGAAAAACGAGGATTGGAGAGCAAGAGACAACGTGAATAGTTATATTGAGAAAGTTTTTTCCCTTTATTATCCAGCATGCCGATGTGCCAACCCAAAGTGCCTTGCGGATAAAGCAGTGGGTACTGGAAGGGCTCCATTAGAGGACTAAAGAGATCGATGGTAGAAGGTCTTCCAGCCCCCACTTTCCAGACGGTAAGCCGACGAGGCTCAGTGATTGCGTCATCACAACTTAGCACGGCGTGCACTTCAATACCTCTTTGTCTGTCACCAAGAGCAGGGCCATGAGTAGCTCGACTTGTCAACTGGAATTCCAGGTGTGCATTGATCGAGGGTTCATTACTCAATCGCCGGAATTCACGAATATGTGGATTTAATGAATACAAGTGATTGGTAATGGCGTCAGTTATGTCAGCATCAAGTGATCTACTCATGGCTATGTTCCTGCGTTCTTCACCATCGTCTATATACAAGCGGCACCGATTTACAAATTGGACGTCACCGCCCTTAGTAACAAACCTTTGGCCCGGGGCGTCCAAGCTGTACACCTGATGGTACATCCTCCCTTCGATTTTGAAAAACGAGAGGCCACTAGGATGCCGGTATCCACCAGATATTTCGAGGGCACAGAGTGCAAAGAGGTCGTTGTAGGCCTGCGCTCTGTCGAGGAAGCGCCGATTAGAATAGAATGGTGCATTGAGAGGTGGTAATTTGGTCACATTGTACGCTCCCTCGCCACAACACCATTTTCTTCTCTCCTCTTCTTCCTCAAACAGAGGTGCTTGGCAATGAGAGCAGATAAATACGTCATCATTCCAAAGGCAGGTTTTTTTTAGTTTGTAGGCGTTTATATTAAAAAGTAATAGACCATTCCAATGAGCCATTGGTCCGTGGGCAACGATGAGGCGAGCAAGAGAATTTGGCAAGTGACGAAGTTCAGCTAGCTTAGGATTTAACAAACGGAACCCCTGAACTCTTTCCCGACATGTTTCCACGTTTTGTTTGTAGTAGCGCTGAACAGCTTTCCTGTTGACATTGGGATGCTGTTGACTGTAACGGCGGACAGCATCTCTGTTGATCTCAGGGTGTTGTTCACTATAACGGCGTACAGCACTTCTGTTGACCTCAGGATTCTGTTGGCTGTAACGACGGACAGCCTCCTTGTAGGCTTCGGGGTGCTGTTCATGATACCTATGGCATGCGTCAACACTTATTTTGGGATTCTGCTCAACGTGTTTTCTCTTCGCCTCTCTCACTTGCTCGTCTCTCGTGGTTTTGAGTAGTTTGGGGCGTCCACGACGTACTTTCTTAGGTCTACCGACAGGTTTATGTTTTATTACACGTTCTACAGGAGATACAATTACTTTATGGCCCTCTTCTAGTTTAAGATGTTCAAAATTATTTACTTTGTGGTCAGTAGACGCCATAGTACATGCTTGTAGTATATCTCCAAATGTTTCTGAATTAAATTGGGTTTGGACTGGTTCACTATCACTAACGGTCGGTATACAAAATCTTAATCTGGTGACAGTAAACTGTCTCACTGACCCGTCCAGAGCAGCATTTGACAACAATAACGAGGCCAGAGCTGAATAGTTTTCACACTGGAAGAGTCGGGCCAGGTTATTGTTGTCATCAGCCAAATCGTACATTCTGTCCTCGTTCACTGGATGAGGATCAAACAAGTACAGCTGTTCCTGGGAGCGCCAAAAAGCAACTGTAACTGTTTGTCCAGTGAAGAGAAACCCAATGTTTTCAAAATCCTCGGCCATCAAACACTGCAAAACATTGCACAAAGACATAACGCAGTCGTCCATATCTGCTCGAGAAAGGGGATACAGGGCATCATGAACAGATGAATTTTCTACAACAGCAACGGACTTTTCATTGATGAGAAAATCGGTAGGAAGTTCATCTGCACACAAATACCGGCTTCCACCCATACGATTCTCATCCCGCAATGTTCTATAAATAAGATCACCAGTGATTAGAATCGTATCGATGGCCGCAGTAGAAAATTCCAATCTAAGAGTTTTCCAGGAAAGGGCACAAGCAGAAATCGCAGTGCACTGAGAGTTTTTTGCTCGTCGGAAATATCTGCTCATTCCCTTGATGGAAAGAGCCCTTAGCAACACAACTAAAAGACATTGTTTCTACAGTAATCAGTATATGTGGTTGTAAAAAATGTAACAGTTGTACAAACAAGGGGATAAAATTAAGCTATTCTTAATTTAAGAATAGCTATTAAGCTATTCTTAGCTTTCTTGAAGACAAAGGAAGATTTCTCCAAAGAGTTAGTAAAAACAAAGCAATCAAAATATAATTATTGCAACAGTGTTAGATATGGCATAAGGTACGTTGTTACGTGCCGTACAGACCTCGCCAGGCTCTATCTACTACACACTGTAAACCAAAAACTCCACTATGAGGGCGTTTTGTCGCTTTGCCGATGGAGATAGGATAAAAAGTGACGTCGATTTTTGTAAGTAAATATAATTTACTTTGAACGTTCCGCCCTCAGATATTACATTAGCAATAACCACTAGTTCGGCCAGTATAACTTATTTACGAAAAGTCTGCATAGTAAAGAATGGATTCAAGTTGTGAACATACACGGTATGAAATTTACTCAGTCCCTATCTACTACCAGACTTTTGCAGATCACTAAGAAGTGCTGAGAATATATTTGGGTTATTATGAATCGCTCAACACCTATAACGCTTTAAAAGTCAGAAAAGAATAACCAGATACAATATAATTATTGAAACGGTGTTTGACACGGCGTAAGGTACGTTGTTACGTACCGTACAGAGCTCGCCAGGCTCTATCTACTACACACTGTGAATTCAATATTTCACTTTGAGGGCGTTTTGTCGCTTAACCGATGGAGATAGAGCAAAAAGTTACTGGACCTTTTTTGTAGATCACGTAATTTTCTAATTTGATGGGTCAATCAGATTTGAGCTACGACCTACCGTTCGGCCGCTATCGGGTTCGAAACATTATTTTTAGCGAAAAAATCTCTGGAATGTTAAATATTCGAGCAGTTTGTCGCTTAAACCACACGAGATAGGACAAAAAGTCACTGGACCTTTTTTGTAGTTCACTTCATTCCTGACTAACGATTTTTCGTCAGATCTGAGCTAGCTCCATCGGTTCGCCCGCTATCGGGCTTACAAAAAAGGCCTGCAAGGGTAAAAAATGCGCTTTTTTGCGAATTTTTTTTAGGTGTTTAAAATTAAAAAATCCCGGTTTTCAGAATTTTCCTGTTGGTTATACGGCAAAAGGTACCTGCGTGCCAAATTTCAAGTTTCTAGCACTTCTAGAAGTAAGTTAGAATTTGTATACATTATCAGTGAGTGAGTGGTTTCACATGCGGCTGTATAGTATATTAGACTCGCCTTCGGCTCGCTGGGGGCTACGCCCCCAGGCCCCTAAGTGGGGTGTTAGCAATTTCGAGGATAAGCGTATTTCGGGAACAGGTTAAGTCCGAGCATTTGTAATAAGGTTCATTCTTAATAACTGTAGGTCAGACAACTTATTAGTCCGTTGGTTAGCGAATGATGTATTTAATGTCACACGAGGTTGTCAGCTTATTAGGAATGTGATTAAAATTATTCTATTTGACCGTTGGTAAAAAATCACGTCTTTATTTAGTAACCTCTATTTGGTATCATAACAGTTAAGCAGGCAAATATAAAATAATATTATAAATAATTTAGAAGTAACTTAATGTCGAGAAAGCTGGAAATAAAGGAAGGTTTATAATCTATCTCCCCAAGTAAAAAATATGGGCAATTAAATAGAAACATATAGGCCGTTGAAATAAAGAAATTAGATGAATAGCAATTGGAGGCAAAACTTTTGTTTTTGATCCGCGGTTCACCAATGCTTCTTACATTAGTATGATATATCTGATCTCAATGCGAAGAGGCCGGAAAATACTTTAAAAGATGTAGAGAAATAGGTGATTAAAGTTGATACCTCTTAGTGGAACAAACAACAAAAAAGGGGATCGGTTTCTCCTTAAAAAAAAATTCGTTTGTAATTAGAAATATTTACTGGTTTATACATGTGTACTTATTGGTATTAAAAGTTGTTGTACTTGTGATTGCGTGTTAGTTCACCAATGGTTTCAATTTTTGCGTGGTTTATTTATTCTCCTTGTTATTGTTGTCTCCATATGTTATTACCACATTAACTAATATTGTTCTAGCAACATGTGTGCAAGTTGGGAGATTTAGCTGTGGCTATACTTATGTCAAAATTAGTTGCAAGTAACTTTTACTTGATAAAATTGTTGTTTGGTTAAAATTACAGCTAGCGTTGGTTAATGATGTTCTCTCATATCGTGTGAAAATTTGCATATTTAGTTGTGTTTATACATGTGTCAAATGAGTTTGGTAATAACATATTATTGTTGACAATGTTGTTTGCCGTTAGTTTTTCAATGCTTTAAAGCATGCATGACATATCCAGTCTCGCCACGGGGAGGCCGGCAAACACAGAGACCATATATTATTAACAGAATTACAGCTATCGTTGGTTAATGATGTTCTCTCATATCGTGTGAAAATTTGCATATTTAGTTGTGTATATACATGTGTCAAATGAGTTGGTAATAACTTATTATTGTTGATAATGTTGTTTGCCCGTTAGTTTGTCAATGCTTTAAATGCATGCATGACATATCCAGTCTCGCCACAGGGAGGCCGGCAAACGTAGAGACCATATATTTACAGTAAACTTATTTACACAGACGAGGAGTTTTGTTTTGGCAGGCCCTCTTGCCTACTGCCTTATCAATCAGAACGGGGAGTTTTATATATTTACGGAAAACTTATTTACACCGACGAGGAGTTTTGTTTTGGCAGGCCCTCTAGCCTACTGCCTTATCAATCCGAACGGGGACTTTTATATATTTACATATTTACGGAAAACCTATTTACACCGACGAGGAGTTTTGTTTTGGCAGGCCCTCTAGCCTACTGCCTTATCAATCAGAACGGGGAGTTTTATATATTTACGGAAAACTTATTTACACCGACGAGGAGTTTTGTTTTGGCAGGCCCTCTAGCCTACTGCCTTATCAATCAGAACGGGGAGTTTTATATATTTACGGAAAACTTATTTACACCGACGAGGAGTTTTGTTTTGGCAGGCCCTCTAGCCTACTGCCTTATCAATCAGAACGGGGAGTTTTATATATTTACGGAAAACTTATTTACACCGACGAGGAGTTTTGTTTTGGCAGGCTCTCTAGCCTACTGCCTTATCAATCAGAACGGGGAGTTTTATATATTTACGGAAAACTTATTTACACCGACGAGGAGTTTTGTTTTGGCAGGCCCTCTAGCCTACTGCCTTATCAATCAGAACGGGGAGTTTTATATATTTACGGAAAACTTATTTACACCGACGAGGAGTTTTGTTTTGGCAGGCCCTCTAGCCTACTGCCAATCTCAATCACGACGGGGAGTTTTGTTTCGGCAGGCCCCCTAGCCTACTGCCTATTCAATCACGACGGGGAGTTTTGTTTAGGCAGGCCCCCTAGCCTACTGCCTAGTCAATCACGACAGGGAGTTTTGTTTGGGCAGGTCCCCTAGCCTACTGCCAGTTTCAATCAGGTTTACTAAAGAAGTTCGCTGTACACGATGTTCTTCGCGTAGGCGACTTCATCGCATACCCTATTTGGACGGACAAGGACCACGATGTCTTCTGGGCGTCGAACTCTACTTAACAGGACGTACAACTGGCCGTGGGTAAAACAGTCAGTGCGAAGATCGACTCCGACAAGATCGATTGTCTGACCTTGGCTCTTGTGACCGGTCATCGAGTATGCCAGCATCAGAGGAAACGACGGACAAGTAACGGCGAACCTTCAACGATCGCGAACCTAAACATTATTCTAGGAATGCCGATAGGTTGCGCGTCGTGAGGGCGTCTGACGGTGACCAACCGGTTGGTTATAGCCGTCACAATGACCTTAGTGCCGTTAACGAGTCCGTCGGCGATGTTAAGATTCCTCATGATTAGACACACTGAACCGATCTTAAGTCGCAGTACGTGATCTGGAATACCCTTGCCTATAGCCTGGTTTAGCAGAGGAACTTCGACGCCAAGATGATCATCGTTCTCAGTGTCCACAGAGTCGGCGCTTCTCAACTCATGAAGGCGGCCGTCAACGGAGTCTAGGATCATGTCGTTGATTTCCTTGACATTCACATTCATGGTAGAGAGGATCGCGCGACGAGCACACTGATCGGGATCGCGGAGGACTTCAACAGGGAAGACTTTGGAGATAAGGGCTTGTAGAGAAGGAACGTAATTTACTCCGGTCAAAGGAATAAGAGCGCCACTCTCTTTGCCCTCCCCGAAAGTTGTGGACGGAACAGTGCCGTTGCCTACTGCGAGAAGGAAGTCGGAGTAGTCAACGGAACTGCTCGTCCTGTGCGGTGTGGTCAGAGAGAAGATGCGGAACAGTCGCCACAGACGCGAGGCCCGAAGAGAAACGCACGCAACGGCAGCTGCCGTCCGTGCTTTTACAACAACGGGTGCGATCTGCCGGAAGTCCCCAGAGCACAGAAAGATCTTTCCTCCGAATGGCTCATCGCGGTTCATGAGATCTCGAAGTGAGCGGTCGAGGATCTCGAAGATGTAGCGATGGGCCATTGGGGCCTCGTCAAAGACGATGAGCTGTGCGGCTCTGATCAGTTCCGCGCGCTGGGATCCGTTGGTTATGTTCCATACGCCAGTTCCGTCACCGAGATCGAGCGGAAGCCGAAACATGCTATGGGCTGTTGAGCCACCCGGCATATTCCCGGCAGCTATGCCCGAACTGGCGACGGCTAGTGCAACCTGCCGACCACTACGCACGTGTGCCAGTATGACACGAAGGAGGGATGTTTTTTCCATATCCCCCGGGACCGTCAAGGAAGATGACCCTCGAAGTTCGGCGGTCACCGGGGTTGTCGAGAAGGGAACGAACGTGTTGTAGAACGCGTCTCTGATCTTGTGAGAGCTTTGGTTCCCAATCCTCGACAATGGCCCGCTGTTGGTTCTCGCCATAGTCCAACAGCTCCCTTCCCAGTTCAGTCGTGTCATCCTGCACATCGGGGAGACCACATTCCACCAAAGATAATCCCTGTCGACGTAGACTTCGATCGATTTCAATTAAAGACAGTTTGTATGCTTTTTCTGGGTCAAGCGGGTTTCTTTCCAAGTGGTCCTCGCATAGTGTGTCGCGGAACGCGTCCCACAGAAGAGCTGCGGGAGCACCCATGTTGCAGAGGAGCACAAAGAATGAACGCAGCCTTGTAGCTACCATAAACTCAGAGGCTTCGCGCAGTGCTTCGCGGTGCTCATCTTCATCCTCCACCAAGCCGAGATGACGACAGACCTCCTGAAACGTGCGGCATCCAGGACCACCTCGTGACAGGAGGTCAGAGTAGCCGCGGCAAGGCGTGGACATCAGGAGCATCCGCAGGTAGTACAGCTCACCACGATTGGGCGAGACCCAAAAAAGTCTGCATACCTTCTCTCCACGCTGGCGAGCAGTGATGAAGTGTTTTCCATCTGTATGTGTGTATAATTCTTCCGTGTTAGGTCGTTTCACGTGTAAAATGAATTTTTCAAAAAAAAGCTTGATATGCCATATTGTCGAAGATGTTGTCAACAGGCCTGTTAAAGTACAGTAATAACTTGGAACTTGATCTACTAATTGCGTCTGTCAGATCACCGGGACGAAAATACACATGCTGCTTTCCCTCAAGATGAACAGGTAGACACTCGACCGACGGTTCTGACTTGGAGATTGAAAAGTCCAAGAGACGCCAGCAAGCGTCGCTTGCACCAACCATTCTCTTAGTCACATAGTTTTCTACCTCGTCATCTTGTTGCCACAAAGGTGTAACTGTGACGTTTTGAAGGGATCCACCCTTCATCAGGTATTTAAATAAGTATTTTATGACACGACGAGTAGACGCAAGTTCCAAGTTAATATGGGTTTCGTACTTCAGCAATAGTGTGGCGTTATAAGGAACGACCCATCCATCGTGAACAGCAACAGACCTGTTGCGTGACGTAATTTGATCAGTATTACCATAGTCTCGTCTGTACTGCACAAAACCTCTTTCGTCTACGTGAGTGGTCTGGCACGAAGGCTTGGGATAAAACTTTGTACAGTGACCCTTTACAGCGTCCCAGCACAGGAAGTCGGTGCGATGATCAGTGCCACAAGGACCGTGGATCATGTGCTACAACACCAACTTCCTTAGTCTTCCACCTTCTTCTTCTTCCGAGGGGATGTCTGCGCGGATTACAGAGTCGATTTCGTCTGCTTGTACTGGACCGTCTCCGTCAATCTTAAACACAATGTGGGCGTGAGGAAGGCCCCTCATTTGCATTTCGATGACGTAGACGATATAGCTCGTGCAGCCGAACATCGCTCCGCTCCGCAGATCTCGGAGAAGCTCTAGAAGTTTAATCTGGAACACTCTGCAGGCCGTGCTAGGGTCACTGCGTCCACTGCCGTGGGGACACGCTCTCTTGTTCTCTTCCCAAGTAGCGCTATACGTAAACGTAAGAAAGTACGTTGGTGAACCCAGACGTGATACGAGAGCCATCGCGTTTTCGTAGTGTATCTTCATGTACCTGGACCCACCAGTAAACGTACTTGGGAGGTAAATCTTTCCAGGCTGTGCCCCACCCTCGCCTTGGACTGTTTCATCCCGAGCGATGTCATCTCTAACCTGCCTTCCTGCCGGACCACTGCGTTGAGCGTTAAGAAGCTCGTTCAGTTGTCCTATCCGCATGGCATTTTGGGCTGAGGACTTAGTCTGTGAAAATCTTATAAAACGTAGTCTCTCCTCTTCAAACCTCGCAAACATCTCGACCTGCCAAGCTTGAGAAAGACGGCCAAGATACGAAAAACGAGGATTGGAGAGCAAGAGACAACGTGAATAGTTATATTGAGAAAGTTTTTTCCCTTTATTATCCAGCATGCCGATGTGCCAACCCAAAGTGCCTTGCGGATAAAGCAGTGGGTACTGGAAGGGCTCCATTAGAGGACTAAAGAGATCGATGGTAGAAGGTCTTCCAGCCCCCACTTTCCAGACGGTAAGCCGACGAGGCTCAGTGATTGCGTCATCACAACTTAGCACGGCGTGCACTTCAATACCTCTTTGTCTGTCACCAAGAGCAGGGCCATGAGTAGCTCGACTTGTCAACTGGAATTCCAGGTGTGCATTGATCGAGGGTTCATTACTCAATCGCCGGAATTCACGAATATGTGGATTTAATGAATACAAGTGATTGGTAATGGCGTCAGTTATGTCAGCATCAAGTGATCTACTCATGGCTATGTTCCTGCGTTCTTCACCATCGTCTATATACAAGCGGCACCGATTTACAAATTGGACGTCACCGCCCTTAGTAACAAACCTTTGGCCCGGGGCGTCCAAGCTGTACACCTGATGGTACATCCTCCCTTCGATTTTGAAAAACGAGAGGCCACTAGGATGCCGGTATCCACCAGATATTTCGAGGGCACAGAGTGCAAAGAGGTCGTTGTAGGCCTGCGCTCTGTCGAGGAAGCGCCGATTAGAATAGAATGGTGCATTGAGAGGTGGTAATTTGGTCACATTGTACGCTCCCTCGCCACAACACCATTTTCTTCTCTCCTCTTCTTCCTCAAACAGAGGTGCTTGGCAATGAGAGCAGATAAATACGTCATCATTCCAAAGGCAGGTTTTTTTTAGTTTGTAGGCGTTTATATTAAAAAGTAATAGACCATTCCAATGAGCCATTGGTCCGTGGGCAACGATGAGGCGAGCAAGAGAATTTGGCAAGTGACGAAGTTCAGCTAGCTTAGGATTTAACAAACGGAACCCCTGAACTCTTTCCCGACATGTTTCCACGTTTTGTTTGTAGTAGCGCTGAACAGCTTTCCTGTTGACATTGGGATGCTGTTGACTGTAACGGCGGACAGCATCTCTGTTGATCTCAGGGTGTTGTTCACTATAACGGCGTACAGCACTTCTGTTGACCTCAGGATTCTGTTGGCTGTAACGACGGACAGCCTCCTTGTAGGCTTCGGGGTGCTGTTCATGATACCTATGGCATGCGTCAACACTTATTTTGGGATTCTGCTCAACGTGTTTTCTCTTCGCCTCTCTCACTTGCTCGTCTCTCGTGGTTTTGAGTAGTTTGGGGCGTCCACGACGTACTTTCTTAGGTCTACCGACAGGTTTATGTTTTATTACACGTTCTACAGGAGATACAATTACTTTATGGCCCTCTTCTAGTTTAAGATGTTCAAAAATTATTTACTTTGTGGTCAGTAGACGCCATAGTACATGCTTGTAGTATATCTCCAAATGTTTCTGAATTAAATTGGGTTTGGACTGGTTCACTATCACTAACGGTCGGTATACAAAATCTTAATCTGGTGACAGTAAACTGTCTCACTGACCCGTCCAGAGCAGCATTTGACAACAATAACGAGGCCAGAGCTGAATAGTTTTCACACTGGAAGAGTCGGGCCAGGTTATTGTTGTCATCAGCCAAATCGTACATTCTGTCCTCGTTCACTGGATGAGGATCAAACAAGTACAGCTGTTCCTGGGAGCGCCAAAAAGCAACTGTAACTGTTTGTCCAGTGAAGAGAAACCCAATGTTTTCAAAATCCTCGGCCATCAAACACTGCAAAACATTGCACAAAGACATAACGCAGTCGTCCATATCTGCTCGAGAAAGGGGATACAGGGCATCATGAACAGATGAATTTTCTACAACAGCAACGGACTTTTCATTGATGAGAAAATCGGTAGGAAGTTCATCTGCACACAAATACCGGCTTCCACCCATACGATTCTCATCCCGCAATGTTCTATAAATAAGATCACCAGTGATTAGAATCGTATCGATGGCCGCAGTAGAAAATTCCAATCTAAGAGTTTTCCAGGAAAGGGCACAAGCAGAAATCGCAGTGCACTGAGAGTTTTTGCTCGTCGGAAATATCTGCTCATTCCCTTGATGGAAAGAGCCCTTAGCAACACAACTAAAAGACATTGTTTCTACAGTAATCAGTATATGTGGTTGTAAAAAATGTAACAGTTGTACAAACAAGGGGATAAAATTAAGCTATTCTTAATTTAAGAATAGCTATTAAGCTATTCTTAGCTTTCTTGAAGACAAAGGAAGATTTCTCCAAAGAGTTAGTAGAAACAAAGCAATCAAAATATAATTATTGCAACAGTGTTAGATATGGCATAAGGTACGTTGTTACGTGCCGTACAGACCTCGCCAGGCTCTATCTACTACACACTGTAAACCAAAAACTCCACTATGAGGGCGTTTTGTCGCTTTGCCGATGGAGATAGGATAAAAAGTGACGTCGATTTTTGTAAGTAAATATAATTTACTTTGAACGTTCCGCCCTCAGATATTACATTAGCAATAACCACTAGTTCGGCCAGTATAACTTATTTACGAAAAGTCTGCATAGTAAAGAATGGATTCAAGTTGTGAACATACACGGTATGAAATTTACTCAGTCCCCTATCTACTACCAGACTTTTGCAGATCACTAAGAAGTGCTGAGAATATATTTGGGTTATTATGAATCGCTCAACACCTATAACGCTTTAAAAGTCAGAAAAGAATAACCAGATACAATATAATTATTGAAACGGTGTTTGACACGGCGTAAGGTACGTTGTTACGTACCGTACAGAGCTCGCCAGGCTCTATCTACTACACACTGTGAATTCAATATTTCACTTTGAGGGCGTTTTTGTCGCTTAACCGATGGAGATAGAGCAAAAAGTTACTGGACCTTTTTTGTAGATCACGTAATTTTCTAATTTGATGGGTCAATCAGATTTGAGCTACGACCTACCGTTCGGCCGCTATCGGGTTCGAAACATTATTTTTAGCGAAAAAATCTCTGGAATGTTAAATATTCGAGCAGTTTGTCGCTTAA
Organism: Homalodisca vitripennis; assembly: GCF_021130785.1. Taxonomy (NCBI): domain Eukaryota; kingdom Metazoa; phylum Arthropoda; class Insecta; order Hemiptera; family Cicadellidae; genus Homalodisca; species Homalodisca vitripennis. Next base: position 30,809,367 of record NC_060211.1, read on the forward strand.
CCACACGAGATAGGACAAAAAGTCACTGGACCTTTTTTGTAGTTCACTTCATTCCTGACTAACGATTTTTCGTCAGATCTGAGCTAGCTCCATCGGTTCGCCCGCTATCGGGCTTACAAAAAAGGCCTGCAAGGGTAAAAAAATGCGCTTTTTTGCGAATTTTTTTTAGGTGTTTAAAATTAAAAAATCCCGGTTTTCAGAATTTTCCTGTTGGTTATACGGCAAAAGGTACCTGCGTGCCAAATTTCAAGTTTCTAGCACTTCTAGAAGTAAGTTAGAATTTGTATACATTATCAGTGAGTGAGTGGTTTCACATGCGGCTGTATAGTATATTAGACTCGCCTTCGGCTCGCTGGGGGCTACGCCCCCAGGCCCCTAAGTGGGGTGTTAGCAATTTCGAGGATAAGCGTATTTCGGGAACAGGTTAAGTCCGAGCATTTGTAATAAGGTTCATTCTTAATAACTGTAGGTCAGACAACTTATTAGTCCGTTGGTTAGCGAATGATGTATTTAATGTCACACGAGGTTGTCAGCTTATTAGGAATGTGATTAAAATTATTCTATTTGACCGTTGGTAAAAAATCACGTCTTTATTTAGTAACCTCTATTTGGTATCATAACAGTTAAGCAGGCAAATATAAAATAATATTATAAATAATTTAGAAGTAACTTAATGTCGAGAAAGCTGGAAATAAAGGAAGGTTTATAATCTATCTCCCCAAGTAAAAAAATATGGGCAATTAAATAGAAACATATAGGCCGTTGAAATAAAGAAATTAGATGAATAGCAATTGGAGGCAAAACTTTTGTTTTTGATCCGCGGTTCACCAATGCTTCTTACATTAGTATGATATATCTGATCTCAATGCGAAGAGGCCGGAAAATACTTTAAAAGATGTAGAGAAATAGGTGATTAAAGTTGATACCTCTTAGTGGAACAAACAACAAAAAAGGGGATCGGTTTCTCCTTAAAAAAAAATTCGTTTGTAATTAGAAATATTTACTGGTTTATACATGTGTACTTATTGGTATTAAAAGTTGTTGTACTTGTGATTGCGTGTTAGTTCACCAATGGTTTCAATTTTTGCGTGGTTTATTTATTCTCCTTGTTATTGTTGTCTCCATATGTTATTACCACATTAACTAATATTGTTCTAGCAACATGTGTGCAAGTTGGGAGATTTAGCTGTGGCTATACTTATGTCAAATTAGTTGCAAGTAAACTTTTACTTGATAAAATTGTTGTTTGGTTAAAATTACAGCTAGCGTTGGTTAATGATGTTCTCTCATATCGTGTGAAAATTTGCATATTTAGTTGTGTTTATACATGTGTCAAATGAGTTGGTAATAACATATTATTGTTGACAATGTTGTTTGCCGTTAGTTTTTCAATGCTTTAAAGCATGCATGACATATCCAGTCTCGCCACGGGGAGGCCGGCAAACACAGAGACCATATATTATTAACAGAATTACAGCTATCGTTGGTTAATGATGTTCTCTCATATCGTGTGAAAATTTGCATATTTAGTTGTGTATATACATGTGTCAAATGAGTTGGTAATAACTTATTATTGTTGATAATGTTGTTTGCCCGTTAGTTTGTCAATGCTTTAAATGCATGCATGACATATCCAGTCTCGCCACAGGGAGGCCGGCAAACGTAGAGACCATATATTTACAGTAAACTTATTTACACAGACGAGGAGTTTTGTTTTGGCAGGCCCTCTTGCCTACTGCCTTATCAATCAGAACGGGGAGTTTTATATATTTACGGAAAACTTATTTACACCGACGAGGAGTTTTGTTTTGGCAGGCCCTCTAGCCTACTGCCTTATCAATCCGAACGGGGACTTTTATATATTTACATATTTACGGAAAAACCTATTTACACCGACGAGGAGTTTTGTTTTGGCAGGCCCTCTAGCCTACTGCCTTATCAATCAGAACGGGGAGTTTTATATATTTACGGAAAACTTATTTACACCGACGAGGAGTTTTGTTTTGGCAGGCCCTCTAGCCTACTGCCTTATCAATCAGAACGGGGAGTTTTATATATATTTACGGAAAACTTATTTACACCGACGAGGAGTTTTGTTTTGGCAGGCCCTCTAGCCTACTGCCTTATCAATCAGAACGGGGAGTTTTATATATTTACGGAAAACTTATTTACACCGACGAGGAGTTTTGTTTTGGCAGGCTCTCTAGCCTACTGCCTTATCAATCAGAACGGGGAGTTTTATATATTTACGGAAAACTTATTTACACCGACGAGGAGTTTTGTTTTGGCAGGCCCTCTAGCCTACTGCCTTATCAATCAGAACGGGGAGTTTTATATATTTACGGAAAACTTATTTACACCGACGAGGAGTTTTGTTTTGGCAGGCCCTCTAGCCTACTGCCAATCTCAATCACGACGGGGAGTTTTGTTTCGGCAGGCCCCCTAGCCTACTGCCTATTCAATCACGACGGGGAGTTTTGTTTAGGCAGGCCCCCTAGCCTACTGCCTAGTCAATCACGACAGGGAGTTTTGTTTGGGCAGGTCCCCTAGCCTACTGCCAGTTTCAATCAGGTTTACTAAAGAAGTTCGCTGTACACGATGTTCTTCGCGTAGGCGACTTCATCGCATACCCTATTTGGACGGACAAGGACCACGATGTCTTCTGGGCGTCGAACTCTACTTAACAGGACGTACAACTGGCCGTGGGTAAAACAGTCAGTGCGAAGATCGACTCCGACAAGATCGATTGTCTGACCTTGGCTCTTGTGACCGGTCATCGAGTATGCCAGCATCAGAGGAAACGACGGACAAGTAACGGCGAACCTTCAACGATCGCGAACCTAAACATTATTCTAGGAATGCCGATAGGTTGCGCGTCGTGAGGGCGTCTGACGGTGACCAACCGGTTGGTTATAGCCGTCACAATGACCTTAGTGCCGTTAACGAGTCCGTCGGCGATGTTAAGATTCCTCATGATTAGACACACTGAACCGATCTTAAGTCGCAGTACGTGATCTGGAATACCCTTGCCTATAGCCTGGTTTAGCAGAGGAACTTCGACGCCAAGATGATCATCGTTCTCAGTGTCCACAGAGTCGGCGCTTCTCAACTCATGAAGGCGGCCGTCAACGGAGTCTAGGATCATGTCGTTGATTTCCTTGACATTCACATTCATGGTAGAGAGGATCGCGCGACGAGCACACTGATCGGGATCGCGGAGGACTTCAACAGGGAAGACTTTGGAGATAAGGGCTTGTAGAGAAGGAACGTAATTTACTCCGGTCAAAGGAATAAGAGCGCCACTCTCTTTGCCCTCCCCGAAAGTTGTGGACGGAACAGTGCCGTTGCCTACTGCGAGAAGGAAGTCGGAGTAGTCAACGGAACTGCTCGTCCTGTGCGGTGTGGTCAGAGAGAAGATGCGGAACAGTCGCCACAGACGCGAGGCCCGAAGAGAAACGCACGCAACGGCAGCTGCCGTCCGTGCTTTTACAACAACGGGTGCGATCTGCCGGAAGTCCCCAGAGCACAGAAAGATCTTTCCTCCGAATGGCTCATCGCGGTTCATGAGATCTCGAAGTGAGCGGTCGAGGATCTCGAAGATGTAGCGATGGGCCATTGGGGCCTCGTCAAAGACGATGAGCTGTGCGGCTCTGATCAGTTCCGCGCGCTGGGATCCGTTGGTTATGTTCCATACGCCAGTTCCGTCACCGAGATCGAGCGGAAGCCGAAACATGCTATGGGCTGTTGAGCCACCCGGCATATTCCCGGCAGCTATGCCCGAACTGGCGACGGCTAGTGCAACCTGCCGACCACTACGCACGTGTGCCAGTATGACACGAAGGAGGGATGTTTTTCCATATCCCCCGGGACCGTCAAGGAAGATGACCCTCGAAGTTCGGCGGTCACCGGGGTTGTCGAGAAGGGAACGAACGTGTTGTAGAACGCGTCTCTGATCTTGTGAGAGCTTTGGTTCCCAATCCTCGACAATGGCCCGCTGTTGGTTCTCGCCATAGTCCAACAGCTCCCTTCCCAGTTCAGTCGTGTCATCCTGCACATCGGGGAGACCACATTCCACCAAAGATAATCCCTGTCGACGTAGACTTCGATCGATTTCAATTAAAGACAGTTTGTATGCTTTTTCTGGGTCAAGCGGGTTTCTTTCCAAGTGGTCCTCGCATAGTGTGTCGCGGAACGCGTCCCACAGAAGAGCTGCGGGAGCACCCATGTTGCAGAGGAGCACAAAGAATGAACGCAGCCTTGTAGCTACCATAAACTCAGAGGCTTCGCGCAGTGCTTCGCGGTGCTCATCTTCATCCTCCACCAAGCCGAGATGACGACAGACCTCCTGAAACGTGCGGCATCCAGGACCACCTCGTGACAGGAGGTCAGAGTAGCCGCGGCAAGGCGTGGACATCAGGAGCATCCGCAGGTAGTACAGCTCACCACGATTGGGCGAGACCCAAAAAAGTCTGCATACCTTCTCTCCACGCTGGCGAGCAGTGATGAAGTGTTTTCCATCTGTATGTGTGTATAATTCTTCCGTGTTAGGTCGTTTCACGTGTAAAATGAATTTTTCAAAAAAAGCTTGATATGCCATATTGTCGAAGATGTTGTCAACAGGCCTGTTAAAGTACAGTAATAACTTGGAACTTGATCTACTAATTGCGTCTGTCAGATCACCGGGACGAAAATACACATGCTGCTTTCCCTCAAGATGAACAGGTAGACACTCGACCGACGGTTCTGACTTGGAGATTGAAAAGTCCAAGAGACGCCAGCAAGCGTCGCTTGCACCAACCATTCTCTTAGTCACATAGTTTTCTACCTCGTCATCTTGTTGCCACAAAGGTGTAACTGTGACGTTTTGAAGGGATCCACCCTTCATCAGGTATTTAAATAAGTATTTTATGACACGACGAGTAGACGCAAGTTCCAAGTTAATATGGGTTTCGTACTTCAGCAATAGTGTGGCGTTATAAGGAACGACCCATCCATCGTGAACAGCAACAGACCTGTTGCGTGACGTAATTTGATCAGTATTACCATAGTCTCGTCTGTACTGCACAAAACCTCTTTCGTCTACGTGAGTGGTCTGGCACGAAGGCTTGGGATAAAACTTTGTACAGTGACCCTTTACAGCGTCCCAGCACAGGAAGTCGGTGCGATGATCAGTGCCACAAGGACCGTGGATCATGTGCTACAACACCAACTTCCTTAGTCTTCCACCTTCTTCTTCTTCCGAGGGGATGTCTGCGCGGATTACAGAGTCGATTTCGTCTGCTTGTACTGGACCGTCTCCGTCAATCTTAAACACAATGTGGGCGTGAGGAAGGCCCCTCATTTGCATTTCGATGACGTAGACGATATAGCTCGTGCAGCCGAACATCGCTCCGCTCCGCAGATCTCGGAGAAGCTCTAGAAGTTTAATCTGGAACACTCTGCAGGCCGTGCTAGGGTCACTGCGTCCACTGCCGTGGGGACACGCTCTCTTGTTCTCTTCCCAAGTAGCGCTATACGTAAACGTAAGAAAGTACGTTGGTGAACCCAGACGTGATACGAGAGCCATCGCGTTTTCGTAGTGTATCTTCATGTACCTGGACCCACCAGTAAACGTACTTGGGAGGTAAATCTTTCCAGGCTGTGCCCCACCCTCGCCTTGGACTGTTTCATCCCGAGCGATGTCATCTCTAACCTGCCTTCCTGCCGGACCACTGCGTTGAGCGTTAAGAAGCTCGTTCAGTTGTCCTATCCGCATGGCATTTTGGGCTGAGGACTTAGTCTGTGAAAAATCTTATAAAACGTAGTCTCTCCTCTTCAAACCTCGCAAACATCTCGACCTGCCAAGCTTGAGAAAGACGGCCAAGATACGAAAAACGAGGATTGGAGAGCAAGAGACAACGTGAATAGTTATATTGAGAAAGTTTTTTCCCTTTATTATCCAGCATGCCGATGTGCCAACCCAAAGTGCCTTGCGGATAAAGCAGTGGGTACTGGAAGGGCTCCATTAGAGGACTAAAGAGATCGATGGTAGAAGGTCTTCCAGCCCCCACTTTCCAGACGGTAAGCCGACGAGGCTCAGTGATTGCGTCATCACAACTTAGCACGGCGTGCACTTCAATACCTCTTTGTCTGTCACCAAGAGCAGGGCCATGAGTAGCTCGACTTGTCAACTGGAATTCCAGGTGTGCATTGATCGAGGGTTCATTACTCAATCGCCGGAATTCACGAATATGTGGATTTAATGAATACAAGTGATTGGTAATGGCGTCAGTTATGTCAGCATCAAGTGATCTACTCATGGCTATGTTCCTGCGTTCTTCACCATCGTCTATATACAAGCGGCACCGATTTACAAATTGGACGTCACCGCCCTTAGTAACAAACCTTTGGCCCGGGGCGTCCAAGCTGTACACCTGATGGTACATCCTCCCTTCGATTTTGAAAAACGAGAGGCCACTAGGATGCCGGTATCCACCAGATATTTCGAGGGCACAGAGTGCAAAGAGGTCGTTGTAGGCCTGCGCTCTGTCGAGGAAGCGCCGATTAGAATAGAATGGTGCATTGAGAGGTGGTAATTTGGTCACATTGTACGCTCCCTCGCCACAACACCATTTTCTTCTCTCCTCTTCTTCCTCAAACAGAGGTGCTTGGCAATGAGAGCAGATAAATACGTCATCATTCCAAAGGCAGGTTTTTTTTTAGTTTGTAGGCGTTTATATTAAAAAGTAATAGACCATTCCAATGAGCCATTGGTCCGTGGGCAACGATGAGGCGAGCAAGAGAATTTGGCAAGTGACGAAGTTCAGCTAGCTTAGGATTTAACAAACGGAACCCCTGAACTCTTTCCCGACATGTTTCCACGTTTTGTTTGTAGTAGCGCTGAACAGCTTTCCTGTTGACATTGGGATGCTGTTGACTGTAACGGCGGACAGCATCTCTGTTGATCTCAGGGTGTTGTTCACTATAACGGCGTACAGCACTTCTGTTGACCTCAGGATTCTGTTGGCTGTAACGACGGACAGCCTCCTTGTAGGCTTCGGGGTGCTGTTCATGATACCTATGGCATGCGTCAACACTTATTTTGGGATTCTGCTCAACGTGTTTTCTCTTCGCCTCTCTCACTTGCTCGTCTCTCGTGGTTTTGAGTAGTTTGGGGCGTCCACGACGTACTTTCTTAGGTCTACCGACAGGTTTATGTTTTATTACACGTTCTACAGGAGATACAATTACTTTATGGCCCTCTTCTAGTTTAAGATGTTCAAAATTATTTACTTTGTGGTCAGTAGACGCCATAGTACATGCTTGTAGTATATCTCCAAATGTTTCTGAATTAAATTGGGTTTGGACTGGTTCACTATCACTAACGGTCGGTATACAAAATCTTAATCTGGTGACAGTAAACTGTCTCACTGACCCGTCCAGAGCAGCATTTGACAACAATAACGAGGCCAGAGCTGAATAGTTTTCACACTGGAAGAGTCGGGCCAGGTTATTGTTGTCATCAGCCAAATCGTACATTCTGTCCTCGTTCACTGGATGAGGATCAAACAAGTACAGCTGTTCCTGGGAGCGCCAAAAAGCAACTGTAACTGTTTGTCCAGTGAAGAGAAACCCAATGTTTTCAAAATCCTCGGCCATCAAACACTGCAAAACATTGCACAAAGACATAACGCAGTCGTCCATATCTGCTCGAGAAAGGGGATACAGGGCATCATGAACAGATGAATTTTCTACAACAGCAACGGACTTTTCATTGATGAGAAAATCGGTAGGAAGTTCATCTGCACACAAATACCGGCTTCCACCCATACGATTCTCATCCCGCAATGTTCTATAAATAAGATCACCAGTGATTAGAATCGTATCGATGGCCGCAGTAGAAAATTCCAATCTAAGAGTTTTCCAGGAAAGGGCACAAGCAGAAATCGCAGTGCACTGAGAGTTTTTGCTCGTCGGAAATATCTGCTCATTCCCTTGATGGAAAGAGCCCTTAGCAACACAACTAAAAGACATTGTTTCTACAGTAATCAGTATATGTGGTTGTAAAAAATGTAACAGTTGTACAAACAAGGGGATAAAATTAAGCTATTCTTAATTTAAGAATAGCTATTAAGCTATTCTTAGCTTTCTTGAAGACAAAGGAAGATTTCTCCAAAGAGTTAGTAAAAACAAAGCAATCAAAATATAATTATTGCAACAGTGTTAGATATGGCATAAGGTACGTTGTTACGTGCCGTACAGACCTCGCCAGGCTCTATCTACTACACACTGTAAACCAAAAACTCCACTATGAGGGCGTTTTGTCGCTTTGCCGATGGAGATAGGATAAAAAGTGACGTCGATTTTTGTAAGTAAATATAATTTACTTTGAACGTTCCGCCCTCAGATATTACATTAGCAATAACCACTAGTTCGGCCAGTATAACTTATTTACGAAAAGTCTGCATAGTAAAGAATGGATTCAAGTTGTGAACATACACGGTATGAAATTTACTCAGTCCCTATCTACTACCAGACTTTTGCAGATCACTAAGAAGTGCTGAGAATATATTTGGGTTATTATGAATCGCTCAACACCTATAACGCTTTAAAAGTCAGAAAAGAATAACCAGATACAATATAATTATTGAAACGGTGTTTGACACGGCGTAAGGTACGTTGTTACGTACCGTACAGAGCTCGCCAGGCTCTATCTACTACACACTGTGAATTCAATATTTCACTTTGAGGGCGTTTTGTCGCTTAACCGATGGAGATAGAGCAAAAAGTTACTGGACCTTTTTTGTAGATCACGTAATTTTCTAATTTGATGGGTCAATCAGATTTGAGCTACGACCTACCGTTCGGCCGCTATCGGGTTCGAAACATTATTTTTAGCGAAAAAATCTCTGGAATGTTAAATATTCGAGCAGTTTGTCGCTTAACCACACGAGATAGGACAAAAAGTCACTGGACCTTTTTTGTAGTTCACTTCATTCCTGACTAACGATTTTTCGTCAGATCTGAGCTAGCTCCATCGGTTCGCCCGCTATCGGGCTTACAAAAAAGGCCTGCAAGGGTAAAAAATGCGCTTTTTTTGCGAATTTTTTTTAGGTGTTTAAAATTAAAAAATCCCGGTTTTCAGAATTTTCCTGTTGGTTATACGGCAAAAGGTACCTGCGTGCCAAATTTCAAGTTTCTAGCACTTCTAGAAGTAAGTTAGAATTTGTATACATTATCAGTGAGTGAGTGGTTTCACATGCGGCTGTATAGTATATTAGACTCGCCTTCGGCTCGCTGGGGGCTACGCCCCCAGGCCCCCAAAGTAAGTGCCTTAAATTTCGGGGATAAGATTGATTTGGTGATAGGTAAAATTCGGACATGATGTTATGCCTGGATATTCCCAGGGGGGGGGTTAACTTTGCCTAGGGATAAGACGTCAGGGGGTTATCTGGTCATACCAGGAACTTCTCAGGGGGGGGGGGTTAAGAGATTTGGTTATTGGTAAAATTCGGACATGAGGTCATGCCAGGAAATTGCCTCGGGGATTAAATTTACCGGGGGATAAGTCACCAGGGGGTTATCCAGTCTTACCAGGAACTTCCCAGAGGGGGGTTAAGAGATTTGGTTATTGGTAAAATTCGGACAAGAGGTCATGCCAGGAAAATTCCCTAGTGGGGGTTAACGTTACCGGGGGATAAGACACCAGGGGGTTATCTGGTCTTACCAGGAACTTCCCAGGGGGGGGGCTTAAGAGATTTGGTGATTGGTAAAATTCGGACATGAGGTCAAGCCAGAAAATTCCCAGGGAAGGGTTAATTTTACCGGGGGGTTACCACATCATGGGGTTTATTTTACTCAGAAGGTTATCTGGTCATACCAGGAAATCCCCGTGGGGGGGTTAATGTTATCGGGGGTTAATGAAACACCCCAGGCCCCCTTTCGGGTGTTTGCCAGATTTGGGGATAAGCGGAATTCGGAATTAAATTGGACCCATTTTATTGAATATTTCAGTTTTAATCAAAGTTTTGACTTTAATGGCATTTTACGGGTTAACCGTTAGAGATGCGACAAAAAGTGACTGGACCTTTCTTGTCGGAAATTTAATTTTGTGTTTCGATTCTGTCATCAGATTTTAGCTGCGAGCTTTGGTTTAGCCAGGACTGAGCTTGGAATAAAAGTCTGCACTGGTCAGCTATCTTGAATTGTTTAGTATAAACATAATAAAAACCGACCTTAAGGCAGTATTTTGAGTTGAACAGTTGGTTTAATATCATCAGGAGATTATCTAGGCAAGCCAGGAAATTCCCTGGGGGGGTTAATGTTACCGCGGGGTTAACACATCAGGGGGTTTAATTTACTCAGGAGGTTATCTGGTTATACCAGGAAATTCCAGGTGGTTTAATGTTACCTTCTCTAACGCTCAGCCAATTCATGATGTGGGGTTGTACTCACTCGTTAAATTAGTATCACAAGTTAAATCCAGAACAAGAACGGATTGCACAAATTAAAGTCGCATCATATTTACAACTCCTGAAATTGCTAAATACGACCAAGATTTTGCCATTAAGAGAGATTTTAGGGCTTACATAAGGATATACGACAAAAAGCTACCTAACATTTTTTTAGATCACTAGATTTTTTAGTTATTGAACATTTAGGATTTAAGTTATGACCAACGGTTCAGCTGCTACCGCCTCCAGAAACAAAATTTTCACCTAAAAATTATAAAATATTTCCTATTAAACAGGTTTTTCGGCCAGACCATTTAGGATAGGGCCAAAAGTTACAGGACGTTTTTTTGTAGAACATGTCGTTTACTAAAACTTATTAAATGACATGTTTTGAGCTACGACCAACCGTTTAGCCGCTATCAAGCCCGGAATGTAAATTTTTAGGCGAAAATGTCCAAATATTTTAACTTAATCGCGTTTTGCGGTGAAACTAATGAAAATAGAGTAAAAAATTACTTAACCTTTTTTGTAGATCACATTATTTCCTAAATCTAATCTTTGTTTTATTTTGACCTCCGACCAATGGTTTACGCCGCTATCGACCCCATAATCAAAATTTTCACATAAAATTTACAAAAAAATTGCACATAATCACGTTTTTCGGCCAAACAAATGGAGATAGGGAAAAAAGTCACTTGACCTTTTCTATAGATAACGTAATTTGCTAATTTGATGGGTCAATCAGATTTGAGCTACGACCTACCGTTCGGCCACTATCGGGTTCGAAACTTTATTTTAAGCGAAAAAATCTCTGGAATGTCAAACATTTCCGTGTTTTGTGGCTTAACCACACGAGATAAGACAAAAAGTCACAAGACCTTTCTTGTAGTTCACTTCATTCCTGACTAACGATTTTTCGTCAGATCGAAGCTAGCTCCAACGGTTCACCCGCTATCAGGCTTACAAGAAATGCCTGCAGGGGTGAAGAATGCGCGATTTTTGAGGAATTTTTTTGAGGGGTTTAAAAGTAAAAAAGTCCGGTTTTCAGACTTTTCCTCCGGGTCATATTGTGAAAGGTACCTGCGTGTCAAATTTCAAGTTTCCAGCACTTCTAGAACTATGTTAGAATTTGTATCTATATGTCAGTCAGTCAGTTACACATGCGGCTGTATAAGTATTTAGATTTGCCTATTCCAATTATAAATATCTTGGCTAAGTTCTTTAGTCGTTAGCCAAAGCGGTATCTACGCTAATTAGTTGCAAAATAACAGACGTTAAACTTTAAAGAATCACAACTCCAGTATTTATGAGATCTAGATAAAAAATACAGGTGTTTTGGAATGCTAATAATATTTTATAAACTTTTTGTAATTAGCGATTGTCTTGTATCGCAAACGGTTTTTGGGATACAGTAACATGTGCTGAAACGTTGCTACTATAAATATCTTGCCCACGCCCATTGGCCAATATGGTACACCGTTCCATTCCAACATGGCGGCTGTTAAGACTTTAAAAAATTCACAACTCCGTTATTTATGATCCTAGATAATAATTCTAAAATGTCCAGTAATACTCATAACGTTTCCTACATTTTTGAAATTTGTGGCTGAAGGACTATCCCAACCCTTATCGACGGTGTTAGTGTATTGTTATTACACCTGAATGTATTGCTATCATAGACATATTAAATTGAGAACGTTTTAATGTTGTACTTCTGAATGTTAATTTCCTCGAAGTTTTGCTCTTTTGACTCTTTATGGTTTGGCATGTTAAAATAGAACATATTTTCTAAATTATGAAAACTCCACGATCTTGAATCCTAAATGTTTATATTCGTAAATAGGTTGTTAGTCATATTTGTTATGTTATTCACTCCACTTATAGGGTTATCTATTTATATTAATGTAATGAAAATAACTAAAACCCTTTAGTTATTTTATTAAATAACTAAAATTAAGTTATTAAATTTAGTTATTTAATTAAAGGGTTTTAGTTATTTTCATTACATTAATTCGTAAATAGTTTGTAAAATGGGAAAGTGACAAAATAATTTGTTTTTGTTACATACACTGTCATAGCACAGACAAAATAAAAACTTTAAAGCTTAAATAAGCTGTGTTCGTGGAAATCCACTATTAGATCTATTTAAGAGTTCTAAAATATTAAAAAATCTATGAAATAAATAACATATTATTGAAAAGGGGTGCCATGCACTAGGAAACGGCTTACAAAACCAACCAGAGCGTGGTAAGTAGAAAAATGCCAGCATTGGTTTACATCATTTAGAAATATTACTGCACTAATCGTGTTTACTCGAATTTCTGCTATCTTATCAAGTCCATCCCAAAACACAGATAGCGTTGTTTGGAACCTTACAAAATATCTCAAAAGCGTAAATAACAAGAATTGTGACAATGTTACTCTACGATGCAATAAAGATCATACAATTGTTTACTTTATAAATTTTAATTGACCTTTATATTAAAATCATAGTTTGGAAATTTATAAGAATTAAAGTAAAGTGTTTCACTTTTGGCATATACTGTGCAGTAGCTGAGATAAATATTTTGTACAACTGCAAAAGGCCACTTGGAACTGTTCATAACTGTTTGTATAAGTACTATTACCCTGCCAAGTTTAGTTGTAGTGATCAGAAAGTACTAGTGTAGTACTCACCCTATTATTGTCCTGTTGTATAATTTGTTCTAACCTCAATTAGAAACTTAAAAACTGTGTTGTTGGGTATGATCTGAAAATCCTAAAGCCGACTTCAAATTTTCTCTAAGACTCCTAATGACCTAGTTATGAATATTATATTTATAAATTTTGGACGCCTATTGTCACGAAATGTTACAAGACAAAATATGTTTGCAATAGTAAGCTGTGTTGTATCTAGATGGCAATTTTGCATAACTGTTGAAACTGTTCATTGGTTACTAATCAACTTGTCCAAGGGATGTATTAGTAGTACTTGCTATAAAGTTTGTTTGGAGTCAAGTACAAATTATGGTGTTTATTGTACGGCATTCACTCGTACTGTTCACATGTTGTATGATTGCCTAATCCATCCACATTTTACGTATGGAATATGACTTCGGTGAAGATGTGCAAAAAACAAAATAGAGCGCGTCTTTAGACTCCAATAAAGGCTGCCAGAATCATTGAAAATTTGAATTACAGAGAGTCGTGTAGAGAATCTTTCAGGGAGTTTAGATTACTGACTATGCCCTGCCTTTATATTTTTGAGATTATCATGTACTGCAGATCAAGGTGCCCTTGATTCGTGGCAGGGACGTTCATCATTATGAAACTAGAAGCAGGGACATCTTTTGAACTCATCAACGCAGACTGACATTAGCTCAACATCTACCGCAAGAAGTTGGTGTCAGATTAATCAACAGGCTCTCTGAATAAATAACAATTTTCAATAATCAAAATCAATTTAAAACGCGTATCAAAACCCTTTTGGTGTCTAAGGCTTTCTACTCTGTTGATGAATTCATGATAAGCCGCTGGGATATTTGAGAGTGCTGGATCTGAGGTCAATGCGATTGTGTCTTGAATGATTGTATGAATTGTGAGTATGAAGGTGTGTGAATGTGTAGACGAAACCGTGTAAATTGACTTAAACTATTGACGATTGCGAAACGATGTAAAAATGGTTAAAATAATGCAATAAAGAAATTATTATTATTATTCTCAGTAATTTGTACATCTTAAGGCTACGAGATATCACAAAATGTCCGAGAACAAAAGAGGCACTACTGCTCTATTAGATTTCTGTTTCCAAAGCACTAGTAAGGTCCTCATTACCTTCTGGGTTGTAGAGGCTGTGGAGAAGGGAATGTCAACTAAAGAAGCTTGACGCGAGTTTGTAGCCAAGGCCAGCGTCTGTCTCCTTGTGGGAAAAGAACGGACACCTTGGCGAGGTGACAATATCCAGCAATGATGCACGGTGGTGGTCTGCGAGCCTTGACACAGATCTGGACAATACAGAGGTCTCTGTCAGCAGGTCGGTTGTCGGTTGCAACAGCCTCAAGCACCTCAAGATGACTAGGAAACCAGTAGTGACTGGAGGAAACGAGGAGACTCTTCGGAACTCTTGATAGATTTTTGTGATTTTCACACCTGAAGAAGAAAACAGATTTTCTATTGTCTGAAAACTTCGTGCTGCAATCCTTATTGGAACATATGACGATGGACAATAGCCATAACCATCTTAACTAAGTCGTCAATCATCAGTAATCAATTTCAAACAAGGAATTTAGCTATACGAATGTTTGAGCATTGATTCACAGATTAGTTAAATGGATTCTGGATTACAATACCTTTAACCCTCTAGGCCCAGGTAAACCTACTACTGGTGAACAACTAAGCAGAATTATGAGCGCCGGGTAAAATTCAAGGAATTAGTTATATTATGTCTGAAGACATAACGATTGCTCTTTAAGATTTTAGGTCTGATGGGACGATGTCTCGAAATCTATGAACACAACCTTTTCTGCTCAGATCATCGCGGGAATATGAAAAACTTGATCGTGCAAAGTGGATTTTGTATTGTTTGAGAATTCATAGTTTTTATAAAAATATAAGAGGTTGTAGGAGCAGGGTACTGAAACAAAATGAAACTATTTGATACAATACTATAGTCCATGCAAAATTCACGTTCTTTGAATAATATTAGTTGAAAAATTGCATTACGTAGACATGGTGAAATAAATACTATATTTTTTTAACTATTGGCTAGCGTTTGAGAGTAAGCAAATATTATGTAATACCATATTTAACATTGCACTGCAAAAACTGATGCACAAAAGGTTTTCATTTTTAACTTAAATTTTACAACATTATATTACGTTGAACAATCAATCCAGACTTAACTAAAACAAAACCAAAAGTTTATTTCGAACATTATAAAATAGTATTAATATTTTCTCGTTGTTATCATGGTTACCTATAAGACAGCCAAATCCTATGGAGTGACATGCACCATCATCGAACTCAATGTTACTTATATAGAAATGATGGTTCATGCTAAATATTAGGTCTATATGTCGATTCGTCTTCGAGATATCGTTGAGTGACAGAAACCAAAAAAGGTTGTACAACCCTTCAAGTAGTAGGCTTTGCTAACGCTCAACAATTAATTGATAAACAAGGCGGAAACACGCCACACCAAGTGTCGGGTAACAGGCGTCACTTTCAGTTCATTCAAAATTTAAAGTCTGTAGGTCTCTCATTCTCAAGAGCCAGACATCATATGGTAAAGAAATGTTTAGGAGTACATTCCTCCTGCAGGCAGAAGGGAGTTTGTGTCAGACTACTGAGTTTGAAGCTTCAATGACTCTCAGCCCAGTTCCATGGGTGCACATGCAACATTATAGAAAGATCTAGATCTAGACTTCTTGTCTGTGTAGAAATCGAGTTTCATGCAAAATTTAAAATCTGCAGATGATCTACTCGAAATATAGTGCAAAACAATACCTTCCGATTTTTTAGATTAAGGTTTTATTAGAGTAGTGTTTAAAAAAATAATAAAAGGGCCGAAGAGGATGAAATTAAGTACTTTACCTAAAGAGTGCGCTGAAATAAAACTTTGCATCCAACTTTGGACATTGACTTTATAAACTATACTTTTTTCTTTTTATTTTATGAATAAGCTAAATGTGTTAATAAGTCACAGGTTAAGATCCCATATTATTGTTCTCAAAATTGTTTAAAAAAATTATTTATTCTGCTACCACAGTCGTAGGTGGTTAGTAGACGAGTGAAGACGTATTGTGACCTGTATTCCGTAGTTAAGTTTTAATGATTAGTGTTTTGTATATTTTTTTTATTAAGTGCATGTTTATAGAGTTAGTGAAGTTGACAAACAACATGTAGGTTGTGATTCCTGACTTAGGCGTGCCACAACGCTTATTAGGTTAGTTCTTTACCTGAAGAAGAGATCAGATTGCAGATCTCGAAACGTAGTGTTACTGATTTCTTGTTTCACTGAACGATGGCAAATGTCCGGAAAAATCCTGTTTCCTTCACAATCCTTCCATCGTCAAAAATAACCTTCAAACAAAGAATTATCTCGTTGCCATCATGATAATTGTAACACATCATGGTCCTTATGCCATCCATAAAACCAATTTAAAACTATAGAACTTCATATTGCCTATATGAAAATGAAGTTTCATGCAAAACTTCAAGTATAAGTCAGGTTGCAGATATCGTGTGGACAGACGGACAGACAAAAATTACATTTTTACAGCCCCTTCACTGACGCTCAGCCAATAATTACAGTTTATGAATAAAAACTTGTTAACTAAGTCAAAAAACAAATGGTTTTAAAAATATTGTTTTGTAGAGATGAAGCCATTAGAAAACGAAGAAGAACTGTATTTTATAAACTTTCTATATAAACTAACACCCTCTATTGTAACCGTGATGGCTATGCAACAATATCATATATTTTATTTTCTCCCATTTCTCTGTAGTAGTGATAAAGATAACAACATTTTCTACAGTTGAGTGTATATTCATGTGCAAAGCTCACGTATGAATAATTTCTCAACATACTGTTGTTTTGTTTGTGAATAGTAAAGTGAATACTGAGGGAATAGTATAATATGTAGCCTACAGTCCTAACTTCACATAACTCAGTATTTTGGTAAAAAGGACAATTTCATATTGTATAATAATAAAAACCAGAGTTTACGTCAGGTTTTTAACCAAATATGAGCCTAATATTAGGGGCCTCGTTTAATTTATTTTGTTACAAAGACGTCCAAAATAAATCCAAAGACAAAGAGTATCCTATCGTGTAAAAATTGTACACACCACGTAAACTAAAACTTTACGTGTCTGTAATAAAAATTTCTTTTCCACCTTCTATTTTGTTGGAACGCTAGTATATTTTGTATATTAACTGAAAAAATTCAATTTAATGTTAATTAAATGTTTAATTCTTTCCAAAATGGGAATTGCCCAGTTCGAGATGGTTTTTTACTCTAAAATACTAAACGAGTTAATAATATTCACCCAATTTCAATGGAATTAATCATTACTTAGTGTAAGTATAGGTGAGAAGTAATTGTAGTAAGTATTACTGGCCGATCGTTTTGGAACTTTACGTACCTTTCAATTAAAATATCAAGAGTGGGGTTTAAAATGTAAAATTCTTTTATGTTCGCAGAAGCAAAATTATTGTGGAAAGAAAAACACTTAAAATAAATTGCGTGAAGTGTTTTATTTCGTCCACAAAATAAACTGTTACAAATATAATTTAATAACAACTATTTTTAAGTAAATGCTAATGAAAAGTTCATTATAAAACAAATTTATTGAACGTGAAGACTAGCCACATCAACACACTGGTAACAATAAACAGATGGATCGCTCGTTCTTAAGAGAATTCTAGGTATCCTCTAAAGTTACTCTTCGATAACGCTCACCATTCCGCTGCTGCAAACATGATAGAGTTGCAAACGTTTCAAACAATTCTTGATATTCTAATGAACAAGTGTGAAAATTTTCCAAGTAATACGTGAATACAAGAGCATGTCACATGCAAACCTCTTCGAGGCGTACACTGTATATTATTAATGTAACGAAAATTTGCCTTATTAGGCGCCGTGTTTAATAATTTCATGATTAACCTGAAAACTTCATGTAACACTAAAAATGTATATTACTAAATTAAAAACTTCAGTCTAAAGACAATATTTTCACGTAATTGACAAATCATGTTTTTGTTTTTAAGTAAAAATGCCATTAAGAGACAGATTTGGTGATTTAATCTAATGCCATACTCAGAGTGATATGTTTTGCTGGTAACTTAAATATGTTGCATGAGAATGTTGCGTTAATGTAATTTCACGTGGGATAGGCTATTAAAAAGAAAATTAAATTGTTTGACAATTTCTAATTAATGTTCTTCTTTCCTTACAGCCCTTACGGAGTGAAACAATATAAAATAAAACTGTCTATTACATTGTATGTAGTTGTAAATATATATTGTCTATTAATCTTAGAAAAGTGAATTAAAGTATTTGTGTGGAATTACTTGACTTGATTATATTTTAGTACTCTTTCCTCCAAAACTTTTAGGCTGAATTCATTGACTTTTTGTTATTTGTGGGCTATTTCTAAATTGAAAGTAAAAAATAATAAATTAACTATCAATTTAAAAAATGAAAGAATTAAAAACGGCATTGCTTGGTAAAATTACAACAAAACAATAAATCAGAAATTTTAAAGTAAAACAAAAATAAAAAAATCATTATTTTAGCAACAAAGACACTATTTACCTATCATAAGCACACGAGGAATCAAAATCGTTGTTAGATACGTTTTTGTAACGGCATCGAATATGGCTCTTGTAACATTGGCAATATGAGACCTCAGGTCAAGGTCACAATTCTCCTTAATCTACCACACGTGCCAGGTCATTACACAACGCCAGACCAATTTCTATGCTAATCCAACTAGTTTTGTGGGCTATTCAGATATTATATGTAAAATACCACCTTTACCTTACAATAGCACTATAATATTTTATATTTGTGCATGCGATACTATGTCAGATTGTATTTAAAAAATAAAAAACATGCTGACAATATCCTTTTTCAGAAAATGAGATACTCCTGAATAAGAAAGGAATGGCAGGAAAGAAGAAAGTGAGTCAGCGAACGAAAGGTTACCGTCCTCACTATTGTCTAGTGAAAGCTCAGGTTGGAGACAGGACGAGCGATAAGAGCTCAGGTCACTCACCGCTTGTAGCTCGCGGTCGGGACATTATCTGCTGGATTCTTGGGTTATTCTGTCCGTGACTGTACAATAGAGAGGTCAACTCAAGAGTACAAGAGTCTGGACTTTCGTTAACGTTAGTGAACTTAATTAGTATACAGCACAATTAAGAGAATAGTGAAGGAAACAGGATTTTTCCGGACGTGTGCCATCGTTCAGTGATAAAAAATCAGTAATGCTACGTTTCGAGATCTGCAATCTGATCTCTTCTTCGGGTAAATAACTAACCTAACACATAATTACAAACGAGGTTAAAATAAAGATGGCAAATGTCCGGAAAAATCCTGTTTCCTTCACAATCCTTCCATCTTCAAAAACAAACTGCAAACAATAGAATAGGTTAAAGTCTATACGAAAAAATCCCTTTGAGGGGGAGTGGTACAGCATGGGATTTCCCTTATAGGGTTAAAAATCAAAGACTAAAACTATGATTGTTGACAACGAGAACACCATGTATTGTACCTCAGAAAAAGGACCAAATGACTACTTGCTGATTATATCCATACTTCTCAGCGTGCAAAGTCCTTAACGCAGGAAGAAATCCACATGGGTATGAATAACACATGGTTTGACGATTCTTCTTTTTTCAAGGGGACTTCCAGTTGAGTTCCAAAGGCTTTTAAGAAAAGTAATTTGCAAGTTCTTACTGAATCTCTCGGTTGGGACCACAACCTTACCACGAGGCCACAGCAAGGCTCAAGAGTCCATAAAGCTTTTGGCGTCATTTCTATTACCAAAAATACCAAAATAAAGTCCAATAAACAAATGTTTATGCCTCAGCTACCGTGTCGAACATCATAATTATGGTGGCAACTCTGAATCACGCTCATTATCTCATAACTGGAAACCGGTTTCTACGTCCAAATATCTCCTACTTCTTAACAGGATCCAGTTTAATCTGTGGATTCTAAGGTAAGAAGAGTCCACCTATTCAGTTGAGGCATTGATAATCCTATCTCTTTGAAGTTCAAACTCGTCAATTGAAAAGCGAAACTCTAAAGTCCACTGTTTCTCTCGTAGGTACATTGTGAATAACTGAGAAAAGTCAGCACGAGCCCCAGTTATGCAATTTTCCGTACTCAGAATCAAGGAGTATGATGACTTATATAACTGGCAACAACAAATCAGGAATGATGTAAGCCAAAGAGGAAACTCCTTGAACACCGGCAATAGCATGATATCATGGGAAATCCTCAGTTTATCAATTTCCAATTCAGTTTCCCAAGCCTTCTTATACTGAGCACTAAACTCGGAGGAAGGTGGGAAATGAGATATGAGCGGTTCGAGCGCTGTTGTGGAAACAGAACTCTGAAATGTGATCTCTAGAGATACCGATGCCTTTGGGTTTTTTTTATAGACATGAGGTTCATTCAACAACATTCCACGTTAAGTGGTGACAACATAGAGGCATTTTCCATATACATAAAGAAAACTTGCTATGTTTGTCGTATTTTTCGAGGTGATTTAAGACTAACTTATATTTCTTACTTATTTATTGTTTTGTTGATTATATATTTTTAACACGGTTTGTTATTTAATTATATAATTACGTCATATTATTAGTGCTATTAATCGTTTATACTCTTTTTAACTTATTTATGTGTACTACTGGTGCAATTCCGTTTGAAGAATAAATAAATAAAAAATAATGCTTAAATTAAAAGTAAATAATGTAAGAAGCTACAAAGCAAAATACTACAATATTTTTAAGTTTTATGTTATCTGTTGCGAGATACTTTATTTCAAACGTATTAATTATACCAATTTAATTATTGTTTTTATTTTCGATATTGGTATAGCTTAAAGCACAATGAAAACATGCCATGCACGGTTACAAAGCATACCTGTTCCAAGCACACAAAAGAACAGTTAGATTTTAATTAGCCGTACCTTTATAAAAGATTTATTTTTAACATTATTCCTATTTTATTCGTCTATTCCAGCTGACCTTTGAATATTTTTCAAGACATTTTATCAAAATTTTCCGAGACCCAACCTAAATCGACAAAAATCGTGTTTTTTTAAATAACACTTATTCATACCTGTGTGTAATATATAGATATTTTTAATGTGATAATTGAACAGTTTATTTTAACAAAATATCAACACAACAGAAAAGACCCATTGTCTTAATGATTACTATCAAATGAAATAAACAAGGTAAATAAATAATCCTATCAATAAATAAATACCCATATTCTAAGATTCTAGGTATGGGATATATAATTCTATCTCTACTCCAAATTGTAAAGTTTTCGCACAGTGCGTTGGGTTGCCAAGCTGACGGTCTATGTGCGGAGGATGGCACACTCTGGCGGAGGCGGGGGTCAAGAGAGTCAACTGCAGCTCCAGATGTAAGGCAATGTCCAGACGAGACTCACACAGTCTACACAGTAGGTCACTGTACTATCTGTGCCATAATATAGCAGAAATATACTAAGTAATTAGTATCTGTAACAAGTATACTTTGTGCAAGCTGGGGTAAAAGTAGGTAGTAACATCGACTTTGAAATCTGCATTACACTACTGATCAAGGACTGTAGGTTTAATATTTTGTAAAATTTAAATGTCAACAAATGTTACTGCTCTTTTAGCGAACTTCTCCTGAAGGAGTCAAGAGCGATATACTGTCGGTAATATTTGGATTGTGTTTCGAAAAAAGTAATTATAAAATATTCTGGGAAACATTTTTGATTTTTCTTTTTATAAAAAGCTTCCTCGTACTCTATACAATGCTAAAAGAAATAGCCGAACTGGTCCAGACGTTCTCGAGATTAGCGCTTAGAAACCATTTAGCGATTTTATAATAGAAAACATTATATAATAGACCTTATTCAAAGAACAAATATTCATATTTGCATGTTTTTATTAAAGAAAAACTATTTATCTACAATGCATTTTTTGTTTTATCCCCTCTAGTCGAAGCAGTTTAAGAGAAAATTAAAAAAAAAAAAACATATAAACACACACTACATCTATAATTTAAAATACAAACGTGGCTCTCAAACTTCGTTTAAACCTTAAATTTAAATTCCAAATACAAAGTATAATTATACATTAATAATTGTATAAATAGCCAAAACAAATTTATATATATATATATATATATATATATAATTATATATATATATCAATAAATTGTTTACATGTAACAACAATACATTTTTACAGTTTGGTATATTATATTTACAATAACAGAAAAAACAGAATAAATAAGGTGTGAAACTTCTGAAGAGATATATAAAGAAAAATTTGATTTTAAAATTTATTAAAGCATTCCGTTATCTTAAATAATATCATGACTGGATTTTTCGCACCTACATACATACTTCTGTGTAATATATATTTTTAATGTGATAATTGAAAAAACACTTTATTTTAACAAAATATCAACACAACAGAAAATACCCATTGTCTTAACGATTACTATCAAATGAAATAAATAAGGCAAATAATTATTCCTATCAATAAATAGATGTTTGTATAAATTAAATAAATTAAACATACAAAAATCTATACATAAACATATAACACTCAGTGAACTAAAACAATAGTACAAACATTGTGTAGTTTAATAAACTTAAAATTATAACACAAGAATAATGCAGTTTCTTTAATGCAATTGTTTAAGGTTTAGAGTTTCTTATTCTACAAGTAAACATAAAAACGAAAAACATAACCAAATTCTTTAAAAACAATAATAAAACTTCTTCTTATGATGTTTTTATGCAAAAAAGTTCGAGAGTGTTTGAGTGGGAAATGCTGTTAACATATCTAACTTTTGGCATATATTTTCAGTTAAAGGTTATTTTCCTGTCAACTGATTAGACTTTAACAACTGTAAGATTCATAAAGCACACACCTATCTGTATCTGTGAGCACATTGGAGATCGAGATAAGACATTTGGTGGATATTGGTGGTGCTAACTGTGGGGAGGGGTGAGGGGAGGTCAAGAATACTTCTAATAACACAAAGGGTTCGAGGGTTTACGGTATAGTTTTTGGAAAATACTGACTTAAACCAATATATTTATGTCATTATCAACGATTTTTATTAATGCGTTGTGTGTTTCCTGGTGACAGTTTTAAATTACATTAAGATATTATGCCAAAATGTGGACTATTTTACAAGTAATTACTTACAAATTAGAACACTGTAAATTATAAACATATTGCAAAGTGTAATATTTTGTGTTACATAAATATATTCATTTATTAGTGTGAATGTAAATAAAAAAAATATATACGTACAGAAAAGGTTACGTTTATTTATCCCGATCTCGTCAATGTGGTCTTTCTTTATAAACGATCCTGGATTAGGCACGTGCGGCACGTGGTGAGCTATTTCCAAAACTCTTATATAACAATCTAAAAGTGTCTTTTTGTGTGTTCCTATGTGTGTGTTACTCAATCAAGTAAAAACTACTGGACCGATTGTATTGATATTTAACATGGACATTGTTAGGGACCCTAATTAACATATAAGCCTATTTTCGTTTCGGAAATCCCTGTGGACTATATCAACTGGTCTTAAAACTTCCTTAACACTCCATAATCCATTATATGTACAGATTTGGCTTAAGGTAAATGTGTTTCTCCAGAATGGAATCAAATAGTTGAATTTTGATTGAAATCATTCGAGGAATTCAATAAAATATAATGAAATATTGAAGACAAAATTCGAGTAATTTCAGAGGTATTTATAAAACAGTTCCACTCTCCGACTCTACAGCCCCATAAAACTTAAATATAAAATGGTTCAAGAGATTGGAATATCTTTTAGTGACTATCACTTATTAGGATTTTTAGGAATGTATTTAAGAATATACTCATAGCGATTCTGTTTTTCAAAATAAAATTGCGTGCGAATTCGCGGGTAACTGCTAGTACAATATAAATGCGAAATTCTGTGAAGATATTTTGACGTTTATTACACGATCCTACAAAACATATTGGATGGATTTGGAAAAAAATGGCGTGTACATTACTTAGTTTTAAGAATCAAACATAAGAATATTTTTATTCCGAAATACCACTTACAATACTTTACTAAAATTTAATAACCAAAGATAGGCAATATTTTTGACATCTGATAGAGTCACATATGTGCAATATCACATTAATCTGTATTCACCTGAATAAATATCAGGTGCTGTTATGTAATACATATAGTAATGGCAATTAGTGTTATAACTTTCATTGTAGACGGCAACTGAGCGAATTAAAAGAAGTAAAAGATACAATTTTGAGTTTGATACAATACCTAAACATTATTTTGTTTTCAAATTTTAAAATAAGTTATAATACTATGACCACCATCACAGGAACGTGAAAAATTAACTAGTTTAATATTAATACACAACAACAAACCAAAACACAGTATTGTTTAATAAATTCAATAACTGAAATGGGTTAAGAGATTCTTTAATAAAATTATTTAAAGTTTATAATAATTCAGTATAAAACGAAAAGTAAAACAAATCA
Organism: Homalodisca vitripennis; assembly: GCF_021130785.1. Classification (NCBI taxonomy): domain Eukaryota; kingdom Metazoa; phylum Arthropoda; class Insecta; order Hemiptera; family Cicadellidae; genus Homalodisca; species Homalodisca vitripennis. The sequence goes on from NC_060211.1 coordinate 30,834,080, forward strand.
CTTCTTTAAAATACAACTGAAACTGCCTTTAATTTTAAGATTTTGTTTAAAGATTTTCTAAAAAGGTTTGCCTTTAGCTTTGTGTGATTTTCAGTTTTTTTGGGGCTTGAATAATTAGAAACAACATCAAATTTATATTGTAATAAAATTAATACGCAATTCTATTTCAAACTTGAAGTGAACTACTTCCTTTTTCGATATTTACATAAAACTAATATCGCCTTCAACTAGAACATGTGTTGTATTGAGCGCACACGTGTACCAAAAGGTATCACAATAATCGCAGGCGTTAGCTAAAACTGGGTTGTTACTTCAGAGATAAGAACTTTTCACCTTATTACTAAATACCAAGTTTAGAGGTTTCATAGACTTACTAGCTGGTGGTTGTAGTTAAGATGACTTTAAGTTTTAACCCTATAAAAGTAAGTATATATCTCAAATATTTTGGAGCCCTTGAGGCTGTGGTCATATATATGATTAATAAGCATTCACAAGCGTTAAAGTTTTTTTACCTCAACAGTTTAAAAACTTTTTTCTAAATAATTTATAAAACCATCGGAGAAAAGCTGAAATTTGAGTTTGTTTCGATGCGTATTAATTATATCTCTAAAAAAGACACGTTCCATAATTCTAGGAATAAAACGAAGAGCGTAATATTGTTTAAAGTTTAACATTGCTTCATAAATTTTCTTGTGGTAGAGTTATAGTATTCAAACTAATTCTACATTTGAATGGCAAACACTGAGAATATAACCTTAAAAACGTAAGAAGATTCAACACCTTTTTAATTTATTTTTTAATTCTTCCAGATTTAACTTTTCAAGTTTCTTTTGGTCAAGGATTGTAGTAAAAGCTCAGTTTTTATCACTACATTATACGCCAAACAAAATGTTACGGCAATATTAATGAAACAAATAAAGTTTTTTGGGTTAAAAATTGATATGATGAAAAATATATATTTAAAGTAAAATATATTTTCATTATATTGATCTTGAAGTAGAAACATAACAACCATAATCAACAATAATTTCTCTTGTATAACAATAATTATAATATGTTTTGTTTTGTTAGTAAAATAATCCAAATCATAAAATATGTAAGTAAATTATGTGTAAAATAATATTAATAAAAAAGAAAAAAGTGTTAGCTTACCGTGTGCTGTTGTGTAGTAAACTGTGCCGCAAAGTCTACCAGCAAAATAAACATTTTTCCACATAAAAACATATAAATATACGAAATTCATACAAATCAATAAAACATTTGGTCATATTTTAACTTTAAAGTCAGCACCTCTTAGTAACAGTTCTTAAGGTCTGAAATTGAAACTTAGGTTAATAAAATATGGACAAAAAATACTAATATTGAATATATAAAAGTTGAAATAAAGAAGTGAAAGCGAATCAACAGAAGTCCTGAAACCCTTTACGAGATGAATAGAAGTTAGTCGAAGTTAAAGAGGGCGAGGAAGTCGTAAATTAGGTTTCTGGAATGATTTCTGTGAGACCTGAGCTGATTACTCCTCCTGGGACGACTGGGAAGTCTGGAGAGATTTTGCTGTTGGGAGGGGTGGAGGGGGCGAACGTGCATCCTCTACACACACCCCTGTCATGTAACTAGACATTAAAACAACACATGTTCATTCCCATAACCGTGAATGTATATTTGCGAAAGTAATTAACATAATGCGTATTACGCTATAATAGTCCAATGGTGGCTGTTCAGTTTCGATTCCCCTGTACACCTCGTGACAAGCACTGTTGCCAGTTTTATGTGTAGAAAAATTCTTGATCCTCAACAATATTGTTTGAAATAAACAAACATATTAGTTGTTGTAATAAACAAACATACGTACGTAGTTTGTTCATCTCTTTTTCTAAAATAACAACAGATAGTAGTAATCATATTACGTCATAGCGGGACCAGCTGGTGATCAGCAGAGATATGGCAACACTGCCTCGAATTTCATCGGACTATTTTCGTGCGGGCTGCTCTAGTTTGTAAGGACCTATTTCTAACTGTCGCTATGATATAAACTCCTAAATTCTTGAGATAGCGTAGCAAGGTGTTGTGCGATAACATTCACGGGATTTTGCAAAGCAGAATTGTTTCCCCATTCTTCTTCCTTTTATCAAATCATTGTATCTATTAGGAACGATGTAACGCAATTTGTGGCTCTGAACTTCCACAAATTATTTTCAGTTTGGTGAGTCCGGTGAATGAATTATGCAGTTTCCGGTGAGCTAGGTTTGTTTTTCTATCAAGACATTTTATCCATATCTGAGATGACTGCTTCGGTTAGTGTCTACATTCGTCCTTGAAATATACTTCCGGTCTAAGAGTTGGGGAAAAATGTACAACTTCCGGTTATCTTTGTACTTTGGTACTACATTTCTGAGTTGTACCATAAGTCTTTCTCGTTATTATACACGGGAGAACCCAAATGAATATACATAATCAAAACACACAAAATCAGGCGTGAAATTTTCGGATTGGCCCAATTTACTGTGTGTTGGAAGAAGAAGACCAAAGAAAGAAACACACTAGGCATTCTGAAAAGTAGCATTACAGACTCGAAGTCGAACCACGCCTTTTTATTAGTGAAATCATTGAACTAATGTCAGTTATATTGCTCAATGCCGTCTTTCATCAACTCTGCCTTAAAGCACAGTTAAAGATGTAATAATATTCTAAAACTACGTACTATTCTACAAAAGTATATTGGGATGATGATAAGCATTTTACAAAATCAACTTCTTATTTTTTATTACAATAAATAACAAACATTGGCAGCAAAACCTTTCTTAGCTAAATAATTATTAAAAAGTCGTTCTGTAAGAAAGTTCTTGTCTTTTTGGTTAGACGGTTTTGGTCAGTTGAAAAGAACTGAATACAATATTTCGATTCTTCATACTTTTTCATAAACTGCGTAGTTTGGTTGCAAAGAGGTCGGAAGTTGTCCGTGTGACGCGAAGTGATCAAACTAGCACATCAAGCTTCTACAGTGAATATTTTCCTTATTTGTACATAAGGAATTTAAATTGACGAATGCACGACATATGTGAGTTGTTAATGAAAATAAAGAAGGGTGTATAGTTTACAAATTTTGATAAAGATAAAAAATAAATTAAAATTTATAAAAAATATTGTTAGCTGTTGTTTTTATGAAGTTAAAAATATAAAATTTTTTATTATTATTTTTTAGATGACGACTTATAAACATTGTTGAAGCGCGCATAGTATTAGTATACTGAAATAGTGTTTAGTAGTGAAATTAGTGAAATAGTGATGCTTGACGTCCGGAAGTGAATGACTAGTGAATTCCCTCCCCCACTCCTCATTGGTGAAAGCGCTCTAACCTGGCTTCACTAGCAGCTCGTCAATGCCCAGTGTATTTATTTCTTTAATCTGTGGTGTTGGTTTATGTACTAGCCTAGATATATCTAGTTTTAATTGGGATGCTCTTAAACTTAATCGGAAATATATTTAAGCTTTTCAGAATGAATTTAATAAAATATTTTAAGTTTTATGTTGAAAAATCAGTTTGTTGGAATAATCAGGTATATATTTGTAAACAAATTATTATAGTTTAATATGTCGGGAAAAATATAAACCCTACTTTGCCAACTTTGAAAACCGATTGAAATTTACCTAGCTTCATTTAAATTCATCTTGTTGGTCATGGTCTCTTACTACATTTGCTTCCTTGTATTTAAATATTTTTTTGAAACACACACACACACACAAACACGATATATCGTAGTTAGAATACATTTTTGTAAAAAAATAAGATCGAAGGGCAGCACTGGGAATGGGATAACAAAGCGGTTTTAATTCGGTAAAGGGCGGTTCTTTTGTGTAGGACGACACAGTGTGTTGTTCCAACTAGCTTTGTGTTTTAACTACACAAACTAGAATACGGTGGACAAACACAGCCAATTAATCAGTAAGCTGTTACTAGTTTCTGAAATAAAAACATTTAAAACTTGGCAATTCAACGTCTCAGTAACAGCACACTAAAAACGCCCACAATATGACGGTAAAATACAATTGTTTAAATAATATTGAAGAAATTAATAAGTGCACTAAAGCTGGATTATCATTGCGTTATTTTATGAAATTATTATGTAGTAAAATTAAAATATTTCAAACCGTATAAAACAGTATAACTACAATATATGGGCTTAAGAGCGCGATAACTATTACACTATTCCCAGCTGATTCGGAACAAATTCGATAAGGTTGTAATTGTACATTTCCTAATTCATTAGTTAGCAAATAAATGTATGCAACAAAAGTTTTCAAGGGGTTACCGTTTACATTTGTTTATGACGCGTGTTGTGAACGCGAAATTGTGAGTCTGGAATACTTGAGAGATTTTTAATAATTATAGTTCTTACATTTGTTTGTACAATAATGGACATGCATAATGTCATAAACTTACAACTTATCCTAATTTATAGCTTCACTGATTTATATTTGACTATTATTTAGTTTCACACACATTTTTTTATAGATTTGTGAATGATGTACAATTTTAATTTGAATGCACTGTAAATTATTAAACTATGAGCTGTACGAGTAATTTTCTTTGTGTATGGAAATGCATATCTTCCTGTAATTGAAAAAGAGGTATTTACTGGAAGATTTAAATTTATTACAACTCTAAAGAAATGATTTAGCATGGCAGCATTATCTACATATCAATGCAGAGACTATCTTTATAACACAGAATGTCTGCCCCACAATCTTCATATGGATGCAAGGTTTTGGAGTCTTAAAATGAGAATTAAAAAAATCTTTCTTAATCTAAATATATCGTCTATTGTTAGTCAACGTTATTTGTATGCTGTACTAAATTTCAGTACTGTGTTTTCAGGTCGTGGAGGAATCGAAGATAGTTGAGAGCGTTCTGCCTTTTGTGTAGTCCTTAAAAGGACATTCTTTCTTTGACGACCGGAAATCTACTGGTATAAGCTTCAGGAAAAGAGCGGTAATATTTTATCTCGGGACCATTCTATTATACGACTGTATTTATTAAACAATATCTTATTCAAATATAATGGAATTTTAACAAATTCTGGTATTTTATCGATAGCTTTTATTTTAAGGGGGGTTTTCCGTTTGTGGCCATTGATCAGGGCTGGGAAGCTCCGAAGGTATAGGCTTTTATGTTATACGGTCGCATTTGTAACAGACTACCAATAGAGCAGTAAGGACAATATTCATATTACGGTGTTTCTAAAGAATATTGTTCAAGAATGCGAACGTGCAATAATTAAGACACTTTACTTCTTAAATTCGAAAATTTCCAGGAAACCGTTAAATTAGATTTTTCTAGTGCAAAATATAAATCTCTTATAAGGTATTGATGTAAAATTTTATTTCAGAAGATAGTTAAGGATGCATTTTAAATGCACACAATTCGGAGTTTGTACCGATATTCTATAAAGTTAAGACTGACAATAAGATGCATGCAACAAATTTTATGCAGATCCTAAGTTCTGTAACTTACAGAACTTAACAGAAAATTCCCTCTCGCAATTCTATAACGTTAAATTTCTTTAAAAACTTTAAATAAGTATTAAGACTTAAGAATTGGTTATGTTTATAAATATCGTTTACTGTTATATTAAAATAAGATAATGTTCGATTTTGAATATAAACTTTCTATCTTTCAATAAGGAATTGTTTATATGGAATTTGGGAGTATATATAGGTCTGTATGTAACATGATGATATTAAAAACTTGATTTTGTCTAAAAGTATATATCTTTAGGAAAGTAAAAACAAAAAGTTGTGTATATATATATATATATATATATATATATACATACACATACACACACACATATACATACATACATATATATATATATATATATATATATAATTATACATATACATATATTATGTATCGTATAAGAAGATAACAGAGAAAAAAATTATCATAATAACTAGAAAACAAATATTATAATTATAAGTTATATTAAATACATCAAAGTAACCAATAAATAATAATGCCTTAGAAATCCAATTTATTGAATAAGTACAAAAGGATTCATAATACACATTTAAAATTATTTATCTCTTGAATATTTATCTTGTTTGGAAAAAAATTTTGTGTTAATGTTGTAACATACATAACGATAGTTAAATTGGTGAGATATTTGTTGTTAAGTGACATATCAAGCTGAATCAGTCAATATATAGTTATTACCATCGTGAAATAAGCTGTGAATAGCATGATCACTTAATTAGACGATGTATGTTCAGTCACGCAAATTCTGTATTGGTCAAAACATACTTTTTTATTTGGTTTTTTATTTTGATAAGACACTCGGTGTTTTTGTCTCATGCATGAAATATCCCTGCCGGTTTACGTGTGTACAACTACACCTGAAGCAGCAACACGTAACCGCCTAAAGTATACACAAACAAGGCAGTTTAAACATGTTGAGTTTGCGGAAGTTCTCTGGCAAGCTCTTTTTACTTGTTTAAGATTGTTATATCAATTATTCGAACTTATTATTTGTGCTTTAATTTTAACAGGCGGAAAATATGATTAAATATAAGCATATAGTTAGCAGTTTTCACTAAGATTTTGAGAAAGACGATTATAGCTTTATAGTACCTATGGCTTAAGAAAAATAAAAGTTTAAACTCAAATACTTATAGATATGCACTCAAAAGTTTTGTAAAATCAGATTCTGATGAAAACAAATTGATATATTAAGAATTTCGCAACAGAAGTACGTTATATAAGTAACTTTTGCCACTTCTGTAAGCAACTGACTTGACCACCATTCTGAATACGATTGTTTCTTCCATGAAATTCACTTGATAAATTTTTCAGATTAGACTAGAAAATATAGGCATACCAGCAGCATATTTTACTACGTTACCCTCATACTACGATTAGTTTTTATTACTCACATGCAAGAGAACAGAACAGGTGTAAGGATCGATCCCTGGGAGATACCATACCTTAGATAGACGGATCTTGAAAGATGTCTTATAATTATTGGTGAATGCAGTCATTAAAGGGTTATCCTAACCTCTTATGTTGAATGCTTTAAATATGGTATTATATGAGTTTTATTCAGTTCAATATTTTGACCTATCCGGTCGAAAACCGTGGACAATTCAAGTCAAGCGCCCATGCACCGCATTACGACTTTGAAATCATTTTATTTTTAAGCTTCCCAACTGAAATTATTTGTTTATTTACCATCGCAGAATCAAAATTATTTGTCACTAAGTAAAAGAATTACCAGCTCAATTAGAGATAACTTATATATTAGTCTAATACTAAAATAAATCTACTGTTTTGTAGATGCACTCTCTTAATTATTTTTTAATTAAAGGGAATTTGGAAATGCAAGTATTACAGAGGTGTATTAATAATAAATGCTAATGGATCTAATTAAAAACATACACTTAGGAAAAACTGTTTTCAGCACATATTTTCAATATGATCGATTAAATAATGGAATCAAATTTTCAATCATAACTGGATGCGATAATTTGACAGTGTTTTTCATTGTTGCGAGGATCTCAGCTAAATAATAAAATGACCTCTATTCCTAATAGAAATTCGTAATTTCTTTAAATCAAGACAGTGTATCTTTTAAATAATATACAACGATTTGATCAAAACAGTCTGTGACCGTTATCAAAACGTAAGCTCACACGTCGAGAGGTGCAATTGTCGATAGCCTTTTTTAGTTTAGGTGTAATACAGATAGATGAGGAAGTGTCAGACCATATAAGGTTATATGTTCACAGAATATTTTGGATCATATAGTTAAAACAATCAATTAATAATAATTTTAAGTTTTCCGCTAGAATGTACAACTTTAAATATATATTAAACGCGAACGTTAACTATCTATTTTAATAATTTGTAATGTGTAGAAGAGTTAAACTGTTTTAAGATGATAACCGTCTCCATTAGGGGTTATAAAATTTTTTCATTTAATAACAGCCACAAAACATGAGACCAGAATATCAGGCTGGAAATCGCCCAAAGAAAAGTGAATCTCCAGATTCCTGTTAGAAACAATTCCTGAGAACCAAGACAAATTCCTTTCACCTATCGAGAGGCCTGTCCTTCCCGAGCACCGGCACAAAAGTAGTTGTATGTATAAAACATTTCAGGATTTCATCAACTTTGTTTATTGTATGGAACCATAATTGGCTGAGAATTAGCAAAACCCGTCACATGAGAGGCTGAAATGTAATTTCTCTCTGTCTATCTTTCTCCTTATGTTTCCACACGATATCTTGAGATCGACCTGAATGAAGCTTTATTGCATGCAAACATAGCGAAACATTTTTACGCCACACGTGGTGTCGAAAAAATTATAGCCTGTAGCATTAAGATCAGTTGTAATTGATCTCACTGACACTTTGCAGTATAGACATACTTGATATAAGTTATCGGCGGCTTTGCAAGTAATTTCGCGGACTTTGCACCTGTAAGAACACTTCTGGTTGGAGTGGATTATATTTCCGACGTCAATGTTGAGTTTGCCTTGTGTCACGAGTAAGAAAATATGGTAACAAGTGTATATGTACGGCCAATGTAATTTACATTGTTCTTAGTAATTTGTGTGCCATAGTTAATTTTGCCTTTTTTGCCCAATAAAATATATACATACATACAAAGATCTGAGAAGCCTACTTCTGTCAAAATACAACTAGATTGGTGTCACAACAGCCTATAAATTTATAGTTAACATTAGATTGCAACTGTGTCTTTTATATCTGCATTATAATACTGACAAGCAATTTAATATTTGCTAAAATGTACAGTTATAAGTATATTTATACTGAACTTATAATTTTCTTATCTGGATATTTTCTTACCCTCTGCTCAACAGCGGTTGAAATAAGAAGTGTTGTTACTATCATGCTACTCTATGATTTCAAGACTATAAATGTAAACCAACTGAAAATAGAGGCTATAGACTAAACATATGGTTGTGCTATGATGAAAAAGTGTTCATCGAACAATTGATTACATTTGATACGTTCTTAATGGGATGGGATTTTCACAACCATAGAGACTATTAGGACGTAGCACGGAGGGATTTTTGAAATATCAATAGAACTGTATAATAACCAGGGATCCTAAAAATGTCCATGTAACTTTGCAGTAAAATCGGTCCAGTGATTGTACGAGGCTGAGTAACAACATTCGAATACACAGATAGTCGCCATTAGATTTTTATACAATAATATAATATAGATATAATATAACTAATATTTCCTGACTATATATAGTGTTATTGCCAATGGCGCAGTGTAGCGGGGATCAAGCAACGTCGAGCGTGGCTGCTGCTTGGATGGGTGACCGCTGAGCGATCCTGTCCTTGCAAGCAGCCCGCCTGCCCGGCCATTGGTGGTGGTTCGGAAGTCACCTGCCGTTGGTCCCCAGGTTAAGTGTTAGAGAGGGCTTCTTAGCCCTAACTTCGCCTGGTAAAATAAGACATCATTACTTTACTTTTTACTTTATTATTTTACTTACCAATTGTGTCTGCGAGCAGCTGTAATACTAGGTTAGAGGTGTTTTCTCTATAATTTACGGTGATTCCATCCTGTACTGTCCGCTGTATTTGAGCTTCATACATGGTTTTATTTTAAAATGTATAAAAAATACAAATTAGGAGGAATATTTATATTATTTTGTTCAGAATGTAACAGATATAAATATTTGGATTTAAAGCAGGCCATACAATATATTTTAATTATAAAAAGTTATAATAGAATGTTGTTAAAAGTTTATACATTTTTGGGGGGGAGGGAGAGGAGGCATGACTATAAAGCCATTATAAACTAAATTTAAATCTAAGATAACAATTTTATGTCCAATTTCATCTAGTTTAAGATAAACATAAACTTTGTACACATGCATGAAGTCATAATAAAAAAGTCATGCTACAAAAACAAAAAGGAAATATGTACATCCAATACAATTGTACATGAATATGTTATATTGCATATTTTCTTACTGAAATTGAAATTTGCTATACAATAACAATGAAATGCATTTCATAAGTTTAAAAAAAATTATAACAAAGTTACTTTTTGACGTTATTTAAAAAGTGTATTAAAAGTTATCATACGGCGAAGTACAATATAATTTTGGAAGTTTGTATTATAAAAAATGTATAAATTTATGGTTTTTAAAACTGGTAGGAAATTTTATATATTTTTAGAAAACTATAAACTATGTCTAATCTAATGGAGTAATACAAAATTGACAAAATGCATAATGCACACTAGTAAAAAAATTGAAATCTACAATAACAAAACACAGAATTACCAAACTGGCTAATCTTTATTTACACCAGCCTGAACATTACTGAATTGGAATCAAAAATAAGATAATCATACAGGAATACCAATATAATATGATTTCCTAAGATACCCCCCCCCCCCCCCACCCCCCCCCCCCCCCACCCCCCCCCCCCCCCACCCCCCCCCCCCCCCACCCCCCCCCCCCCCCACCCCCCCCCCCCCCCACCACTGTTTACTGTTTGTGTCACCTGCTGTCTAACAGCTTTGTTGTGGTGTTACACCTGCACACTGTGTAATCCCTGACAACAGAACATATGTTACACTAGTAGGACATGGTTCAGTGTGTTACATCCTTGTCTGTAGCCTATGCCATTAGGTTGGTACCACTGCGAAGGTTGTAGCTGCGATGCCACAGGAGCTGGGACGGTGAATAAAAGCACTAATACTATATTTTACTATATTTGACCATCTATAATTTTATCACTTTTTTGTGAAAAAAAATGAACACATTTTTGTAAAATATTCAAACCCTTTTGGGATTACAATTTATGTACGTGTACTTACATTCGTTTAGAAAAAACATACTAATTTTATATTTAATATGTTTTCATAATGTCAGTGGCAAATCATATAGTTAATAAATTTGTTTTTCTAATAAATAGCAAATTGTTTTTTAGTAACATACGAGAAGAAACAAGTAATGTTATATATTTTAATAGCCTGTTGAATAAACCCGCTACTGTTTCTAGCTAACACCAAGAAGTAGAAGTAATGCTTTCGACTTACAGGATAGGTAGATTGTCGAGGGTATGAGAGAAAATGCGGTAAAAACATGTCGTAAAAATTCTCTATTGATGGTCCGGAAGGTTATAGCTTATTTGTGCTGTGTAAAAACCCATAAGTTTGGGGGCCGAAGTGGAAAATGATCAACTTCTTCACACGTCACATTTACTATCTCGATACACTTAAAGCCAACGCTAAAACACGTAAATAACGTTTATATATGAGCGTTATTCAACGAGATAAAGAGACTGATGGCGGAACTGTTAGAAATATTGTCCGTGTGTCTGACGGTTTGTTGTAGGTATGTGTCAAGCTAAAAAAAAAACATGTGGGGCGTTGGATTGCAAACAATTCCTCACCCACAAAACTTGATTTTTGCTAAATCACAAACCAACTTTAAAACAATTCTAGACGTGGTTTTGAATTTTTATTTCTCCAAAGATAAATAACAATAATTGGAATTATTTAAAAACGAGTTATACTATTTTTATACAATATTGTAGAATGGAAAAGTTTTTAAATTTTGATAAGGGTGATGTTGGAACAAAAAAACAGCTAAGAAGCTGGCTTTGGAAACATCCACTGTTGGATCAAGATTCTTTCGGAACACCTAAATATTTACAAAAGAAACCAACACTTTTATTTGTCATTTTTTTTTGTTATTTATTTAATTACAAATTATTTATTATTCCCTTATTTCTTATAATTCATCTTATTCAAATTCGAAATTCTATTCTTTAAACTCTTAAGTTGTCCTTCATCCTATTCAATGTCACATTACTCCTATTACTGTTTTATAGTTGTCCAATTCCGGTAGTTCTCTCCATTCTATCACAAAGGATGAAACAAGTGTTTATAGTTTCAACTATACAAAAGTATATATGTAACATACGTAGTTGTTGACGAGTCATTTTCTATTTTATAATGATTGGTTTGGATCACACTACACAAACGGGATAAGGTTTGATTTAGAACACGGAATTGGTAATGGATGATGAACCATTTGCTTTTTAAACTCAATAGGATGAAGAATTTTTGCAAAAACTGCACAGGAGCTCACTCATTAGTTTAAAGTAGATAACAATAACTCAATTTTCGGCATTTTTGTATGAAGAACGGTGCGAAATGCAACACCTTGTGTACAAAAACCTCACTTTTTTATTCGTAACCCTTTCGCTACCGTCCCAATTCGGCTCTATTCTTTTCTTAGGGGAAATGTCCCCGCCTATTTTTAAAAAGTTGCGTTCTTCTACAACGCCAGTGGACTCTTGCGTCACTGGACTATAAAGTTAGCGTCAGTCGCATCGCTTCCGTGTCAAATTGGCTAGTAGCGAAGGTTACACGAATTTATGCCAGTGTGTTGTCACAACGCGTATTATTTTCCACAAGGTTCCTACAAATCTTTCATTAAGTGGTCTGTTTTAGTTTAAGGAATGTATTCTGCAACAAGATATATAGACACACGTCTTATCCTCTCAGATGGTCGTATGCAAAACTAAGCTACATTTTTATCGATTAATACTCTACAAGATGTCAGCAAACATGGTACAAGCTAAACATGGTGTTATACTGTTTACATTACACTTAGCTGTACTCTGTAGTTACTATCAGATCCAGCTGTTAATATAAAATAGTGAGTGTACCGTACTAATGTCTACATCGAACGTTTATAATTTTACAAATAAAACTGCTTTTTACGTGAAAAAAGCAAGAATTTAACAGTTTAACTTTTACCATTAAAAACTTAATAATATTTTGTTTCTACTCTTTATCAGTTGTATAGTGACAATCAACTTAAAATATATTTCTTATTAATTATGAGTTAAATGCAGTACATTTGAAAGGAAACAAACGCCATCTTGTTCTTTGTAATGGTCACAGTCATTCTTATTGTTAACCTATAAGAGCAATGAACCTTAAACACTTTTATGTGTTGTAGAATTGTGGGGAATAATCTTAGTGTAATGATCTGATACATACGTCTTAACCTTATTTTTTTTACTTTTTAATTTTAAAAATCTCCAACGAAAATGTATAATAAAACTTCAAATACGGATGGGTATTAATTATATCTCTGAAATGAGATGAATCTCATAATTCTACAACAAAGAATAATAGCGTTTTAATGATTTTACATTCCGATCGTAATATGCGTCACTTAGATTTATAATTAATAGTTACTGATATTACGGTTGTTATAATAGTATAGTTGTAATAAACTAATTAGTTTTTAAAAACTATTTCTTTTCCAAAATTGATCGAAGTAGAAACACAGAGAATCCAGTTTGTAATAATACAGGAAAAAAGGACACTGGAAACACGTGTGTTAATAAGAAAATATATTTTTGACGATGGAAGGATTGTGAAGGAAACTTGATTTTGCGGATATTTGCCATTTTTTACATCAAATTTACCGTAAGAAGAGATCAGATTGCAGATCTCGAAACGTATTGTTACTGATTTTTTTGTATCACTGAACGATGGCAAATGTTCCGCAAAATCCTGTTTCCTTCCAAAAATTATTTATGAAAATATTAAATATAGCCATATATATATATATATATATATATATATATATATGATATATATATAAGGCCTCTTGCCTAGCCTCCTTTGAATGTTGTACACAACTTATCTCCAAAGTTGAAGAATAACAGATATTTTGCCAGACGTTTAGGTAAATTATTATAGCCACTGCGATGTAAATTATTCTTTCAGCCAGTACTAAGCCAATGAGGTGTACACAGAGATAAACAGTTTACTGCGCTCTTATCGGAATCGTTAAGTGTAACAACAAATTCTTGTCTTTACCGTCACTGGCAAACTAACCTCAATGTTTTATGAGCAAACCTCTCTGATATATCCAGGAATATGAGTGAGAACTTTTATGTAACATTATGTACATTTTGGGTAGGGTACGATAAGCGGACCCGGTTTTTTATATCGAAGAATATAGTCATCGATACCTAATATTCGCATCTCAAATCCTAGACTATCAATCGATATAAAAGTACCTATAGCCCTCAATAACAATCACATGTTTTAAATTAAAATATGAATTTAATATTTACAGTGATCAAACAAATTATTATAACCAAAATTAGGAAAACTGAAGACGACCATATTAACTCCTCTCACAGTTACAGTTGTTTCTTTCCCACAAATTTCACCTAATGGGCTATTCGGTACGAGTCTAACATGTTGAAGCCACGAAAAAGCAACGTCGTGTAGTTTTCTAAAATTGACTGCCATTTTAAAATCAGAATTACTTATGTAAAATTGAAATATTATCCTACGTGTATTATTTTCGAGTGTTTACAGCTGTTGATATAGATTATTTAAGTTAATAGTTCAAAATAATTAATCAGTATCGATTGATTATATCGAAGGTTATGATTAAGTAATATCGTTTGCCAATTTCGATATAAAAACCGGATCCGCTTATCGTACCCTACCCTACATTTTTATTATTATTATTTGATTTTAACATCAGTAAACGAATAATCTTTGATTTGCAGATAAAAATTTTTATGTTCATACAAATACATATCGTATTGCTTTTATCAGACAAATATGATCCGTTACAAAAAAACGTGTTACAAAAACGCACTATGGATGAAGCAAATCTTTGCGTAAATTTGAATTGGACACTAATTAAGTGATAAATTCAGGATTTATGTAGTAAACAATAAAACTAAGCCTGGTTAAACGGAGGGAGGAATATTTAACTGGACTTATTTAATCCAAACGAGGCTTAAGGCTTGGGCTCAAAATGAGGCTTGTAGAAGTCGGCCGTAATGATTACCACATTAACCTTAATCTTTCCATTACACTAACTTTCTTGCAAAAGCCGACTTTTACTTTTAGTGTTATATCCAGCTAAAGTTTGCAAGGATCTTAACTTGCCACTAATGATTAATCACCTCTAAATGGGCTAAAACGTTAATCTAAGCCGTATTTTAAAATTTAATTGGCTATATACAATGTGTCCAAAAAGTCCCGTGATGGTTAATTATTTTCTAAACGATGTAAGATATATACAAAACTTGGCATATACTTACAAAAAATCTAATTTAACACATATCCAGTAACCTACTTCGTCCTTGGGGTACGGCCCTCAAGGGGTCAGAAGACATTTTTAATAATTGTAAGCAAAGGTTGGTATGCACATCAAAGTAAAAGTCTTTAACAGTACTCATAGAGTACATTGCCGCAAACCTAACCTCAAAGGAACAACCGAGCCGGAAATGGCATCAGTTCAAAGATGGCTTAAATTTTCCGTTAATTAATTTAGATCTTAATAATAAACTACTGATGCTTGAATGAATCATTGTCATTTCATCCCTAGATTATGCCAATGTAATGCGATTCACCAATCATCCATTACTCTAGTTTTGTCTGTGAATAAGTTAATGAAACTACCATGACCTAATCATTACATCATTACATGACCTAATTAATACAATCATTGCATTTTCATAGCATTGCATTTAGCTAATCATTATAAGTTCAAGCTATCTTTGATCACGGGTTCAAATCCCGCGGAGGTCCAATCATACAGGAATAGCAGCCACAGTGTATTAAAAACAAGCCAGCATAGCGGAGAGCTGAGGCTTTAAAGAGATGAAAAAACTATTTTTGAACGGCTGACATTTCCGGATCGGTTGTCCGTTTGAGGTTAGGTTTGCTGCAATGTACTCTACGAGTACTGATAAAGAACTACCGTATCCCTGAGGAAATAGCGGCTAACTGGATATGATTTAAATTAGATGTTTTATCCTTTAAGTCTGTACCAAGTTTTTAACTCTATCTTAAATCGTTTCAAAAACATTCAACTATCCCGGGACTTTTTGGACATATTGTATACAATTCCCAAGATGATCCATAAGATATTTGATTACAGTATAGTTCATGAGCCGAGAACCAATTTACATTGTATAAATACATTACTTGGTTTTCTTGAAAACGATAGACGAATTTCCTCCAAGAGATAAATTTATCGTCTCTCCCGTACTAGATTTGGTGGAGGTCGAAATTAGAGTGTATAGAAAGGGTTAGAAAATTGAAATAATAATAATTTTCTCATCTAACTATATACCGACCCTTAAAATGACAACTTTCAGTCAGTTCTCTGTATTTATTGGCTGACAGTCCATGCAATTATTATATGTGTACTGGACGGTTGGTTTTAAGTGTAGCTAGAAAAAAGTATTTAGCTAGAAAAAATTTAATCTGGAGACAAAAATTATCGTTTCATATTTTTAACCCTTTTGATACCCTTCCATTTTGACCTCCACCAAAATTAGCATTGCTGGCAATCGATTTCTTTCTTAAAAAACCCCTCCATTGGTTTCAAGAAAGACCAGGTTGTATGCTTATACCGTGCAGATTGACTCTTAGCTCATAGACCTTAGTCTTTGCCAATGGCGTAGTGTAGCGGGTACGGCGGTTATCGCAAGATAACCAGATCAAGCAACGTCGAGCGTGGCTGCTGCTTGGGTGGGTGACCGCTGAGCGATCCTGTCCTTGCAAGCAGCCCGCCTGCCCGGCCATTGGTGGTGGTTGGGAAGTCACCTTTAAGCCGTTGGTCCCCAGGTTAAGTGTTAGAGAGGGCTTCTTAGCCCTAACTTCGCCTGATAAAATAAGACATTCTTTACTTTTTTACCTTAGTATGAGACATATCATTGCAAGGACATAGCTAGTGACGGGGTCCAAGGGGTCCGGAACCCCTTCCAAAATTTTCAATTTTTCAATTACTTTTTAGTAAACGATTATTGTTATTTAAATAATTCAGTATTACTGACATGTACTGTTGAAAAGATAATTCTCAACAAAAAAAAAAGGGGCAAGAACTTTTTAAGGAACAAAATGGGGCCTTTCTTTCTGTCCACTACGGAAAAAATATCAGTTGTCTGGACCCCCCCAAAAAATTTTTTGCCTGGCTACGTTCTTGTATCATTGCAAGCCTGGGTTGTAGCAAATAAAATTTTTGTTTAATGCACTTAGGCCTGAGATATATTGTTTTGACTTCACATCAGTATTGAAGAATTAGTTCCTTGTGACTACACTAGTATTAGTGTAACTTATTTATTTAGTATGAAGCCAAACGGCCAGGTTTTTAATGAATGTCTCGTACTATAAGAATATCAAATGACATAAATTAGTTTGCGATGAACATATAAATTAGATGCATGATTAATAATCATTTTTCTACTACAAATATGAAATTAGTGGTATCCTTTGAAATAGGAAATTATTAATAATGTGTCTCAACTTTTTTTTTAGACCTAGTATTTTATAAACATTTTAATGTTACAGGTAGTCCTAATAGTGTTAACATTCCTGCTGTTCATTGGGGCTCTGTATGACATGCTGTTCGCAAGGCGGGCTGGTGGGGACCCCACCATTGCCTCTAGAGACCCCTCGGGCAATGACGCCACCACCTACAACAATCCGGGCTTCCGAGACAAGAGGTCTACTCACCCAGGTTTGTCTGACGTACTTGTAAAAATTAAAGAATTCTCCTCTTTCACTTTGTGTAGTAAGAGTTAAACTGTCAGAATTAGTGTAACAAATTTTCTTATATAATCTATAAACCTATAGATTATATAAGAAAACTGTCATGTCACAGAATGGACAACCCCATTCTGTGACATGACAGCTTAAATAGGGTATTCCACTTACTTCTCAATAACCATTAAAGATATCAAGGGATTTAGCATAATATTTGTGGGGGGTTGGGAGGCCGCTACTGGGAGGACGGTCTGGAGAGTATGGAAAATAATGTTGATACAAGTAAAGAGAGTAATGCATTTATTTATAATTATCAGCTATACATATTTAAACTATAATGCAAAAACATAGCCAAGAAAAAATTTTGGGTGCGGTGTAGACAACTGATATTTTCCAATAGTGGACAGAGTATAAGGCCCCTGTTTTGTTCCTTAAAAAGTTCTTAACACATTTCTTTATTGAAAACGGTATTTCAGCTGTAAGTGTCAGTAACACTGAAATTATTTAAATAACAATAATCGTTTACTAAAAAGAGTAATTGAAAAAATTGAAAATTGGGTGGAATCCGGTCCTCTTGGATCTCCTCACTGGCTACATCCTTGCTATAATGATAGCTTTTCGTTACTTAGCTTTACAATATTTTGCAATTAGTTCCATATCATTATTTAAACTATGTAATAGATTTACTCCAACACTAGATATTTCAGGATGATTACAGATGAATTTTAAATATTTTAAACCAGAATTTTTGTATTATAAAATTAACAAAAACATCTATTGTTCTCTTCAAATTTTAAAATTTATGTGCCTTGTGGTAAATTTACCCCATTATTACTCTACCTATATTTACCATTGAGAGGGGGGAATATGGAGATAGGTTCAATACCTCCCTAATATTCGACTTTGAGAATACCTCCCTAATCACCAAACCTGAGTTCATATATCCAGCCACGAGAACACTGGAGGTGCGGTTCGGACCTTCTTTGAATCTATACATACAAGTTGTCTATTCCTTCAAACAGAATTAAACAATTGGACTTCAAAGAAACCTTCTGAATCAAGTAGACTTGGTTTCGATAAGGTAATTCAAAGCTCTCATTTGGCCTAAAGAGTAGTTACCAGTTGTTATCTTGTGACAGGTTCTCATAAGAGTATTAGAATGTCTGCTCACATTGTATAATATGCTCAGGAAGTATTCAAAGAAGAGTCTTCTTAAATGCAACATATGTCTTTTGTAGAAGAACAATTATCTCCAAGAATGTATTGTGCTGATGAAACCAGTCATTATAATGTTGGTGTTGTGCTAAAGTGTGAATTATCAGTTCTTCATAACAGGCACAGATATGTGAGCCTGAGATATGGGATACATAGGGTTACCTTGAGTCTAGCCATAGATGATCTTCATATGTATTGAAATGCTTATCTGTCTAGAGGAGGCAAACATATTTCTGATGTTATTTTTGTTTTTTTATTCTCTTAGGACAAGAAACTTATAAATTGCACTTAGTCCTATAAGAACCTAATTGCTGTTTCCGGAGGGACAGGATATTCTGGATGGGTAAGGTTAGGGGGTAGTGGCCGCCTCATATCAAGGTCCATGAGGAAGAATTAAGGCACTAATCTTAAAGTCAAATCCCCCCGGAAGAAGGAGAGACCCGCTCTGTACCAGCCTCTCCTGTCAAAGCAGGCAGGGGGTGGCACACCCTTGTTGAGGCTAGCAAAAACCTCTGATACTTAGGGAACTCTGACAGTCATCTCCCACAGTAGACTATGCTATCGAATTACCCTTGCACCCCAGAATCTCGACATTAGCAGGCAGTGATATGCCGCTCCTGGACATCTATAAAGTTGTCCAGATTTAAGTGACACATCGGTTTTTACTGTGCCCAGTGTTAGGTTCAACTGGAAGGTATAAACCAGCCAGAATTGATCCCTGCTGTGTTGATTTCCGATGTTAGTGATAAGTATCAAATTCTCAATAATCTCGCTAGTGAACCTATGTGATTCCCATTTTGTGATATAAAATGTGTGTGTCACCAAACTCCCTTCTTTCTCAATTTATCACACTCGATTTTAATTACAATATTTTGCTTTATATTTTTAAACTGAGTTCACAACTGATTTCAGTTATCCCCAAGCAGTAGAAATAATTCAGAAAACATTACCCCACAACTATATTTCCTGTTGCTTGAAGTTTCCATCCGATCAACTATAGGTTCTATACCTCATTGTGTGAAATTATGTTGCTAGGGGGCAGTGTGTCAGTGACGGATGCCAGCGGTAAGCCATACGCCCATTCTGGCACCAACGGTAGCATGGCCACGCTATCCACCACGCTGTCCTCCAATGGGTCCACTACAGGCTCCATCACTCGCAGCCCTCTTCGGTCCAGTCTCAAGAAACCGAGGCCTGCAGCCAACAACGGCCTCGGTATACAGAACCCAGGCTTCAGCGGGACCTCACCCACCCTCTCTCGCAACGGCAGCACAGTCAAGAAAGTGCGGATACAGACACACAGTACTGCCGTGTAGTGGTGCCACCGTACTACAAAATAGTTTGTGATATATTTATCAGATTATTTTAATGCAACTTTCAACACAGTTGATGTTGTTAAAATATGCATATTACAAGAGGAAATTTTATAGACGTCATAGGTATATCCAACATGTAGTTGGTAAAACTATGTTGAAACCTTTTCTTCACTACACACAAGGTGTCCTAAATATAGTGATCCAAAATATTTAGGTAAAGGCCATCATTACCACCTACTTTAATTTCTGGAATTTTATAGTCTACAGTTCAAAAGTAATGTTTTATTACATTTTTATCCGATAATTCTCTACTTCTTACTCTTAATTGTGCATGGCAACCACTATCAATAGTTAACACAAAAGATTATTCTTACAAGTTAAATAGCAAAAAAAAACGATGCAAGTATAAGGACTAAACTATGAATAATATTAACAATATGAGAGTAATTATAACAAGTTTAGTCCAAATTATTTAATTTACATATATTTTTTGTATATTTTCAGTGTTATAATGTGTTGTGTTCCTGCACATATTCATTTATTTCCTACGTGTGCTTGATGAATGTGTAATTTCTCTTGAGTTTATTAGATCTTCTTGAATGCAGATAGTTAGGATCTGAATAAATAATTAAGGATGTGATGAAGATGATTTCTATGTAGCTTAATCCTTACCTTGTGCTATTTATCGGAAGCATGCAATGTGGAGATAAATGGCCTGCAGAAAGGTGCTTTTAACATTACCACTAAAAAGGACCAATAAGGACTTAAAGTTCACCTTCATCAAAAAGAACGGGGCAATCAATCTTGGCACTATGCTGGTGACAAACGAGAAACATCACATTGTGGGTGAAATGTCTAGCCTTCATAGATTTAATCTTCAAGATCATATCCATTACAGTCCAGATTGATGGAAGGACACACAACACAATTATAATCAAATTTTTGTTGAATTAGGGAGAATTAGAGTGTTCATGTTTGAAGATCATTGTACATTCAAATGAGACTAAATGCAGGCATTATGCACTGTGAATTCCAGGAGAGCAGAGTTCAAAATAACACCCAAATCCTTCACTTCAGTTTGTTTAACGAGAGATCTGTTATAAACAGAATAGTTGAAAAGCACAGGAGAAGTCTCTCAATAGAAGAAAATAACCATGTACTAATTGAAGTTCTTAGAGTTGTTCTGATTACTAATATCACCTTAGGAGGCAATATTATAACATCCTCTTGAGGGAGCAAGGCATCCTGAATAGATGAGTTGTCGTTTAAAGATAAGTTGTTGCTTTAAGGGTTTCAGTTACGTCTTTGATGAAGATGTTAAATAATAAAGGTCCAAGAAGGGAGCCTTGAGGAGTGATGAACATAGCAAAGACCTTTTTAGACTAAGACAACTTGTCAACTTATATCTGACCCCCAGAATCCTTTTATCTGAGTTGGAATACATCCCCACGAAACTTTACATTATAAACACTGAGTTTACTACTGAGTAAAGTCATGGGGATGAGAATGGGTGATTTTTTTAAATGCTTTGGTGAAATTAAGTTCAATAGTTTTCACATGAGATCTATCGAATAAAGACTAAAGATGTCTATAAAAGAACAAGGTTTATCAATGGAGGGTTATCAGAAGTGAAACAATTTTTACACTTAAACTGATTATTTTCAAAAACTATTTTTTCAAATACTTTGGGAAGAACTGGTAAAATTGTAATAGATCTGTAATTTGTAAGGCTGAAAGGGTCTTTTTGTGTATAGGTACGATGTGGCCATTTTTCAACCAAACCGGAAAGATGACTGCTAATAAGTAATAGAAAATAACATAGTAGTAATTTGAGATGTAATGAAACCTTATTATATTAGAAGTATATGTTTACAACCATAACTAAGTGTGTGGCAATTTTTCTTGGCCAGCAAATACTAAAAAATTTACAATTTATTTATTTTTCACAAAAGCTTAAATTTAAAAAGTGTTTGTATAGTCAAACAATAAACACAAAATTGTTCTATATTTTATCCCTCTAAATCCACCCAGAGTTTAATTTCAATCCATAAAATAGGAGTTAACTCTTAAATAATTCTTGTGAACAGATTAAATAATTTTTTGTAACAATTTTATAAAATCTTGAGTTCCAAACTATGAACTTTTTGGATTACAGAAGTTTGTTTGAAATGGTTGGTAACCGTGGCCTCTAAACATTTTTTTGGATCACTATTAAAGGACCATCCATTATTTCTTTTGATATTGATATTGTGAATTTTAAAACAGTTCATCTGGGTATGTCTTAATAGTTAAATATACATTATTAAGAGTTAATATTAACTACTGTACTCAACTAATCGATGGTTTTCATTCAACATCTGCTGATTTAAATAGCTTATAAGAACCACATATTATTGATAACTGTGCCTTACTTTTGTATGTATTTCAGTTTTGTTTGATGCATTTTAAATAATCGTATGGATGAGCTTTGTGTGGTCTTGAAGTTCTCGATTATAAATGTGGCATCAGTGTAAAGTATGATCTCATATGGTTCTAAATTAAATCTGGTTTTCACAACTATAGAGCTTCCGTACAGTTGATAATACAGAGTGTGTCAATAATGTTACTGAGAAGTTCACTGAGGTCAAGAAAACTGATGAGCTTGCACAAAGGTGAGTCATACAAACAAAACGCACTTGAAAGCTTCCGATCCTGCTGTGTTAGACGTATAACATTGTCAGTGTAATGCATTAAAAGTACACAATGATCATGTTGTGCATTCATATTTGCTGTAAATACTATTTCTTTATTATATGTATTAAAAGCATGTGTTAAATATTTGTAAATAATCTATCATTAATGATTCGCAGGTAGGAGAAAAACCATTCCGTCCATGTCTAGGTAGCTTGACACTCATAGTTAGTGTAATCTGTATTATAGTATATTTGTAACATATTGTACAAAGATGAAATATTTTTATGGAGTTATTTTAGCAGATTTATAGTATTCTTATTATATTAGAAGTTATTTGGTGATTTAGCAGTGCATAAGTTGCTGGTACTGAACATTCTAACCTTAAAAACAATATGATCTGATTTCTCATAATTGTATCTGTTCATTTTAGAGAAAATGTCTTGTTAAAAAGTATCCAACGTACTTTAAGGGAAATTAATTATTATTTATTTAATGTATTGTCTTAAATATTTTGTATTGGTGTAAATATTTGGGTACAAAAAAAGTAATGAAATGTATCTAAATAACATCAAAGTACAATAATTATTATTGCCTCTATGGTGGCTCTGGCATGAATACCTCTGTGGTTGCAGAATCACAGCTGTTTGTAGTTTTAAATTATTTGAAACAAAAGGCAGCTAAACATATACTATTTTGTTTTTTACTGGTTGTAGAAGTTTATACAACTGCTTTTAAAGTACGAGTACAATTATTTCTATGTACTTTTTTCCATTATTTTTGCAAATACATAACAATTTTCGATACAGGCTTCAGTAAATGAACTTAATTATTGCTGTAGCATTTTAAAATTTACAATACACTAAATATTCAAGTAAAGGTATGAACATCAAAAATAGATTTGCAATAGTGGTTAGCTTTAATTTTCTAATCAAAGCTCGTGTGGTCATTGGTGCTCACTGTTATACTCAATTGTTAGCTGTTGGTGTTCAGTAACAATTTTTATCAGCAGTTAGTAAAGTAGTAATGAACACACACGCTTCTTTGTCAAGAAAACTACATGAGGTGCATGTTTGCCAAACTACTAAACAAGCTTAACTCTCTCTGAAGGGACTCGTTTGATAAAAAAGGACAAAGTTAGTGGATAAAACTGCATTTAACCCTTAGAAAGTACCACAGAGAATATTCATAGATTATATGAAACTTCTGACATATAGAAGTTTGTTATTAAAGCTCGTATGTCCAACAGTTTTAAAGAGCAGTCTGTAGTAATATGAATTACATTTTTCCTGTCAAATTTCATGCAGTTTAATGTCCTTATTTTTAGTCGTACAGTTAGGGGAGTTGTCTTATTTTAAAGATATAATTAATATGCGTCCAAAGGCTTTTACATTTTTTTTAGATATTTTTATGCGTTATTCATAAAATAATCTCAAATTTATTTGTAATTCAATGTTTAAATATTCAAAAAATATATACTTTGCAAAAAAACTAAATATCATTTGGACATGTATTATGTTTTAAAATGGGACATCTCCCATAACGCCATACTAAAAAATAAAGGTGTAAAACTTTAAAGGTCATTGTTCTTAAGGGGAAAAAGTCAAGGTTATTCCACTACAACAGCTGGCTGTTAAGAGGGCACAGTACCCCTTAATGACCTTGTGTTTAGTCCCATAGAACTTATGTTGAATTCAAATGGCTGTCCTGACCTTAATTTTAATAGTTACACATGGTTTTTATATCATTGTACTCGTTAATTCATTGTCTAGTGAATCCAGTGATTATATTTCCAAAAACATTGCATAAAAACATTGTTACATTTAATGTTGTAATTATATTTTGAACAATTTTTTTGTAGTCACGAAATTGAAACAAAAATTTTGTTCACTGGTTTCTTTATACGAACAAAAGCTTCAAAATACTTTTTGTTTCTTTTAATTACCTCGTTTGGGTAGGTTAGGAGGACTGTTTAAAATCAAAATTGGTTATACAGTACTAAATACAAGGTCATCGAGAGGTACTTGCCCTCTTAAGTCTATTTGAACCGGAAACTTTGCATCCTTAACCGTCTATTTTTAATTTGTCCCTAATCTAAGCTGTGCCAAACGTAGTACATTAATATTGGTTTGAATCATATATCAAAGAATTGTATGCAATTTAACTTTCACATTTAATTTACTATTATAACTTTAATTTATTTCTAATTTTGCGTTGTGATTTTCAGCATAATATCTGCTACAAATTGTTTTATTTAACAAGCCATTTGGAAACTACCCTATACTTAATTTCAAATTTGTTATTGAATAGTGACTTGTAAGTTGTTACAAATAGTAGGTACATTATTTTAATAAATTTTTTAAATGTTAAACATTTTTATTTTTGTTGGACACTGCAGTGATGTAGCCAAGGGGGGGGGGTTATAACTTTCCCCTCCCATTAGATTTCGTTTTATAGAGATCACAAAGTGTAATCAAAGAGTAAAAAGTAATGCTAACCAGCTAATTTAATCTTGATGTAACTCTATTAATTGATTTGTTGTTGGATAGTTCAATTGTGCATATGTATAAAATTCCAATAACCCTACTTAATGTTGAAAATCCTGGCTTCTCGTAAATTATAAATAATTCATCTAGTAGACTACTAATAGACTATATAGCTACAATGTTTAACTGTCATATATGTCTTCCAGCTTTTTATTTTTGTACAGAGAGTAGTTGCATGATCTGCTGAACCAATACTAAAGAAGTTACAAGGAAGGGGCCTAATTATTCATATTAAAACGTGAGAGTTTCAAGTATTTCTTACCATTTACTTTCGTAAAGTATAATACTGTATATTACCTTTAATTGATGTGGTCACTTAACATTATGTACCAAAGAGCCAGCAGAAATTGTCTTCAAGACAGTAAATCCTTAAAAAGGATGTTTTAATTGTTTACTGTAAATATATTTCTTATTTTTGCAAATTTAATATCAGAATCGTAATATGTTTTTATAATTTATCGATTCACAGAATCACATAAAGTACCACACACATCTTATGTATTTTCAGATATTTTGGTTACGTCAACCTCCAGTAACAAATAGCATTAATGGATATTGGTTATAAAAAGTATTTAAACATTTTCTAAGAAATATATTTTCAGTTAACTTTTGTACTTAGTTTATTTGACATGAAATGTCTGCTCTTTGTTGAAAGTTTGGTGTTTTTAAAGTAATATATTTTATTTATATAGATTAGAATTGTTTTGCAAAAGTATTTTCATTTTGAAAAATATTATTGATAACGTTATTATTAATAGAGCTAGTAAATAATCAAATTTAAACTAGTGTATGGGAATCAATTCTAAGTATTGTAATCTACGTGGGTGTGTCCGTGTGTGTTGTATGTTTGTGATATTTTGTTATCGTTAATATTAAAACAAAGTATATAAGTATATGTAAATCAGTGCAATAGGAGAAAGTGGTCATCTGATATTACATGAAATTTGTTTAGTTAAAATGTGAAAACATCTTCCATTTTAATAAGATAAATTTTTACACAAACAGTGTCTGTTATTTTAACCTTAGCTTTCCTCTTATCTCTTATTCCCTTATCTGTCCCCTTATCTCCTTACTATTTTTCAAGCAACAAACCAATTTTATTTCATGGGAATTCTGAATGCATCATTTAGTTAATTTGATGTACTTCATCAAATTAAACCTCTTTGACTATGACAGTTCCCACAGTAGAATTATGTAGCAAAGTAATGAGATGCAAATATTGAATTAAGCTCCTTTTCACCTTTCACTTAGTGTACCATCTGAAATCTGTCAAAGATTTGACTCCTGGAATCTAGAGTATACATCTGTCTGAAGAGATACATAAAAATTCGGGAACAAATAAGTTAAAAAAGAACTCTTTGCATTGTTCCAAAAGAGCTCAGTTAGGTAACCCTGCAGTAATCCATTGTAATTTAGTATTCTCTATTCTAGTTTCTAGGTATTCTCATTGTCTCACAGATGCACAATTAACGTGCAGAATTTGTAGCCTATGTGTCTCTGGTGTTGAAACGATGGAAAGAGTTCTTTTTGAACGCCTTCATCGGCGACTTTTTTATCGATCTCTCCAGACAGATGTGGATTTCAGATTCCAGGAGTCAATCTGTAGGCTACCAGTGTCAGATTTCAAACACTGCACTAAGCAGAAGGTGAAGTCAAGCTTAACTTAATATCTAAATTGAACCAACCCTTCCCACCATAGCTACGTTATGTGTAGTAATGAGATATTAATAACAAAAAAGTTTTATTCTTAGGACCATTCTAATGAAATTGAGACAGTTTAATTATATTTGAAATGTTGAATCAAATGCATTTTATACAAGGCGTATTACTAAAGCAAAGATTTATATTTAAATATTGGCATGTCAGTACATGGATAAAATACACCAATCCAGAAATGAAACAACAGTCAGTGTAATGGCATCATT
The DNA here is from genome assembly GCF_021130785.1 of Homalodisca vitripennis. Lineage (NCBI taxonomy): Eukaryota > Metazoa > Arthropoda > Insecta > Hemiptera > Cicadellidae > Homalodisca > Homalodisca vitripennis. The sequence continues at coordinate 30,861,350 of NC_060211.1, forward strand.
AAAGTTTATCCAAACAGAAAAGGTTCAAGTAATCTCTGTAGTCAAGTTGAAAAATTATGGTTACCATTTTTCTGACAAAACAAGTGTAATTTTTATTGATTTTACGAAATATAGGCTGAACAAATAATTATTGTTGACATGTATTGCGAATGAATACCAAACAGACGTGTATTTCAAGATCAACAACGTGGTAAACTGTTCAGCATAATTCTCATTTATGACAACATGTATTCTCACACCACTGCCTTAATAGTCAACACTGGAGAATATTCAACAGGCCTCCCCTTCTTCTAATGAGATATGACTGAGAGTAATGCCCAAAATTCTTCTTCATGGATTCCGATAGGAGTCAAACCCTACCCCCAACCTTACCCATCCAGAATATTTAGTCACTCTGGACTAGAATCAACAGTTGATGTTCGCAACAGAATTTTGGATGGGATTTTCAGGTAATAACAAGCTGTTCTGCATGACAAAGACAGTTCAGAGACAATGTATATCTTATCTTACCTTCAGCCGTATCTTTACAAAAAGATAATATCTGGTAGAGTGTTGGACTACTGAGCTGTGAAATCTGTCTTGACTGAAACCAATGAATTGATACAGTGTTAAGGGATTGTGGTATAGATAGCTAATGATAATCCTAATATTTCAGTCTCCGAAAGGTGGCAAAAAGATTGAAGCCTCTTCATACTGTGGCCTTTCAAGAGTAAGGAATAAACAAACACCCTCTATTATGTTGATCCCTTGCAATGCAAGGTTTTGACCTGAGACTATCGTGTGGATGTGGATGAGGATTTTGTTATTAATAAGATATCCACTGTTTTTATACTCTGGAACAAATTTTTAAGAGTTTTCAGAATTGCACTCTTGAAATCATTTAATTTTCTCTAATTGACTCTTTTGTGTCATTTATTTAATTTCAATTTATGGTAGCACAGAAAACTATCAAAAATTAATCTTCAGAACAAACAATAACAATTATGAAAACAGAAAGTTTTAGTCAATTACACATTTCCAGAAATGGGATCTTTTTATATATTTGTAACCTTGTAGAAAATATACTAAGTGATTTCCATATCTTAACTTATAACCAAACATTCTAAATTATACTTCAAATTAAAGCTGATAAACAAAATTTATAATAGAAAAAATACATATAACACTATACAATAATAGTTTCTACACTTACCAGTCAAACCAATAACATTAGAATAAAACTTTATAAAATTTAAATAACTTAAAAAAAGACATTTAAATATGTCTCCTTGTTATTCAACTATTTATTTTAATTGCAATTAATGTAATTTTATTAAGTTATGAATAGGTTAGTTGCCCTGTGCAATGATTTTTATGTATAGTTGGAATAAAGATATGTTGAATTCGAATGTCCTTGTTGAAGGTCCTTTGGTTCTGGGTCTGATTGCATTACATGGATTAAGTTGCATAGAATTGGGATTTCACGCATCACTGCGTACTGAGAAGTTTGGAAACACTCAGCATCCATATAAGTGAGACTAATGATGACCCTGGTGAGCTCATAAGTTACATATATGCTGCTGTAGTATGGGAGAGGACAAGGTGCAGAACATCAGCAACATATATGAATATAGTGGTTCAACCTGTGTATGTGTGGGCTGAAATATGATCTGTCATCTTGATCTGAGTTGCAGAACAGTCTTTAAAAATTATTTCTCTTCATTGCTGTCGCGCCCACACACTTGTTGAGGACGTGTGCAGAACATTACCTCTATGAAGTGAATTATGAAATTATAAATGATAACACACTGCTTCAAATTGTGAACTGAGTTTATGATGAACTGATGAACAAATACAATTATGAGGTTGCAATGAAAATCAATTGATGATTAATATCATGAGTACTACTATCAATTAATGATTGCTACAATGTTATCAATGTGACTTGACGAGAAGAAACTTTATGTGACTAGACTAGACTAAAATGAGTGTGTGCACCAAACATAAGGAATGTGACATGACTCACTGAGCATGGGCTTCCAGTATAAGGATTATGACATAACTCACTGAGAGTGTGGGCTTCCAGTATAAGGATTATGACATGACTCACTGAGAGTGGGCTTCCAGTATAAGGATTATGACATGACTCACTGAGTGTGGGCTTCCAGTATAAGGATTATGACATGACTCACTGAGAGTGGGCTTCCAGTATAAGGAATGTGACATGACTCACTGAGAGTGGGCTTCCAGTATAAGGATTATGACACGACTCACTGAGCATGGGTTTCCAGTATAAGGATTGTGACATGATCACTGAGTTGGGGCTTGCAGTATAAGGATTGCGACACGACTCACTGATGTGAGCTTCCAGCGTAAGGGCGGGCCTGGACTGAGAGCACATTGGTCACACCCCAGTGGGGACAATTAGTGACTTGTTCAACAATGGATCCCAAAAATTATCCACATTTCAAATATATTATAATCTGATTAACATAAATTTTAGATAAGGAAACATTTGAAGTTTAAATTCTTTAGAAGTTGAAGCTAGTAATGTTCCCACTGATGGAAGAAGGGTAGATGTTAAGGTTGGCTGAGTCCTTGAAATACCAAATTACAGATGCTTTAATAGTGTTAAAATGTGATTTATACAATTTTCTTATAGGTGATGTCCATTTCATAACTGACATTTTCACGACATGACATCTTACAAATGCCTTCTGTGTGAATTTCTTATGCTGAAAGCACACAAATTGTTCCTAACACTTTAGAGCTTTTTTAACATTTTACTTTTACTCTAGATAGAATCATTACTAATTAAAAAGGCCATATACTGTAAATGTAAAATCCGACCATTTAATTTTAGATTGTTTATGTTGTAAAACAACCTAGAAAAAATCTTTCAACTACAATATATGTAGTACCAATCACTGTTCTGAATTTTTAATCTGTATTGAGATGGCTTATGACTTGTTTAGGACAATATGAAATACAATCCTGCTATTTTTAGTTACAGTACAACTAATTGAGAATTTTAGAGCTTCACGGTTTTAACTCTATTGCTCATATGTTATTTTGTACTTCTCAAAAGTGTGTATGTCCATCTTCAAATTTAATGAGATATTAAAATTTGATCAGAAGTATATTTGTTGCAGATGATACAAGAATTATAAACTCATTTCAGCTTTGCTCAATAATATTTTATACCTGAATTATAAATATTCTCCTTTAAAGTTTCAAATAGCAGTTTGTTTAAATCCTTGGAAGAGAAGAATGTAATTATTAGTTAGAATGCATATGCTTGGATTTCTTCTAATTATTATTAAAGTAGTTAAGTTTACTCTGGAAAACATTTGGAGACTATTTAGTAAGTTTTGTTTTCACTAGAAATACAAAGACTTTATATAAAGTATTAAAGTTTTTCTAATGCTATCTTATGCTCCCGGTAGTATAATTTGCATTCATTTGGTGTAAATGAATAGCATTCTGAAGATAAAGATAAGCTCTAAATAGAAAGTCTGGTATGTATTTTTGTGGACCTATTATGAGCACTAGAAAACTACTAAATCAATTGAATGATATTATTTTTTGTATCTCTCACATTGTGTAGGGAAAATCACTAGTTCAAAAATATAAAATGTAAAAACAACATATTGTTTTATTTGTTAGTTACAAGAAGTATATTTTATATGGAAAAAAGACATTGGCAGCAAAATCTTACTCAAGGAGAATCTTGAAAGTGCATTGTGCTCTTCTAATTTTCATAAGAGTTATTAGATCTGCATGGTTTTTAAAATGTGTGGTCTCCAGGTGGAAGAATTATCTAGACTGGTCATGAAGTTGTATGAGACACTATCAAAATTTCATCAACATTCAAGTTAGTTACTTAATTGTATCTACCACCATAAGGATGGCTTGCTTTTTTAATCTGATTTTGCAATATATTAAATCATTTATGGACTTAATTTCTTTAATATTTTAGTTTTAAAAAATGAACAATACAGTATACCAATATTTTGTTGAAGAAAATCCGTATACCTGAGATGTTGATCAAATATGATTAAGTGTAGACTTATCTCCTGAATTAGTTGATGTTGTGTAGGACCTGAAAAATCACCAAGCCTATGAGATAGATGCTATTTCTGTGTTCATTATTAAATATATATCCTACAGCATATTATATTAGAGTCCTTCTGGATCATTCTGATCTATCTACCACTGATCAGATGGAATTTATCAATTTTAGGATACAACAGTTTCCTTTCATTTGGAAGCCCTGGAAGTCAAGCTGATTCGGAAAGAAGCTAAAACTATCTAATTTCAGCCCAATTTCTATTTTAAGTACTGTACCAAAACATTTTCAAAATGTTGTGTACAGGTTTCATCATAAGATAGTTTGCTACCTTATCTCTTCAATGTCATCATGGCTCTATGAGAAGTTGCTCAAATGCCACAATACTTGTTCCTTTCAACTGTCACTGTTGGCTGGTTCTGTCATTGAACTATGAGGTTAATACTTATCTATCTTGACTTCCAAGAGGCATTTAACAAATTCTCACATCATCTTTGTGGGATACCTTCTGTATGCTCTGCTAATCTTCTTTAATGGTATGACTATGTCAGGCAACTCCTTTAATACAAGCAAGATCACTATTCTGCTTATCAGTGTAATAACATCCATCACTGTTGTCCTTTTGACCTTGCAATCTCAGAAATAAATAAGGTACAGGTTGTAGAGCCAGTGTGTAATAAGAGCTTATGATGCCACTAATGTGTACATACATGATTCATAAGTCTTTGCAACTGTTGAAACTTTTTAGCTGTAGAACATGTTTTGATCTGGTTATACCATGGTAAGTTCAGTGAATCAGTCTAGATCTCAACATCCAACACACATGTGTTTCGTGTGTTTGTAATCACATTTTTTCTAGGAACTGTTAAGGCTTTTGTTGTTACATTCTTTATCAAAACATTATTTAATCATTCCTGGATACTTAAACTCATTTGAAGTACTTTTATTCTAGTAAAAATTGGTTGAAATAAAAATTCTTGTTCTTGTTAATGTTGAATACATATAAATTTTCTTGACACAAGCTACTTCTGAAGCTTGCCTAAAATATGTTTGTATCTTCCATTAACTAAGTATCAGATAATCAGAACTGTAATTGCAATTCACACCCTGATCACACTTCGTCAAGAGATCGTATACCACTCCTCACAAAAGGGGAAACCGTATTTGCCTAAGTCTCCTCTTCCAGTAGCAGTTAGCAGTAACATAACAATTATTTATTGGTGATATTATCCAATCAACAGTGGCTACAGCACATTGTCACAAAAGGCCCTTCTGAAAATACAAACCAGACTTTCTTTTCCAAAAATACCTTTCACTTTCTCCATGAGTCTTTGGAGAGCTATTGTAGTGAACCTGTCTTCAATCTTGGCATATTGAAATATGCTAAGAGAGATTACTGTAAATTTTGTATCCCTATGACTATTTAATCATTTTTCCATGGCCTTTACCAGGAGATTAGATTAATCATTCTATAAGGCTAAAGTATTTATGATATCGTACATACAAAATTAAAATACAGTGCTTGTTATCAACAACAAATATGATGACAAGAAGATTCCACTAGTGTGGGGCGAAGAAAGTGAGTCAGACCGGTCTAAAGTAAAATACCTAATAGACTGCAAGTGTATTTCTAAGGATACTGCAATCCGTTATAGTCAAAACAACAATCTGGTTCTAAATGAGGCTGTCAAACAATTTGTTATGGGCTAGGGAGCAAAGAAGAGGTTGAGCTGTTACATAATTACAACAGCTATGGACATTACTATGCTACCTACTCCACACATTGTAACATATCAGTTTAATTCAGATTTAAATTGCAAATAGTTCATGGCAACATCAGTAAGCGGAAATAGTTGCCCATTAAAAATACCTCATTACATGTAAGATTAAATTAATTAAGAAAGAAAAAGATAAGCCAACTTTACAGTGAGATAAATTTGATACTTTTAAAAATTACAATAGCTACTAAGGAAATGCATAATCTATAAGCGATATTAACTAACATTAAAGTAAAACGTAGTAGTTTGGGTCTGAGGCTAAAATTTGACAACTCCGGTGTGTTAACCTGGCCGCTGGAGCATGCGGCTTTAACCTGACCTCTTTCTGGCAAAAAGAAAAAAAAAAAAAAAAAAAAACCACCGTTTTCATTGAAATGAAATGACGTATGTTAGTCCTTTCACGAAAGAGCACGTTTCATAAAATTGAATCATGAATTTAAATCAGTGAATTGGTAATTTGAAGTCATGAATTGTGTGGGGAGGTTGATATTCAATTTTATTTGATTTTAACTACTGTGTTGTGGAATGATGTATGTTGCTCGGTTTATGAAAGAGCACGTATTTCAAGTGAATCAAGCTGATCAATAGAATTTACATTCAGTACGTAAATAAATTTTATTTAAAGGAAACACAGGGAAATTTTTATTGCCCTGAAGTACATTAAAAGTAGTAAGTAAATTACATTATTCAGACTGAGCTAGACCTACATGCATTGAGGAACATAGAACTCGCTTAACAACACCATGTGTGGTTATTTACTCGACACACACATTGAGACTTTTCACACATGACACCACAACATGGATTCTTCATATAACATAATCTGAACAACCACATATGGTAACCTACAGTGAATTCTAACCTGATTCATGACACTGGATCTACGACATATCGCAACAGAAAATAAATTAATGTATGATAAAAAAGGATTTCAGAGACTAAGGGACCATTAGTAGATTTTGTTATGTAAATTCAACTTGATACTTTACTCCATTACAATTCCAATGTTTCAAGTATTAGCGATTTTTATGCCTAAAAAACAAGTAATGATTCGATATGTTTAGTGCCAGCACAACCTTCACTTTTAGTGACAAAAATATACAATTGAAATTTTACCAAACTCAGGCTATTGCGGTAGGTTTACCTGTATAGAGTAAAAAAGCTTAAACTGAAGATTCTTCAATATGTTCTTGATGATGATTCTCGATCTCGAAAAGAATCAAGCTCATCAACTCAATACTTAACGATGAGTGGTAAGCATATTTAAAGGTGTCCTTCAATTTGGACCTAAGAAATCTGGAAACGAAAAAGTATGTTTTCTTGGTGGGACTGTTGCAAATAGAAGTTTGGTTGTAAGATTTGAAAGGCAGTTGTCCAACCCAACTCGAAGCTTTTAAACAAGAACGTATGGCCATCCAACTCGAAGCTTTTAAACAAGAACGTATGGCCATATAAAAAGTGGTGTAGCTGCGTGGTATCTTTGAAGGAATCAAGCAAAACAGGTCAGTTGACCTATTTGAACACAAAAATTCTGCTAAACACACAATTGCTGAAAGAATCGCTTCTGAAGCTAAAAAAATAAATTATTGAGAATGTGTGCAACATAATGACAATCATAACGATTTGAGAACAACCTAATTTATTGCTTAAAACAATGGGCCTTGCACCGACAACTTTTTGAAATACAAAAGTTAAACAGTATAGGTGTCAGAATACATTCTAAAAACAACTGTAATTAAATAAACCTGATAAAATGAAAAGAAAAAGGATTGTAAAACAAATTTTAGAAGTGACTGGTAAGTTATTACTCTGATAAATGAATCAACAAGCGTTTGAAGCAGAAGCTATGTGAAGTTGATATAGAGAAGCCCCACATTTTTTATTCCTCAATCTTGTTGAACTGTCTGATCAAATGCAAGACTGTAACAAAGAGCTCCCTTGATTGCTGAAGAAAACATGTAAAGTCAATAAGCTGTCATCTCCTAGATTTCTATTTATAATATGCAACATTCTGTGTTCTGTATAAATGAACTTATAAGGAAATGTGTCTTTTAGAGGCTGTGGAGAAAAAGTCTGACACCAACACTTTAGAAGTAGAGAGAACAAAGCTATCAATGAAGTCAAATTTGGTATTTTTCTACAGTTAGAAAATAAAATTACCCCAACAGACAATCATCAACAGTTGGTGACAAGCTTTGTAAACAACTTGCAAAAAAGAATGTTCACAACGGTTTTAAGCCACAAATCCTGTCTGCCAAGCACACCAATGGAGACTGAAAATCTGTGTAAAAGGTTCAAGTTCAAGCTAAACAATTACATTTTTTTTATATGCTTTTGGTATTAAGATCATTTTGTCTTATTTTTACAAGAGAGGGACAGAGTTATTTACTTTTGTCAATCTATTAATAGCTTTACAGCATTATAACAATTTATTACAACTTAATCCTAATATATACAGTATATAGCAATAATAATTTTACTACCACAGACAAGTACATATCCAGCAAATAATTTTTTGGGGGAGGAGTCAAGACAACTGATAATTTCTCAAAGTGAACAGAAAATAAGGCTCCATTTCGTTCCTTAAAAAATTCTTGACCTATATCAATGTAGAGAATTATATTTCAGCAGTACATGTCAGTAATACTGAATTATTTAAATAATAATAATTGTGTACTAAAAAGTAATTGAAACAATTGAAAATTTGGGGGGTCCGGACCTCTTGAACCCTCTTACTGGCTACGTCCTTGGCCACAGAACAGTTTTTTAAAGGTAACGTTTTTTAAAGATTTTTTGTGGGAGAATTCATGGATTCTTGCTATAAGATTCCCCCCACCTTCACGTTCCAGTACTGGAAAGTTGACGATAAACACCCCTGCCACAAAGACCTTTTCTTTTGAAAAAAGTGCTTTCTAATTTTGGGTGCTTACGTTGAGTATAAAATCATGACTGTTGTATCACTCTATATTTTGCTAATGTTACTGTATGCAATTAACAAAACTTGAAAAAGGGCCAGTGCAATACATGCAATACTACAATACTCGTAATACTACAAATTGCGGTTTACCAACACAGAGACTAACGTTGTTCAAGAAAAACTTTCCTACACTCCCGTGCAGAACTTTTCATCGTGCTGTCTGATGAATGGAGCCAGAGTTTCAAGAAACTACTAAAAAAATAATAGCTGTTAAAAGGGCATTCTAGTTAGCTGTTAACTGTGTATCTGTGGTTCCACTTTGAACATGTGGCTAAATTTGAAACTGTTTTTATAGATAAATAGGAAACCGGTCTCAAAGTGAAAATAGGTATAACTCACTCTTGCACCATTAATAACTTTAAAAATATTTGTTTATTAAACAAGGCCCTTTGAAAAAGCTAAATCAGACAATTTTGAATGATTCATATCTGTACTTTGGGAAGTAGTAAAATATTAATTATTTCTCTCTGTAGTTCATGTTATCAACTTACCTGATAATCATGAATCATAATTTTGTAGTCTGATTATTTGGTTGTCATTGAGAAAGTGGGGCCTGAGAGAGGGCCCTAGCAAGGCCCAAAGCACCTGGATACTGCCCTGCTTGTGTTAATATTACTGAATAGTTTATTCATACAAAAATGAACTGAACATAATCCTGACCTAGTATTCCAAGGGTTCTAATCTGCAATAAGTCAGATCATAAGAAATTTGCTTCTTGACCCACTTGGGTCAATACATTGTTACTATAGAATTTATAACCCTGCATCAATTTTCAAACAGGGATATAAAAGCCAGATAGTGGACTTTTACAATTAAATAGTGTGAAGTACAGGAGGAAAGGTCTGTAAAAAGTACATTCTTTGGCACCTGCAAACTTTGCCAACTAAAGAACATACCAAACAAAAGAGAAAACTGCTTAACAATACATAATTGAGTAAGGGAGTACACTTACATTTTAGAAGATTAACAACCATAATTAACAAGTTCAATGACAAATTGATAAAAACTGTCCACCATAAATTTAACATAATAGTTTTATTAAATAAATAAAATAACATCTAATATAAACATGACTTAATGTGGAAGGCACTGTCTTTGAACACAATATTTACAAGGACTCTCATGCATCAGTTAGGGAAGCCTTTCCTCTCTTTCGGCTCACTGGATATCAGTTCTCTCCGCTTGTACACAACGCCCGCCCTGCGCTGCTGTGAAGTGGTCACCTCCACCACTGACCCCGCCACTGTCCCCGCCACTTCTGTTGGCTGGGGTAGATTTCTGGTCAGGTGCCGGCTATCCGTATACTTCCGCTTCATCTTCTTCTCCTCCTCACTCGTCACACTCACCACTGTAACACCCGTAGTCTTTTTTGTCTGTTTAGAAGCAGTCTGTATCTTCAGCATACGCTCAATATCTGCGGTTTTTGAACGCAAAACTGCACCCCCGATGCTAGAAATGCTTGGGGTAATGCTTGTCCTCTCTGGCGCACGGATTGTCACTGCCGCTACGCTTGCACTCTTCGTGAGGGGGTCCGGCTGCTCTCTACTGTGCCGTGATTCTGCTGTCATGGTCTCCACCTTCCGCAACTCAGCGTAGCTCTGGCGGACCTCACCCGCAGACTTGATCGTCACCCTCTGCACCATCACCCTGTACCACACACAACAGTTTATTGACTATAGCCATGGAGTTGCAAAGTTACAATGTGTATCTAGTTTAATTATAGGATTTGTAGATTAGATTCCAGAATCTTTGTGATTCCACGTATAACTACGTTTAAACCTTTTTCTTACACGTGGTCGAAAAAACTCTTTCTTTTCACTTTTTCACATGTTATTGGAATAAATAAATATAAAAAAGAAAGTCAAGTTTATAATAGAAAGAAAAGCTACACTATCTGTTTTAAGACGGGAGATTAGTTTCTTTGGAAACATTATATGGAAATAAAACTTTTTAATAAATTGCTGAAGGAACTTGTTTAGTAAGTATTAAAAGATTTAAGTCTGTAATTAATAGCTGGATAAAGGAGAAAACATTTTATTGTGTCAATGAATACCTTGCCTGTGATACTAGTGATATAACATTTTAGACATGTCTTATTCTTTCGTTATTTTTAATCTCTTGTTATTGTCATTTTTTGTTATTTATAGTGTTTTTGTTGTTAATTATTTATTAATTTATTATTCTTGTTAAATCTTTAAATTTATTAATATTTTAAACTTTATAGTGGTTTTATGAAATAACTGTAATTATTACTGATAAGTATTTTGACGAAGTCGATTGCATATGTGTACTATGTTTAAGATCTTGAATCTTTGTAAAACCATGATGTCCTCATAATCAGTATTGCTTTCAGTTGTATTAATGATAAATTAAATTTAAAATTGAAATGTTTTCTAATTATAATCTCTAGGGTTATTTATGAATGATCAATTTGTTATTCATCTTTAGCCTGATTCAGAAACATTTAAACTAACATCTGTTATTTGTCTGGTTTCAGCCTACTCCAACTTCACATAACTAACATTATACGAGGTCCAATCAAAAAGTATCCGACCTCGTCGTGTATCGCGGCTTCTGCTGCCTATAATGAGATAAGATTTGTTGCGACAATAGTTCCTACTATTATAAGGAAAGGTACAAAGTCTTATCTTGATCCCCCGACTGGTTCGCTGGAGACAGGTCAGTATGTACTGATAAGTTAAGAGCGCGTATCGGTTTTCTCTAACTGTGAAGATGACGGAAAAAGTGGAACAAAGTTATTGCATTAAATTTTGCGTGAAACTCGGAGAAAAACAAAGTGAGACCATTCGGAAAATTCAGCTAGCATTCTAAAATGAGGCAATGAGTGTTACGCAGATTAAAGAGTGGTATAACCGTTTCAAAAGTGGTCGAACCTCGGCAGAAAGTGACGCGCGTTCGGGCCGACCAAAAACAAGTCGAACTCCGGAAATCATCGAGAAAGCAAAAGTTTTGATCTGTGAAAATCGTCGAATGACTGTGGAGGAAGTAAGTACTGAGTTAGATGTCAGTTTCGGATCAGCTGAAGCAATTTTAACGGATGACTTGGGATTCCGCCGGGTAGCCGCAAAATTTGTGCCAAAATTGCTGACAGACGAGCAGAAGCAACGGCGATTGGATGTTGCCGAGGACATGCTGCAATGTTGTGAGGATGATGCGGACTTTTTGACATCGATAATAACTGGAGACGAAAGTTGGGTCTATGGATATGACCCTGAGACCAAATTTCAGTCATCACAATGGCAGTCTCCCCAGGATCCTCGGCCAAAAAAAGCAAGGCAAGTTCGAAGCAATGTCAAAGTGATGTTTACTGTTTTATTCGACCACCGTGGAGTTGTGCACCATGAATATGCCCCTGAGGGTCAAACTGTGAATGCACAGTACTATTTAAGTGTCCAACGTCGTCTCCGAGATGCGATTCGCCGCAAAAGACCTGACTTGTGGGCGTCTCAAAATTGGCGGCTACACCACGACAATGCGCCAGCTCATTCTTCCCAGCTCATTCAAACTTTATTGGCGAAACATGGCACTCCGCAAGTTCCTCAGCCTCCGTACTCTCCAGATATGGCTCCAAGCGATTTTTGGCTCTTCCCCCACCTCAAAAAAACCATTGAAAGGCACCAGATTTGAAAGTCGAGAAGCAATTATGAAAAAAACGACAGCTGATCTCATGGCGATGCCGAAAAGTGATTTTCAAGACTGCTTCCAGAAGTGGAAACGTCGCTGGAATCGATGTGTCGTTGTGTTGAATCAGGGTGCTTATTTTGAAGAAAATTAACGCCAGCTTTTTTCAGGTAACTTCAGTTTTACGTTGCACCAAAAGGTAGGATACTTTTTGATTGAACCTCGTATATTAGGTATATGATGTATTTTACAAACTGTTGTCAATTCTGTAGGTATGCTTCCTCAGTGCACACAAGTCTTAGATTTATTTCATTACACATCTGTAAATTTAAAGATATGGTCATTATGGATAAACTACAAACATATAGATAAAGTTATAAAGTACCGTACGTGTTTTTGTCTAAAGACCTTAATCTGAACATTATACTCATCAAAGTAAAGAAATTAATTTTAACAAGAGCACTTTCTCTTCAGTTGTGAGGATTTGATGATGCTTTCTTTGAAAATGGAAGATCTCACAAAAATTAAATTTAATTGTATGATTTGTACATTAATGAATAACAGTAAATAAACCAAAACAAGAAAACCAATATTCTTGAATTTTAAATGTACAATATTTGAAAACTAAATACATCCATAAATTGGAATTGAACATAACCCTATTATTGATAAGTTCTCACCTCTGCTGGGGATCTGGAGTCTTCTTGGTGGGAATGGTGATTCGAGCGATGGCGGTGCCGGACTCATCGGGTAGGGTGGGATCAGGAGATGTGGGAGGGGAGGAGCCCCAGGAGGACACCCCGCCACTGCTGTAACTGCTGACAGAGTGGGGGGGTGGACTGACTGAACTGCCCATTGCAGAATCTCTGGTCACCTGATGGATGTACGTCGATGCCTGAGATGATTCTGAAGACACCCGCTGAGATGTCCTCGTCACCCCTGGACCACAACACATTATCAGTCAGTCACTTCTAAGCATGTTTTATTACAATAATTTGCATTTCTGATAATAATTTACTGTATCTGTAAAGATTTAATTGGAATAGGATTTAAGACAAGCATTATATCAATTATCCTGTACAATGCGTTCAAAGTACCATTAGATTGTTGAAATTCTACCATTCAATGATAGACTTTTGAAATATCAACACTGAAATATTTCTGTTCAGTGAAACACTAGGCTTATATTGTATGACGATGACTTTGAGGGATTGATGGAATTTTCAATGGAAATGTGAATTATACTTAATACTATAACAGTTATACATTTCATTCATAACTGTACAAGGTACACCACACCACATGTCGTTGGTGGTTGCATACAAAATTTCAAATCTATAACTCCACACTCGAGATGTCCTGCAGACAGATGGACAGACAGACAATTATACACAAAAGAACTGGACAAGAAAATGATGCACCATAGAACTTATTCTTGCTCAATTAAAGTTTAATACAAAATTTAAAGTCTACATCTTTCCCAATATAATCTTGCTACAGAGAACATTCATATTTTTTTTTCATTACATTGTTTTTATATAAAGTGTTTAAGTAATAAAGGTCTACACACCAAGTTACTATAAAATAATGTATGTGTTGGGATAGTTAGGTTTCATGTGTTAATATGTCACGTGTTTGAATCTTTTATGCGTGTAATGAGTTTACATACAAATTTATTTATTCCACTAATTTCTCATTGCCATCATGGTTACCCATAATACCAATATAAAAATATTTGCTAATGTTCAGCCAAACCCCATGGAGTGACTTGCATCATCATCGACCTAAGTGTAGAAATGAAGCCTCACGCACAATTTAAATTCTACAGGTCAGTTCGATTTCAAGATATCATATGAACAGACTGAGAGAAATGAATTTTTTCAGCCCTTTCCTTCCTTCCTCCCTTCCTTCGCTAAAGCTCAGCCAATTACACTTAAAATTCTCCATTCATATGTTCGATTCTTAATTATGTTGGAATTTGAAACTTAATCCTCTGTATTATTAAGATTAAACAAGGCAAAAAACCAAGTTTTAACCTCATTTCTTATGCAATTCTCTGTGTTAATTACAGTCTCATTAAAATCTATACTCACAACAGAGATTGATTAATGCCTTATTATAGAACTCTCTTCGCACAAAGTAAAAATTTATAGCCAGAGTGCTTTATGGTTAGGGTGCTTACCAAAGGCTATATGATGGCGTTCTGAATCCTCTATGAAAGGGATGTCTGAGTCATCCAGGTTGAGAGTGAAGGAGGATGCAGGGACAGGGATCTTGATGCTAGCAGTGATCACACCCATGTCTCCAGGCTTCCCTCGGAACATCTTAACATACAGAATAAAATAGACTATATGAATTTGAGTAATTGGTGCGATTACAATTTTAGTATCATATGGTGGCAGAGTAGCTGAATAATAAAAAACATCTTTTCAATATGATATGAAACTGTAAATTCAATTTCAATGACATTGGACAGAATATTACAATCATTTCTTTACTCTGTATATTGGGACATGCAAGAATAACAGAAAATGAGAAGCTAACCAACCATATTTCATATAGTTTGAATCGGGACGCAAGTTCAGTACCACACTGTTTAAGGAAAAACTCCTGGGAAAAAGAAGACAGCCAAGAAGGTATCTTTAGGACAGTATTTTATGCTAAGACAATCCAAGGAACTAATTAGGAATTATGATAGGATCTGACCTGAGGATGTATTACACTCAACAGGAAAAACTAAGAGTTTAGAAAAATAATCAGGAATTATTCTTTTAATCATTGCATTAACAGATGTGTTGGAAAAGAAAACAGTGTCTCTCTCTTCCTCAGTCATAAAAAGTAAAGGACCTAGGACTGAGAATCCTTCTCTTCTTCAAGATAGCAATACCCTAAGTACTTATCCTCCTCGAATTACTCATAACAACTGGATTCCTCCATTCTGTTACTCAATTGTTATATGCCAAAATTGTTCAAGCATACAATGCGGAAATCTCAGTTTTCTCTCTGTACTCACTGTAGGATCCTCAGAGCCAATACTGGTGGAGGAAGTGCGACGTGAAGGTGTCGACTGCTCTGAGTCCTGCCGCCGCCTGCCGTCCTCCCGCCATCGTCTCCGCTCTCTACCTCTTTCCCTCCTAAACATCAAGTTCAAAATTACAAAAGATGTGATACAAAACAATGCTAAGCTGCTTGTAACAAAATAAGATGTTTGTTTCTAAAAAAATATTGGAAGGAATTGAAAATATAACTTAAAGTAGGGTACGGTAGTAATATATAAGTTGAGAACATTTAAATTTACTTGTTTTGTTCATTAATCTTAAAACAAAAACTGAAAAACTGAAGAAATTTAATCTCATATTATGTTACAGTGAATAGAAGTCCACAAACAATCCATAGACTAAAAATAATGAATCAATCTTTTTGACACTATTTTAAATTCTGTTTGGTATAGGTAAATTTAGCAAAAATCATTATGTCAGTTACATTTAGGGAACCCAATGGATGTCTAGGAGTGGAACATCACCAACCACAAATGTTCAGATATTGGGGTAAAAGAGCAAATCGAAGTGAAGAGGATGACTGTTGGAGTGGGTGGATCTCCCTTAGTGTTAAAGGGTGTTGCTCACCTAAACCTGAGGGAGTACCTTACCCTACCTGCTTCGACTGGAGAGGGCTGAAACAGAGCTAGCCTTCCCTGACAAGACTAAAATATAGAGTCTGTTATTCCTCCTAATAGGATCTCAACAAGAGATCCATCAACCTTATCCATCCTGAAAAACTAACACTCCGGAAGTGCAAGAACAAAGTTCCTTTCAGACCTGAATGCAATAAGGGGTTTCTCAGTTTCTTGTCCTAAGAGAACAAGAAAACATCATGAAGTAAGTAGAATACCTGTAGGTGCTTATAAGTGGGTAGCAAACATGTCAACTTTCCAGAATACAACACAATTTACATGTATATCCAGCATGACCGACTAGCTTTTACAAACATTGGTTTCATCTTGGACTACTTTGAAGATGTTCACCATATTCATAATTACTCTGATTGTGGAAAGGTCAGGTCATAAACCATTATCTCAGAAACTCTGCTGTTTACCTCAACTGCTTTTATAAGATTGGTTTCTTTTGGAAGAGATTCAAAATAACAATAATGGGATCTGCATTGTTGGTGATTTAAATGTGAACGATCTAGTGCCATCATTGGCAAGGACTGTTCTGAACAAAACTCTGACAGCTTCTAATATCAATAGATTTCTTCTGCTTGCAACAAAAATTTCTAAAACAGCTGCTTTTTTCTAAACTTTCTAAACTTTGATTTTTGTTTTACACAGTTTATGTTTTATTTTATCATGGGTTAATAAATTATTTAAAAAATAAACAGAAACAATTAATTAATGATAACATAACTGCTTAAACTACTAAATCAAATTAAAATTATTCCATAATGATTTCACTGCTAAACGTAAGTAATAATTAAATATTATTCAAAGTAAAAGTACCCTTGGCTTGATATCGAGATCTGGACCACCCATACCAGCAGTCTCATGCGTGAATGCCTCCCGAGACCAAACTTTGCGCTCCAATCTCTCCTCAGTGAGACTCTCACGAGAGCCAGCGGTCGCCAGTCTCTCGTCTGACAATGTGCTCACATCAAGATCTTCAGTCCTGTGGAAAAAAAAACATTATTAAGGTTGTACTTAAAATATGTTGGAAATAGTTTAAATCAAGAAGTTATTCTTATATGTATGCTAAAAACATAGGACTGCAAAATAATTAGTAAAAATTACTCTATTTGCACTAAAATATATTTAAATAATTACGCTTCTTAGAGCAATTGATTCATAATCATTGACAAAAAGTTTGATATTGAAGTAAATATAAGAGAAGGCTTTTCAATTCACAAAAAAGTCTGAAAATATTAAAACCTAATTTGCAGCCTTTCATTTAGAGAAAATATTTTTTTTGTAAAATACACATACCAGTAGTCCTCTAAATTTGTGAACAATTAATAGTAACATTTTATAGATGTTATTTAATTTTCTGTTCTATTTATTTGTTAGTACTGTACACAAGCTTCAACTTGTATCATAGCTACCACTGAATTATTCTAATACATTTCCCAATCGGTCCATTACTGTCTGAGTATAAATTAATATTATTTTTACTTAGCACTCCATTTTTACTGTATTTAGATTGCAGTCGCAGTTACTAAATGATTCAAACAAAAATATGAAAGCTATTAATATAATTATAAGGTCATTAATTTATACTTTATTAAATCTCCGTACTACATCAAAAATTATAAAGCAAGCAATGAAATCTACTAACACATTAACTGTGGTTGACACACTACTACTATATACCAGCTGTCCTAAAGTCGGTATATGACTAGAGCTGCATTAAAGATGTTAATAATGTATTTTGTAGCTAAAGACATATAATTTGGTTAAAACATAACCAAAAATTTGAATTTGTGTAGTGTGGAAGCATCACTCAGGTGGGTATAATGGGTTCATTATATTGCAGTGGACACACATTACTACTATGTTGACTGTCTAGTGACAAAGTGGTACAGGACTAGTGTCGCAGTGAAGGTTTTAAACTGTATTGTTTAGAAACTTCAGAGCGGAGAAGAAATTTTTGGAATTCTGAGTCAAAAAATGAAGCAAATTTTTTAACTTAACTATTTTTCAAAACTGTAACAATAGTATTTCACTCACTCATCAGTGGCCAGGTCTCTCCTCTGCAGTAGTTGGTCCAGAGCCTCAGGGTGTGAGTCCATCATGTGGACATACACCTCGTCCAGCAGCTCTGCTGACACCTGTCAACATCGTCCCACAGTTGTTTATGGTCAATGATACTCATTTATTACTGGTAAAGATTAAATTGCAATTTGTCATACATTGTCACATTGAAAACATCATTGTACACTTCAATGTTAAGAACAATGCAATCCTCCAGTTCGTCCAGATCTTTGAGAGTAAAAAATGCATAATATACCATTTTAAGAGCTTTTTAATTGTAGAATTCAGACAGTTTTCTAATCTTAAATATTGCTTTAGATAACTTTGAACAAAGAGTAGTTATATGGTCATTCCAATTTAAATTTTGGCTGATAATCAATCCAAGAAATTTTGTAGAATCATACATTGGCATTACTAAATTGCCAACTGCTATTTGAATTTCAAAGGAAGATTTTTTTATTTGAAGTAAAATTTACAGTTGTTGATTTATTTTCATTCGCTGTTAAAAAGTTTTCATTAAAGTATTGCACTATATTATTAATTTGTATATTTGCTATGATTTCTAAATCCTCCAAAGATTTGTGTTCAGTAAAGATGTGTCACCTGCATATATATATATATACACAGGCAGAATAAAAATGTCAGTTCTCTGAGTAATAGGTTTCATTAAAGCATAGGCAATGGTAATATATATATATATATATATATATATATATATATATATATATATATATATATATATATTAAAAATAGCAATGAACCAAGAACGGAAAAAATAAATAAAAAAAAATTCAATTAAAACAAATTAATTACAACACAGATAAAAGAATTTACTAAGATCAACAATAATGGTTTAATTCATGATTAATCCCAAAAAACTCATCCACTTCATAAAATGGGTATTCCAAAAGGAAAAAGGCAATTTGACTTTTCAAAATACCAAAATGGCAGTGCATTCCATAATTTTGGTCCACGAGATAATGTTGCTAATGAATATTATTTTTAAGTCAGTTTTTTTTTTGGTTACAATATTGTTTACACCCCTTGTTTTATATGTTTTTGATTTGACTTCAGCCTGATAATTTTTTATACTGACAAACTGTTTCCGACAGACTAAGTAAGAATTCAGTAAATCATGAGGTGTCCCTCTTATTCCATAGTTTTCTAATTTATCAAGCAAAATATGTACATTTACACAGTCAAAAGCTTTTTGTAAATCCAGAAACACACCACAAATATAATCACCATTTATTATTCCTTTCATTATCTCATTAATAAATTTGATTATGGCTGACAAAGTGGATTTCCCCCTAGTAAGTCCATGTTGATTTACAAAAAGTATGTTCTTAGCTTCTAAAAAACTAATTAACCTATTACAAATAGCTTTCTCAAAAACTTTATAAATAACAGGAAGAAGTGCAACTGGTCTATAGTTAATGGTCTGCACACAGGTCGTTCTACACTTGTGTATTCCTTGATTGACAGTCATTTGGAGGCTTCTATGTGGACACTACATATCTATACACTGTACCTGGTAGAGACTGCGGTGGTTATCTATCAGGGTCCTGACGACATTGATGGCATCACTGCGCTCCTCCACCCTCTCTGCACTCATGTCTTCCTTGGTCGAAGGTTTTGCAGGCGTGCAGGATATTGGGAGCAAATAGAGTGGCCAAATTGTTACTATCCATCTTGTTCCCAAGTATCCATTCACCTAGAAACATACAAAATTGCATGTTATTTATTTATAGTTGAATTATCTTGTTCTTAATAGCACAATCCTTTTGTAACCTATTTTTACAAGGATGATTATGCCAAACCATGTGTCATATAATAGACTTTGCTAATAGAATGAGCATCACCCCAAAGACAGACATACAACATCATCAAAGATAATCTTACTCACAAACAAATGACATTTCATGCAAAATTTCAGGATATTTCAATTTGCTCTTGAGGTATCCATTGGACAGGTAGAAGAAAAATGTCAGTTCTCTAAGTAATAGGTTTCATTAAAGCATAGGCGATGGTAAACATAAAGAAAAGTTGAAACGTGTTCCTTCTATATGTCTATTGTCCATTCTGTTAATAAAATTTGGTTGTTAATAAACTCTGTCTACACAAGGTTATCTTGAAAACAGATTTACTTGAATTTGGTACAAACCTTCAATTAGGCAAATTTGAGTTTGATTATGGGTTATATCCAGTTAAGATGTTTGGCTAAGTGTTATCAAAGCATCACTCAGGTGGATATCTGAAGAAAGAAATTAAGCTGTAGATTTAAAATGTTGCATAGGATTTGGTTGAGCATTAGTAAAGTCCTGGGGAATATCTAAGAATGGTCCAGACCCTTCCAAATTTCCAATTTTTTCAATTACTTTCTTAGCAAACAATTACTATTTAAATAATTCAGTATTAATGACATGCACTGCTGAAAGATTCACAACATTGAAAAGGGTCATGAACTTTTTAAGGGACAAAATGGGGAATGAGCAATTGACTATGCACTCGCCTTACTTTCTGTCACTACAGGAAAATATCAGTTTCTCCAGAGCAAGTACTAGATACAATGGCTCAGAAATCAAGAAGAATTTTACTTTTGTATACTATTTTCCTGTTTTACAGGCAATAAAAGCATCTTTTTGTAATTACATTACTACATAAGACTAATCAATAATAATTGAAATTAACCCTACACAGCCTAATAAAGCAGTGCCTCCACAGTTGTGACTATCAATCGTCAATACAACCTAATCAAAGATGTAACAACTTTGTGCAAAATGAACTATTTTGTTTCTGAAATTTGAAAGTTTAAAAATTTTGAATGTTTCTAGGGGAGGCACACCAATTTTATCTTGACCCCCTCTAAACTTTTTTCTTGGCCAAGTGCTTTTCCATGGCTCAAAATTTAGTGAAGCCTGTTAAACCACATGTGCTCAGGTATAGCCTACTCCTACTTAGTATCAATTTACTAGTTGGTTAATTCACTAATCACATTAATTTAGGCTAGATTCAGATGATTATTTATCAACAAATGAAAAAGCTGTGATGAATAGATATCACAGCGTGTGTTGTAGATCTTGGTCTACAACTTCTTAGTAGGCTTACCTCTAATAACCAATCAGTTGTCATAAATTGCACTATGTAAATCATTACTGCTTTGTGGTAATTATTTGTTATTACTTTCTTCAGTAAAATGTACTTCAAACTTTCTGTAGTACACGTTTAAGAAAAGTGGAGGTCATCTGAAGCTAATAAGGTTTATCTGATTAAATAATACTTTCTATCACTGATATCCATTATTCATTGATTATATCTAAGAAACTTGTTTCAATGTACTCTTATTATTACAGAGACAAATTCCTAAGTCCATAGTTTATCAGCTTGTATTTCTACACTTAAAGTAGCTATGGTGGGAAAGGTTGGTTTAATGTGAATATTGAGTTAAGCTCCAATTCAACCTTCCTCTTAGTGCAGCATCTGGAATCTGATGCTGTTACAGACTTAACTCCTGAAATTTGGAGTCATGTTTGTCTGAAAAGATACAAAAAAAGTTGGTGACGAAGAAGCTGAAAGTGAACTCATTACATCGTTACGAAATCAGAGACATCTAGACCACCGATATAGTTTAATATAGGGGAAGAGATATTCTTAGTCTTATAGGTACACTATGATGTGATTGACTTTGGATAAGAAATTTAAGAGATTAGATGTGATGACTGTGAAACATTATATGGCTAAACAAGAAAAATTAAAACAAGCTTTAAAAAGCATTTATCACACACAAGATATGGAAGAATTAAAAAATTGTATGTATCCAAGCACTAAATTGAATCAGGACACAATATCAAATACAGATCTAAAATCAATAAAAGATTAAACAAAACAAATGGATTGATAATGAAGAAGCCTATAATTAAAATTCCGTTCTACTAAACTAAAATTTTAGTCATGTCTAATTTTTCATACTGGTTGAAATAATTCCAAATTATAATATTTGCGTATTTATACCATATTGTATTGTAATATTATTTGTAATAAAAATAATGTAAATATTTATTTGTGGAGTCGTCTGATGACGAAACCTTCGGTTTTGAAAGGCCTCACCCAAAAAAATAAAATATTGGAAAAGTGATGTTTTATTAACTACTATAGTATGAGACACGTTGTTGCAAGTCAAACTGTATGGGCAGTTACTGCATAGCTAATGTTGAGGTCTCACTTCATTCCAACTGTTTACATCCATTTTGTTAGATTATTCTGCATGTTTTTATTTTATTATTATTTTTTGTTCATGTTCTGTGTCGTAGTGTAACACTTGTTTATTTAATAGTGAAGGTAAAAGATTCAGGAAGGTAGATATTATTAAAGATAAGCAGTAACGATTGCTTGATTGTTGAATTCAATCGATTATCCCTTGGGAATAATCTATTGACTAGTTATTTTTCCATCACAGCTGGCAACACCACGTCACAACTCAGGCTTGCATTTATATGTCTTGTACTATACTTTAAAATTTTTCCAATTGCTCCAAGAGTCTTCAGTACATAACGTAGCTATGGTATGAAGGATTGATTCAATTTAAATGTTGAGTTTAGCTCCAGTTCACCTTCCTTTTATTGCAGCATCTGGTATCTGAGACTTGATTCGTGGAATCTAGAGTCATGTTTGTCTGAAGAGATCCAAAGAAAGTTGGTGAACGAAGAAGCTCAAAACAAACCGTAACTTTATATGTAGAAAACTCGGTTACTCCACCATGCTTAGAGATCATGTTAGAAACATTGTAGTTTATATGTGTTCTGATATTGAAACCATGTAAACGTTCATTTTGAGCTTCTTTGTCACTAACTTTCCTTCTATCTCTTCAGACGAACATGACTCCAGATTCCAGGAGTCAAGTCTGAGACAGCGTCAGGTACCAGACGCTGCAATAAGAGGAAGGTGAACTGGAGCTAACTCAACATTCAAACAGTCTTCAGTAATTGTAAGATTCTTGTCAGAAATGGCATTGAACTGCAGAGATCTAACACTGCGTACGGTACCTGACGTATCCCTGTGGTCTTCACTGTTCTGCGCCACCTGGCTGAGGAAAGCAAGCAGGACCCAGAGCGTGTCTCTGTTCGGCACCGGTAACAGCTGGAGCAGGTGCTGTAAAGCCTCATGCTGCAGCCGCCTGTTGCGTATTCCTGCACACAAATACTGTATACACTCGTACATTAGCTACCTGAGCCATGGAAATCACCCAAACCAGAATAAATTATGGCAGCAACTGCAACACTGACTGCAACAGTAACATTACAGTCAACTGCTGTATGTATCTGAAAATAAGTATTAAATACATTTACATCTTACTAACTAATAAAAAATGAAACAATAAAAAACAAAGATTGCTAGCAAACCAAAATAATACAGTGTAATATCAAAACATTTTGCAAGGTGATTTTTACTCCTTTGTAAAGTTCTTTCTCAACCTCTGCAAGTAAATTATGGTATTCAATTAATTTACATGTGACTGATCAATGTATTTCAAACCTTTGCTGAGTAATAAAACTTTTATGAATATCACAGTTATTAGTTTCCCCCCCCCCCCCCCACCCCCCCCCCCCCCCACCCCCCCCCCCCCCCACCCCCCCCCCCCCCCCCCCCCCCCCCCCCCCCCCCCCCCCCCCCCCCCCCCAATAAACTATATGCAATGATTTTGACAGCGTTTGCTTATGGCATGTATCTTGGCAAAATAATCAAGTGGTAATCAAAATGGAATAATATCAACTGAAGTAACAGTTTAAACAATATATTGAATACTGCATATGTCACTTCAACACAATCCTGGATATATTTTCCAAAATTATAATATTTATATGATGGTAGTCATTTATGTCAGTTAATAACTTGATAAGTTATTGTTTATGGTTTTCTCTATAAAATATATCTTTATTATCATTTGCTTCCCCAGCCTACTGCGTACTTTTGTAGCTTCTCTTTTAAGGTTTTGATAAATAATTTATATAAGTACACAATTTTTCATTTGATTCACCAGAGTTTTAGAATAATCTTTAGTTATTCAGGTACATATTTTTCTTAAATATTATGGTTTTCATTTATGAAATATCTCGCACAAACAAAACAATTTGGAATGTTGAAATATATTTTTTTAATTTTAGTTTTTAATCAGATATTTTTAACGTTCTAGGAAATTATAACACGAGTACCTGACCTGTGTTCATAATAAAAATTCATAGTTTCTTTTAATGAACTCAGCGTCTAAATTTTAAATACTATACACGAATAGATAAGGATGTGTTAGACCATATAATATTTTCGCAGAATATCTTGGATCGTACATAATTAAAAAATATTTAATAAATAGCAATTTTAAGTTTTTAGCTTCGAATGTATAACAGTTCCCTATCCAATTTAATAATAATTATATTTTATAGAACATTAAAAAAGTTTTGATATGATATTTCAAAGTTTTAAGCAATGTTATATTTTAGTCAAATGGGTTTCACATGTTATGGTTGTTTCAGTAGCTACTATGACCCGTGTCCATTGGGTTTATACACATTTTTTTCATGTAATAATAGCTACAACACAATGTGACCAGAATATCAGGCTGAAAATCGCCCAAAGAAAAGTTAATCTTCAGATTCCTGTTAGTAACAATTTCCGAGAACCAAGACAAATTCCTTTCACTTATCGAGAGGCCTGTATTTCCAGAGTACTGGCGCAAAAGGAATTGTCTGTATAATACATTTTAGGAATTTCAGCAAATTCATTTATTTTATTGTATGCAAACATAACTGGCTGAGAATTGGCATAGCCTGTCACTCTAAGAGCGGAAAAGTCTATTTCTGCCAAAAGACAAGTCGTAGTGTTATAATATTGGTTTTATAAAAGTCTTTAAATTTATAGTAAACGTTAGATTATAACTATGTATTTTGTATCTGCATTGTAGTACTGACCAAATACTGCATAAATAATATTTGCTAAAATGTAAAGTATATTTTTTACTAAAAGTTATAATTTTCTTATCTGGATATTTTCTTACCTGTGTTCAACAGCGGTTAAGCTAATTAAACATATGGTTGTGCTGTCTTGATAAAAGTGTGCATCGGACAATTGATTACTTTTAAACGGGTTCTTTTCAATTAATTATACTCTTTTGCTGATTAGAATATAATATAATATAAACACGTCTCTATTTTGGCTAAGATGATATTTTTCCCAACCAGAGAGATCATTAGGACGTAGCACGGAGGGAGTTTCGAAATTAGAATAGGCCTATATATTAACCAGGGATCTTAAGAATGTCCGTGTAAAATTTCAGTAAAATTGTTTCAGTAATTGTTCGTGGCTGAGTAACAGGTACGAACACGCGGAACAGGACAGCATTAGACTTTTATACAATAGTATAATATATTATAATATATAGAGTATAATATATTATAATATATAGAGTATAATATATAATAATGTACTATATATATATATATATATATATATATATATATATAATATATATATATATATTATATATATATAATATATATAAACTAATATTACCTGTGCTGTTATTATTTTACTTACCAATTGTATCTGTTAGCAGCTGTAATACTAGGTTAGAGATGCTTTCTCTACAACTGGCGGTCATTTCATCCTGTACTGTACTGTACTGTTAGCAGCTGTAATACTAGGTTAGAGATGCTTTCTCTACAACTGGCGGTCATTTCATCCTGTACTGTACTGTACTGTTAGCAGCTGTAATACTAGGTTAGAGATGCTTTCTCTACAACTGGCGGTCATTTCATCCTGTACTGTACTGTACTGTTAGCAGCTGTAATACTAGGTTAGAGATGCTTTCTCTACAACTGGCGGTCATTTCATCCTGTACTGTACTGTACTGTACTGTTAGCAGCTGTAATACTAGGTTAGAGATGCTTTCTCTACAACTGGCGGTCATTTCATCCTGTACTGTACTGTACTGTTAGCAGCTGTAATACTAGGTTAGAGATGCTTTCTCTACAACTGGCGGTCATTTCATCCTGTACTGTACTGTACTGTTAGCAGCTGTAATACTAGGTTGGAGATGCTTTGTCTACAACTGGCGGTCATTTCATCCTATACTGTACTGTACTGTTAGCAGCTGTAATACTAGGTTAGAGATGCTTTCTCTACAAACTGGCGGTCATTTCATCCTGTACTGTACTGCACTGTTAGCTGTTTTTGAGCTTCATGCAATATTTTATTTTAAAATTTATAAAAAATATAAATTAGGAACAATATATATGTGGTTAGAATTAAAAGATAATACAATTTTGATTCTTATTAAGTAGTCCATACAAAAGTTTAATTTAAAAAGGTTATAATGAAATGCAAATTTTGCAAAAAAATTCTAAAATTTGGGAGTCTTATGCGTATAAAATCAAGTTATTATGGACAGAATGTAAATGTGAGATACCATTTTGTGTAAGAATATAGTTTAAGAAAAGTATAAACTTTGTAAACATATATGAAATCATAATAAAAGTGTATAACAAAAAGTATATATGCACATAAATTATGAAAATTGAGAGTATACGTAACAGTTTGGCAATTCAAGTTTTGCTTATACAATTGTTTTTAATATATGCTAAATTGCATATTTTCTTACTCAGAATAAAATAAACTATACAACAGCATTGCTATAAATTCCATAACTATTTTTATTTCAAAGAATAACAAAGCAACTTTTTATCATTTTTCAAAAAGTTTACAAAAATTGTCATAAGTTTGTGCTATATCAAATTTATAAATTTATGGTTTACAACTCATAGAAAATTTTATGTAGTTTTAGAAAACCATCAACCATGTTTATATATATGGAGTAATACAACATTTTAAAATGCAATTATGCATGCTAGTTACAAAGAATTGAAATCCACAATAACATACACAATGTTACTAAATTAGCTAATCTTTATTTACACCAGCTTAAACAATACTGAATTGGAATGAATAATAAGATAATCAAACAGGTATACCAATATAATATGATTTCCTAAGATATTGTCTATATCTGACTCATCACTAGATTCACTTTCTGAGACTTTTCCACCAGTTCCCTCAAATCACTAGAGGTTACAGGTTTATCACATAGGCTTAGGCTAAAATAACTATTTTACACCAATATTTTAGAAAAATATATTTCTTATTGCTGGAATCTGACCAGTGCTAAATCTTTACTCCACAACTACACGGGTTACTAAAATAACCGTATTTACGTAACAAACCATTAATGATCCAATCAATCATTACATTACAACCAAACAAACAACAGGAAATGTATATTTGGTTGTGATAATTGTATATTTACCAACACTAAATTGTTACTTCAGAACTGAAAGAGTGCTGGAAAGTTAAGTAAGTGAAAAACAAAAAACTACGATGGAAATGCTTTATTGTTTCAAATTACTGAATACAAGGTAAACAATATCTACAAATTTTATAAAATAGTTTGTACCTGAAGATTTACTTATAAAAATTAATAATATACCTGTACTATTTAATGTATTAATGACATTTAATTTATTCTTCTTTATTTATTATATTATTATTTTATATTGGACTATTATATTATCTTCAATTCTGGAATAACTGAAATTAAATTAAATTAATTCAATTATAATAAAAAATAAAAATGAACTAACTGTTGCCTGCACCTTTAAATCTTGGTGTGCATAAATTAATATTAAAATAATACAAAAATTAATTTAGTTTCACATTTACTATTATTTTTATGCTGCTTTCAAAGAGAAAACTCAATATTTTGTTAACAATGTACTAAAATAATAATGTTTGTTGTTTAACATCTCAAAAATCATCGTTAAATGCTTGGTATAATCTTGAGCATTATTTCCTTGAAGTACTGAAAACAGTACAATGCACAATTAAAACAATACAATGCAACCGTATATATAAATTTAAATTGTGGTTTTTAATGAATCAGCAATGTCAGTTTAAGGTTTAGCGAATCATTCTGATTAAACCGGATGTTCAGATAGGAAAGCGTCAAGTCTGCATTTCAGGCCTGTCCGGACAGTAATTTGAAATGGACAGAGCCGGATAGTCCGATTCCAATTAAAGCCGGCAGAGTTTTGCAGAAAACAATCGTATACGAGTATGTCGATTCTGGATTTCTATATGGAGGTCTAGATTTTGTGGCTACTATTTTTTATTATTATACATATTGATTTGTATTAGATGAAAATAATGTTCTTAATTTGTATATTTTATACCTTTTTTATATAGAGATAAGTTGTGTTTCTTATTTTATCAATGAAAATAATAATATTATTAGTTGGCATGTGAGCTTAAACGAGAGTATGTCACGTTAAGTAAGCAGTGGAAAATCACACTACCCGAAAATTCTGTCAAAAAATGTTGAAATTTTCCGCTGTAATTAGTTTATTTTCATAAAGAAATTTAAATTTATGCGTAATAGGATTCCTGTTAGTAACGATTCCTGAGAACCAAGACAAATTCCTTTCGTGTATTGAGAGGCCTGCCTTACCGAGTACCTGAACAAAAGCAGTTGCCTGTATTATACATTTCAGGAATTATACATTAATACACAATACATAATCAAATTCATGTATTTCTTTATTGTATGGAAACATAATTGGCTGAGAATTGGCAAAGCCTGTCACACGAGAGGCTGAAAGAATAAGTAATAATAACGTTTAAGTAAGTGAAAAACAAAAAAAATTACGATGGAAAAGCCTTATTGTTTCAAATTATTGAATACGAGATAAATAATATCTACAAAATTTATATTGAGCTTGTATCTGAAGATTTACTAATTAAAAGGAAGAAATTTAAAGTTATGCGTAATAGAATCCTCTTACAGTTAAATAGGGCATCACAGAGTGTTACAGAATTTTTTGGCTCAAACACTGTCACTTCTTTAGTACATCAGGTCACCAGGCTTCAATTAATTTTGGGTGAACTATTTACCTTCTATTTGGAGTGTTTTACTTGGTGTGTTTTAGAGTAATTGTATGGTTAATGCAGACCAGAAGGATTGAGTGAAAATATCTCAACCGTATAGTCCATTATCTGCGTTACACACCGTTGTTTGTTTCTCTTGTTAATCTTTTAACGTTAATTAAAAATCGTGGTTATTTTCTGAAATAAAAATAGCCTGCGCACAAAGTTATTTTAACGTCAAAACTGTATGGTGTAAGTTTTAGTTATATACAAAATTGTAAATCTTATTACGAATATCATGCTTTCATAATCATTGTTAAACACAGTCACTAAATAAACAAGTACTTATACAAAAACGCTTCAGACTTTTTGATTTTTAATATTTTCCTAACCCTCTACAGTTGTGAATATATTTATTAATATTAGTTACATTTTTACTACGGAAGTATAACTTATGGGCAGTTTAATTGGTGACCAAGAGGAAGAGAAGAATTATCCTAACCCACAACAAAACTTTTCCTGACAGCCAACAAATATTTTAATTTTATTAAATTGGAAAATACTCTGTCAGTTGTTATAGACTCATGTTATGTCCATCATGGTGATTAATAAAATAATACATCATGTAACATGTACCATTTCCCTGTGTAATAAGAGTCTTCTTTATCGTTATATTATTGGGTACAAATTAAAATTTTCCAAAAAAATGTGCTTAGGATCAACGATATGTTTTCTGTATATACACGATCGTACCATAATGTCACATCTTCTATGAATCTTGACTATAAGAGTGTTTTTTAAATACTTGCTTGAAAATTGGTTCAATGAACAAACATGGTATGAGTTATGTCTATCAGGGCACTCAAGTAATAAACCAGAGTTATAGAGAGTAATAAAGTGAACGGTATTTGAATTTTCCAAAACACCAGATAGCTCTTAAAATGAGACTCATATACTTGGAATATGAATATACTGTACACAGCCTACAGCATATGTTTATCAAACACCTTCTAGTAACATATTTTAGATTTACCTAAATAATGCAATGGCTGTTCCAGCAGATATACCAGCAAAGTATTCCTTTTTACTTAGCCTAATTTTGGAGTTGAATGAAAACGTCCAAGGGGAATGAAATAGCAATTAAAGGACACTATGTTACCATTCCTCATTCTGGAAGTACAATGAAAAGGTCTATTAACTCCATACAGATTATACTGTATAATCAGCATGGGCTGTTGTAGAGCCTGAAATGTCTGGAAAGTTAACATCAGAATTTGTCTTCAGTGACAGGAATGATGAACATTTTTCACTTATCTATTCAAACCTATGTGCCAAATTTGGTTTCATCAGCTTAACTAGTTTTAGAGATAATATTCTTTTTATGAAAAAATACAAAATGGCGGCTAGCAGCTAAAAGACGTCTGTTTCTATGAAATTTGTGTTTAAAATGACGAGTAATATAACCCACTGAAGTTTGTGACATCCTTTTATAAACACTCTGTATATATAGCTGGTGTTTCAGGAGGAATATGCTATACCGCACAAGCTTATTACACTCATAAAAATATTGAAAATCGTTCTTCTAAACATGGGATATGCTACGTTGATGAGTTATACAAGGTCAAAAATTTCACCTGTAATTCAGCCCCCTCAGTAAAATTAACTCATCATCATCATCATCATCGTCAGACGTTTCCGTTCTCACGGGTCGTCGTACACAGCCTCCTCCACTTTAGTCTATCGTTCCAGGTCTCCTCTTCATCCACCTGTATTTTCTGTAGTCCCCTTCTCTCTATGTCTTTCCACACTTGGTCCTCCCATCTTCCTCTCGGTCTTCCTCTTGGTCTTCTTCCTCCTTCCTCCTTCTCCAGTGCTATTCTAGGCATTCTATTATCTCCCATCCTCTTCACATGCCCCATCCACTGTATTCTTCTTCCTTCCATTGTCTCTTGCAGTGAAACTACCTTCAATCTTTCTCTAGTTATTTCGTTCCTTAAGGAACGAAAAAGTAAAATTAACTCACAATGAAATTTTTAGAGTACAAGTTAGCCTAGTTACTTAGTTAGTCTTTAACACTGAGTTTTTAATAACATAATATAGGTTAGGGTCAAAAACACAAATTGTTTGCGTTACGAGCGCAATAACTCCGTTAAAATATCTATAAACAAAGAAAAATTGTAAATCAAATTTCTAGAGAACTTTACTCTCAAAATAATAATGTAATTAAACTCAATATAAACGGAATAGTTTTTTTTTAATTCCATTTCATTACGGAGCACGCGAAACTCAAAATTATAAAAATCACATTGTTAGCGAAGTACTTAATTTACGAACATATAATATACCAACATTAAAATGAGTAGATTTGGGGTTTTCTTTGACCAGAGGGGTTGATGATTACTGTTTTTTTACTTATAGTTCTTGTAATAGAATTCTTTACTTGTATTCTTCATCTTAAAGAGTTTAGTTAATTATTAACCTGGAAAAACGATAATCTAGTAACTTCAATGAATAGTTTCAAATTACATACTAATGAAACCAATCATAATGCATTAAATACTAAATATATATCATCCTTTTTTTAAAAATATATGTAATTCAAAATATTCTAACGTGCAAATTCCAAAGTAGAGACGTAAATAGTTATAACGATAAAAAAAGTATAACCGAAGCAGAGAGGGACGGAAATGAATGCTGTCAGAGAGAAAATTGATGTTACTAAAAATATCCACAATCTAGAAATATCTGTGACACCTTCATCTGTCAGATTACTTCTACGTCACCTCAACATCGCGTATTCGATTAAAAGTTTCATTCATTCGTATTGGTTAATTAATCGTAACAATATGACATCGATATTTTATCTCGTTTTCTATCACTAGTATCAAATGTCGCTCAAAAGTTGCACAGTCGAGTTGAAGTTATTTCACTGCTCCTGATTAATAAAGTGAAGTGAAGAAAACAGGACTTTTCCGGACATTTGCCATTGTTCAGTGAAACAAAAAAATCAGTACACTACGTTTCTAGATCTGCAGTCTGATCTCTTCTTCAGGTAAATGTCTGATCTCTTATTTACTGAAAGATGGAAAATGTCCGGGAAAATCCTGTTTCCTTCACAATCCTTCCATCGTCAAAAATAAACTTCAAACAAAGAAAGCGAAGTGTTTAAGTTATCTGAAGGACTCTGTTAAAATCCAAGTAGAAAGAACTACCCTTACTAAAAAAGTAAAACTAAATATTGCATTGAAAAAGATTGGATAAATGATTCAAAAGTGGAGATAGGGCGAAGAGATAAAGATCCTGATAAAGTATTTAATAAATGGATATCGCATGTAACTTACATCACGGCAATTAGACAGTTATTCAGATTGCCGGGACGTGTCTGTTTGTAAATCTATTATTCTACATTCGGGGTGTATCAGTCTAGAAAATGGTTAATCTGTTTACTGTTTCTTTAAAAATGACTAACCTTTTTGGTCTTCAAAAGAAATTATAGATTTCCTTAGTGAAAACTTTATACTTAGTGAAAACAAAGTAAGTCAGCAAAGAATTTGTTGCTATCGTTGCAATTTGTCTGTGATCAACTTGATATGGTTGCCTTATTGTCAGAGCAATAAGTCTTTATTGAATATCTATGTATGTGAAAAAGTGAACAAGGGATTGTACAGAGGAAAATATTGGACAGATGAAATATTTGGCTGAGCGTTAGGAAAGCCGAAAATTTGCATAATCTCCCTCTCTCTCCTTCCCCTCTCTCACTCTCTCTCCCTCACCCTCTCTCCCTCTCCCCCTCTCCCTCTCTCTTCTCTCTCTCTCTCTCTCTCTCTCTCTCTCTCTCTCTCTCTCTCCCTCTCTCTCTCCATGCCCTCCACTGCCACTCCTCTGGATCCGCTACTGCTAGGACCATGTAATTGTTAACGGTATATTAATGAGTACTAACTAGATTAGTTGAGTTAAGGATGAAACATAGCTTGAAAGGGAATGGCCCGAAGACTTAATTATGGGTGCTGGAAGAACGTTACCCTCGAAGAGCGATATTTCTTATTTCTTCACATTCATTCAAGTTAAAATCCTGCCACTAGCCGTTCCTCCCACGCACTCTCCGACATCCCGTGAGGATTCGAGCCCCGTAATTGTAACCCGACCCTGCTTCTCTGCCTACACCGCCCCTCTCCACCCCCGGTATAAGGACTGCGACCTCCTCGACACCGCACCACTCTCTACCATGCGTCTACATCAGGTCTTGACACTGGCGGCGATCCTGTACTTCCTCTACTCTCTCGCCGCCGCCACCATCATAACGGTACCCGACGATGGTAAGTACAGAGTCTGTACCAATATTGAAGTCAAAAGGTAATATTTACACATAATTTCTCTTACAGCAGGGCTCTTAATTTTGACCCCTTGTTCACAATTTCCACTGTTCCGTTTCCTTATATTGTTGCTCTTATCGGTTATTTTGTTTAAAAGTCTATGTCAAACGTCAATAATCTACTCGATCATTTTAACATACATAGTGCCTTATTAAAGACATTGCTTTGACAACAAGGCAACCATACCAAGTTTATCACAGACAAATTGCAACGATGGCAACAAATTCTTTGCTTACTTACAATACTTTGTTTTCATTAAGTATATATGGGGGATCTACAATTTCTTTTGAAGATCAAAAAGGTTTGTCATTTTTAAAGACATATTAAACAGAGTAATGATATTCTAGACTGATATACTCCAAATATAGCATAGTGGATTAGCAGACTGACATATCCTGACACTCAAGTCAACTGTCTAATGTTATTGATGAGTTTCTGAAGCATTTCTCAAATTGCTTGGTTTTTATCTCAAAATGTTTTAGTTTCTTAAGTTATTAAGTTATAGCTAAAAGCTGTATTAGTTACAAAACTTAGCAAACGTTATTTTACACTAAATAATGTATAAAATTTGAAAACTATAAGTTATGGTCGTGCTCTGTATTTGATTGTTGGTTGAATTAGGAATTTATAAGGAATAAAATGATGAAATGGATAATTCGGTTTTGATCAAATATGATATTGAAGTATCAGTTGGGAATAAAGTCTACCGCTAGTATTAGAAATTGTTAACATTTGCTACTAGACAATTGTTTGATTAATTATATTCTTTAGTAAATTTATTCTAAGAAGTGGCTTCAAGTGTCTATCGAATTTTAATAACAAACTATTGAATTATCTTAATACTACACTATAGTAAATAAATATTAAAATATTCACGAACCAGTATTTTTTACCACAAATTATCAATCGGTTAATCTGGATAGCGTGCTTATATGAATGTTTACAACTACTTGTACAATTTAAATTATAAAAATTTAAATAACTAACAGTTTTCATTTAATGCTGTTAGATATAATTAACCAAATGTGAACTGAGACCATCCGAAATTATCTGTACACAGGGTGAGTCTGATGGGGTATTTTTAAAGTATGGAAGAAAAACGCCTGGAGCTATAAAAATACAACCCATATTCTTTGTTTAAAATTTGTTATTGACGATGGAAGGTTTGAAAGGATAACAGGATTTCGGACATTTGCCATCAGTGTATGTTACAAAAGTTATAACACAACGTTTCGAGGATTGGAATCTATCCTCCTCGTCAGGTGGGGGAGGTATTACTAGATAAAAAAATAAAGAACAGAAAAAAGAAAAGAAGGGAAAGAAAAGGGTTCAAACGTACCCAAAAGCTGCTCGGAGTCTAGTCCAGACGTACCCGAGCACAAATTACAAGTACGATATTCACAATCACACATCATACCAGCACAGGCTACAGTGGGATACTGACAAAAATGTCGATGTCGGATTTTTCATCGGCAAAGTGTAGTGTCGTCTGAAACAATTGTACAGGAAGGCGATGGTCAGGAGGAGGAAGAGGTAAAGGTAAGCCGTTTTGCGGCCCTTAGTTTTGGTTCTAGGCCTTAATGTCATGGTGTGTGTTCGAATTTTGTTGATTAATGTTTGTTTCATTGTTATAATGTTTTTAGATTTCCTAGTTAGTTCTTGTTTAATGTTGGTAACCCCAATTCGTCGTTAAACTCAGTTCAGCGTGTTTTGATTTTCACATAATTTCTTTTACAACCACTGTTACTACTGTTAGAATAATGTACGTTGCATATATCGTTTCGGAACTGAGATCTGGGGTAGCTTTTTGGGGAAAGTTCTAAAAATTCAGAAAGAGTTTAGGCTTCAAAATAGATGTGAAGAGTCTTTGTATGTCATTAAATGTTAAAATTTCCATGTAGCATATTTATATTTTGACGTTTTAACTGTTTTTATGAGATATCATAATTTGCTTGATAATTATAGTGTATAAAAATTCTATCTCTTAAAGCAAAATATATTGCAAGATCTTATACATCCCCTTAAAATCAACGAACAAGGGGCTCAATACTCTTTTCCAAAGTTATTAAATGCTCTACCCTTTCAAATTAGACAAGTTGATTCTTTTAAAAAGTTTAAACTTTCCTTAAAGAGCTATCTTTGAAGTACGATCAGTTTATTCGTTGGAGGAATTCTTAAATAGCTAATATAAATCTTGAAATCTTTCTGTTATTCAGACTTTAAAACAACATGTATTTTATTCAAGTTTCATATAGCATTAGATTTTAAAAATGTACTAATGTATTGAATTGATAAATATTATATTTACTGAGCTAGGCTTAACATTGTAAATGAATATTTCAATAATATACAATACATTTAAAATAGTTTGATTAGATTCTATAAGTTGAATGTGCAAATCTGGGAGTGATATGTTTGAATCTCGAAATTTTAAAATATAACATAGATTTTAAGTTGCTATAAGGAAACATTGAAATGAAATTTTCCGAAACTAGTGTAATAATGGTGATTCTAAACATAACACTGGAATTATAAAACTGACATTTTCACCCATTTCAAAATATAATTATTAATCAGGGAATTCTATATCTGCTAAGTGGAATTAATATTCCTCCCACATTAGGCTGAACATAGATTTCACAAGTGGGAGCCATCTCGAAATGTCAAACTGAACATTCAATATTAATTGATTTGTTTAATTTGACAACACTGTCGGCACGATAAATGTTAAGGTTGACATGTTAATAGACTTGTAACACGCAAATATATACAAACTCTATCACCTTGAAATTTTACAAGAAAAATATAGTTAAGCATATACATCAGTTGTAAATATGTGGACTTGATTTAGTTGCTATCCAACTGCAATTATGGAAATTATGTTTGTAATCATATTCACTTACTACGATTTGATTGCACACTTTTGAACGGTCGCCATCTTGAAACCTGAAGAGTGATTAAAAAATTTATAAGAATAAATGTTGCTTGAAATTTCTTTAAAATGTTTATACATTTTTTTAAATTTATGTTGTACAACATTCAAGATAATAATAATTTTTGCACAAATCCGAATAAACGCCTACCTTGAAACATAGCATTATTTCAGACTAGCTAACGAACTTATTCAAGCCGAGTATACGTTCTGTTGAAATCGGACAGAAATTACTGTAATTTTAGTTGATATTGTAAATGATCTGGGAATTGAAAATACAACGTTTTTCTTTTGCTCCACGACGCATAATAACTGAGATATAATCATTCCCTTTGGAAACTTTGATCTGCCGCCATCTCGAAACCTTAAAAGATATAAAAAATTCAGGAATAAAAATTTTTTAAATAAACTTATCTTTTAACCCTAGATTACTTATGTGGTTTTTTTGTCACACGATCACTTATGTGTAGTAAATTTTACGACTCGGAAGCATTTTTTTTTTTTAATCTTCCTAATAGTTACTTTTCTGTATTTATAATATTTAAATCTTGTTAACCAACTCTCTGGCGTTTGAGAAATATTTTTAAGAACATAAAAACTCATTACCAAAAAAAGAGGAAAAAACATTAAAAGATTACTATGTTTTTATAAAAAAATGGGAAAACATGTTTATAAAGTGAGGCAAAAAGTCATGTAAAAAATTTTTTTATTGAATAATAAGCAGCAGAATACAAAGTAAAAAAGGAATGAAATAAGATTTTTTAAATGTTGTACCGTTTTTTAGGTTGTTGTCTCTGTTAGGTGCATCATTGAAAAGTTATGTGTCACACTCCACGCAGCAGGTTGCTCGGTGTTGAGCACATATTGGGTGATTGCAATGACCGCAGTAAGTTGTCGTCATGCGTCTTAGTGCTGCTGGGCAGTAAAATCATGTTTTCCGTGGTCCTGGTCCTCTCGGAATTTCGGGGGTGTTCGGTATTCCAAGAATTTCACACATTTGGATTTTCGTTTCCTTCCTCAGATTGGGCGTTTGAAGTCGGGTTCTCATATGTGGTTCTGTCAATTGCTTGCACAATTCCTTCATGAAGAGCTTTCTTTTCATTGGTTTGTGACCCAAACGTATGTTGTTCATGCAATAAATGACGTAGGAGTTCACAAAAGCAATGTTCAACATTCCGTAAAAACACGCAGAGTGGCCAACGACGTGTTTTTCTGCTGCAGGACATGTCCCCGCACATCTTGTCAAGCGTGTCCACTGCTCCTTTTGTGGCATTGTACCCATGAATGATTTCAGGTTTTTTTGGTTTCCTGATTCAGATTCATGCCAGAGTGCATAGTAGATAGCAAAACAACGACCTTATTGGTTTTTGGTTTGTAGGAAACCAAAGTTTTCTCCTTGTCAAAAAGAAACATGGAAGAACCAACTGGCCGTTCTTTTTTCTGTTGGCAAGTTCCTTTGGAACACCTTTTCTTTCTTTTTATACGGATTGTCCCTATTGTGGTTAGATTGTAAGGCTGTTGCAGGAGTTCCTCAGCAAGTGGTACAATTTGTGAACCAGTTGTCGGTGGTAACACTTCTATTAGATCCATGAATGCTTCTAGTCACAGTTTTCACGAAATAATCAGCTGCAGGACTGCCCTTGTGTTGGAGTTTTTTTTTCCTAAGTAGGGTGTTCCATCGACCACATAATAGGTGGTGGTGTCACAACATAGAACAATTTTTGATCCCATATTTAGCCGGTTTATTAGGAATATACATCCTAAATGGGCATTTTCCTCTGAAGGCTAAGAGCTGCTCGTCCACCTGTTACGTAACTATCAGGTTTGTATTTTGTTCTGCAGTTTCCGACAAATGCTTCCCATAGCTCTCTAATTAGAGCGAAAGGATCCGTCATTTTGCGTTCCTCACGTGTGGCTCTATTGTCAAAACGGAGTGACAGCACAATAAATTCAAAACGATCACAGGTCATGGTACATTTGTACCGGGAACCACTCCATACACTGTCAAACATTTCTCTGGCAGCTAAATGATTATCATGAGACCATGCAGAGTTCACCAAAATACCAAGAAACGCGTTCATCTCTTGCATACCTATAGTTTGTATTGTATTTACTGCCTGATTTCTGTAATTAGTTCTAAGTCGAAATCCATTTCTTCATTTGTGTGGAGCAGAACTTTACTTATCATGGCTTCATCAAATATTTTCAAGAAAACTTGATAGAGGCAGTACAGATCCACGGGCGGTTCCTACAACATCACGTTTCGAGAGCACAATGTTTC
Organism: Homalodisca vitripennis; assembly: GCF_021130785.1. NCBI lineage: Eukaryota > Metazoa > Arthropoda > Insecta > Hemiptera > Cicadellidae > Homalodisca > Homalodisca vitripennis. The sequence continues at coordinate 30,900,089 of NC_060211.1, forward strand.
TCATTGGAGTACGAGCATTCGTAGTGCTGCGGTTTAGTGTGCCACACATGCTTGTTCTTAGCTCTAATAATAGTAGCTTTAGGAATAAAAATATGTTGAATCTACTGTAAATTGTGTTTGGTTGGAATCTGCATCGGGATCTGACGCATTTTCAGGTACAGCATCAGGCAAGATGTTATATTCAGTCAAATCGTTGGCACTATCATCATAAGTTGAAAGGTCAGCATTGGGCTGTGCTGAAAGGTTAGATCTAGGCCTACATACTTGCTGTGCGGTAGATGTTGATGGAAGCTCAATATTAGACTTACGCCTTTTCTTCTTCTTACGTTTCACCTCATTGTCACTGTCTGACTCTGATTCACTCTCGTAAACTCTGAGGCCTTTTTTCTGGTGGAAAGTAGGTTTCATCTGCGTCTATATCGTCCATATCTGTGTCCTCTACTTCATCAACTTCACATTGATCCTCATTGTCACTTCCACTGTCATTGGAAGAACGATGAGTTTCCTCGTCACTAGACTCTTCCAGGTATTGTCTTATTTGATTAGTCATACGCTCATAGTCTTCATCCATTGTGAGAAAATCACAAAAACTAAAAAATCTAAAAATCTATAACACACGCACTAAAATCTAATGAAAAAACAAACTATGATCAACTAAGGATAAAAGTTACACCATCACTTAATGTATCGTCAGATTTACGACGCGAACTCGGAACAACAAAGAAGCAAGTGACCTGTTGGACGGCTACTCCCGCGACTGAGCTAGTCTATTGGAGTGGGGAAGGTACTGTGGAGAGGGGGGCGTGACCTTGACTCTGATGGTGGGTGTGGCATTTTTGCAAATGGCGAGTCGTCATTTTTACGATACATAAGTGTTCTAGGGTTAAAAAATTTTTGGCATATGTAGGAGATTAGTCGAGTAAAAGTATTTGCACCAATACGAATGGTTTACGTAGTTAAAAGTTTATTGGTTAAGCATGGCTAGCGAACTCATCCAAGCTATGTGCAAACACTGTATCTGTACCAAATTTTGTCTTGATCCCTTATAAATCACGGCAGTCAACCTGGTCACAATATTGGGTTATATTGCATAAGTCCATATAAATCGACAAATACCCGAAATGATGTCATGAGGGTGATTAACATTAATAGGCAGATTTTTCTGATAGGCAGATATATATATTTAAAAATATTTTGTATCATTATAATATTACAGAATTTATATAAAACTCAAGGTATTTTTTGGTCATAATTGTGAAAGAATAAAATAGTTTTAAAAGACTTATAATCCAAATATTTTCTTACAAGTGATGTAAAAAGCCAGAACTGCATGATACATGTTTACATCTGGAAGTTTTCAGATTCGAATATAGAACCTTGTGGTTTGACACATTCTGTGCATAAAATATAAACCTATTTTGAATGGATTTCTGAATTAAAATAGCGGAAATGTTTTGCTCATTATTAAAATTCTAAACGTTCTACCGTTGTACATTTATGACACGCCATCAGGGTTATTCCACTTTGTACATACATAAACTAGAAATCTCTTCTACATCCATGGAATAGCTCGCTGCTCTCAATAGTTTTATCAGTTTTTTACCTTGGCAAGAATAATAAATAAAAATAAATTTAGGTGAAGCATACATCGTGCTCCTCTTTGTTGTTCTTATTTCGCGTCGTACTTGTTTTTTACTTGAATTATTTATTCAGATAATAAGTAAATTTAAGATAGGACTAATAGTAAATAGTGTATTAAAAAAACAATTTATAGTTGAATTGTCAAAAGAAGCATTTTATTTACTATACAACATATATTGTATAAGTATAACATAAAAACTGGGTATATTTTGAGAGTTACTGAAATCAAGAGTCGTTATGTTAGTTTTTCTATAGAAAAACGTATTCAGTATTTTCAATAAATTTCCTTCGTTTTGATGTTGATTTGAACATGACTAAAATTCGATACACTGATATTGAAAATACCGAAAATGTTTATACGGACCGAGTTTAAACTATTGAACGCTTAATTAAAAGGATGCAATCTGCAGTATATTAGTTGGAATATTTTTCAAATTTTGAATGTTTTCAATCATAGCCGTTTAATGTACCCTTCCTGATGAATTGAAAATAAATTTTTTTGTTTTTTAATAAGGTTTTATAGGCATTTAAAGTATAACTTATGGGCATATTATAATCATACCTAAAGGAAATGGTTGAAAATAAGTATCTTAATTTTGTATACCGGTACTGCATATATGAAATAGAACTGGAAGACACAAGATTGCTCGTATATATACAAAAATAAATTTATGTTTCTAAATATTTTATCGCAAAATATAAATTACTTAACATTTAGATTCATTAAACGTTTTATTCATTAAGTCGTAAATCATTATAAGGCGTGTCAGTGCCAGAAGAAACAGTATACCTCATATACAGGTACTGTAAAAAATAACATTTTTGTATTCAGCCGTATTTATTTGGGCCTTATTACAACATTTCCCATACTTCCTATTTTAAATTACTATAATTCATAAAACGCCTGTTATATTTTTCATATTTCCGTGACTTTTAAATAAAAAAGGTGTTATTCTAAACAAAAACCAATTGAACAAACTGAAATAATCTTTGTGTTACTCAAATAAGAGAAAAAAACATTGCTGCAATTTGGGTCGGACAGGGCACTCCCTATGGGAGTCCATTTCATTATGGGATGATGTAGAAAATGTTGGCGAATATTGTTGTTTTTACTTCACCTATGCCTGGTAATAAAGTTCAAACTAAACATGTAATAGAACATTCGATACTCAAGCTTTAACCACTACCAAATAGTGTTTAATTAAACACAAATGGCGTTCATTATTTTAACAACTCGGCTTCCCACCTAGCAGAATAATTGACCATCAGTGACCTGTGTAGGCAGCGTTCATTATTGCTCATAATTGTTGCACTTGTGCAATTATGAAATTGTCAAGTATTTCTATGAAAACAATTGAATTAAAATAATCTAAACCAATAGAAGCCCTATTTTAACCACACAAAATAATTGCTTTCAGCATAGTACAGTAGTAAAGTACAGTAAAATACATAATAGTACAGCTTAATACATAGCAAGGGTAAAGTTTTTGGCCAGTATATAATGACGATGGTCTACGTGGAAAAAAAACTCTTTGCTCGTTCAAGGCTTCACTCAGCTGACAATTTTTATACGGAAAAAATTTTTTTTAACAGATGCTCTACAAACATTTCAAGCCAAATTTCTGGTTTAGTTTTAAACACTCATAAGAATAAAAAAGATAAAAAAATAGCAAGATTGTGTAGAATTTTTTATAAATACTAACATCATATATAGTATATTTAAATCAAAGTAAAACTGTATTTATTTCAATTTATATGCTCACAACTATATAATATATTTAATTTGTAACAGTATTTATAAAATTAAAAAAATGTTTTGTACCCTCAAAAGAGTACACTATTAGAAAATAATATGATATTAGCTCAAAAAATAGATACTTTATTAACAGATGTTTGCCATTAAATTGCATGATTTGTAAGATACAATTAAATCAAGCTAAAACTTTTCTTACACTTTTTAGTATTTTTGGACATTAATTCCCTATCTGAAACACTTTGACCAACAGGAAATGAAACAGGAATTTAAATACTTCAAGAAATAACCGAGTAACAACAACATCCGTACTCTGATTAAATATAAAAAAGGTAAAAAATGTGTAATTTGTAGCATTAAATAAATAATGAAAATATTTTTGAATTCTTTAGGTATACTATGTTAGATAATTATGTTATGAAGAAGTAAATCTTATACTTATTAATATTGGTCGAGAAATAAACACATACGAACAGTCAATTTAAAATATTGCACGATTAAGTTTGGAATAAAAATAAAACGCCTATTATAAGTATTTTAGTTACTACAAACAAATTTTACATCCAATACTGCGTTTGAACGTAGTAATATTAAGAATGAAATATGATATGTAAGTATATGCAGTCACTGGTGCAATCTATATATATATATATGTATATATATATATATATATATATATATATATATATATACTGTATATATATGTACACATATATTATGAATCTTTCAATTTCGTGGATTTCAAAATAAGTTTGAAAATTATTTACTGTACGATGGTCATTAGATTGCATTTACAGACGTACATTATAACGAAAAGTATAGATTAAAATCTCCTGAATCGGTTGGTTCCAATATCACCACGATATCGTGTGTACTAATAATGCAATTAAATAATTAGTCTAAAGGCAACTCAGCTACCTTTACCACACTATATCAATAATGACCCAAGCATATTTTAGCTGCCTTGTCTTTAGTTCTACGGTTAATAATTCGGGCGTCATGAAATTTAAGGATTAACTTCCAGAGTAATAAAGACCTTTGAAAAAGTCTGTATGTAATTAATTATTATAAAGTAATTTTCTAATTTCTCCACGACCGTTGAAGGTTAGAATCAGCTGACAATATTTACGCGGGGTGCATACTCACTATAAGAACAATGTTTCTTACTGCGTCCTTCCAAACGGTACAAGGGTTAGTGCTAGAATACAGATTTCCGCTATATTTTACGCCATATTCCCCCCAGTTTTGTTAATATTCTTAACAAATTCCACACTGAAACTAAACATCAAAGGAATTTTAAAACGTTATTTATAAAAATATTATACCTAACAATCTGACTTTCCAGATCTTCTTAAAAATTATAAAGCAATTTAAAAGTTAAGTTTTGAAACGCCAATACTGTTTAGTAGCAAATATTAGTCATAAAAGAAGTCAACTAAAATTATTATGTCCTAAAATCTTGAAATGCCTTGGAAATGGGTAGCAAGAAAGAGAATATGACCATAAATTTCCTCGATGATTTTAAAAGCAGTTACAACTTTTTGGTGATTTGCAACCAAATAATATATTGAAATTTAAGAATTCACGAACGTAACCATAATAAATAAAATATCCTTAAGCAATTTAATATCTGAAATTTAAAATATCAAATAAAATGACGGGCTTACATCTCGAAAACAGATCCAGTCAAAGCAGGTGCAGTTGACATATGTGGGCAGCTGTCTGACGTAGACAGCACTGGTACGCTACATGCGTGTATTGCGTCATGTAAAGTTAATTTTACCATTTATATATCTACTAGCAGTTACTTGCTAATCGAAGGCCATAACTTTCTTAGTGAAAGCATTTATGATGTAGTATGATAGAGCCCTACAATTCCGTTAAACATAAGTAGACAAATCAGGTACATGTTATTTCAGTATCCATGGTTGAGAGGTTTATTTATCTATTTTAGGTTTTGTTGTATAAATAAATATACTATACATATAAGTAGCAAAAACCTAAGTTGGTCAAAAAATGGCAACTTTCATCTGTTTAGATTAATTTTCTATCTAAGATATTGCAAATGCCATAGTTGAATTCGGTTTGTGCACCAATCAAGAAAATGTATACCAACAAAGATCAACTTAGATTAAAAAGCGTATACTTTCGGTTCTTTTCATTTAATTTCTATCTAGGATTTTTCAAGTACCATATTGATAGTTTGATTTTTGGTCCCGATAAAGAAAAGATATAACTTACGTACGACTGAAAAGTTACTGCGTTAAGTTAGTAATTTATTTACGGTTCCTCAGTTCAGTTTATGTTGCACTGACCAAGAAAATAAACGCATGTGTGGGTTTTGGAATCCAACATAGATTTAAAAGCGTTTTTTGCGGTCTAAGATGTTTCTTGTGCTATAAGTAATTTGATTTTTACCCCAACCAAGAAAATATAAGCTTAAAAAGCCCCGTACGTAAGCTTAAAAAGACTACTTTAGTCAAATGCAACTATTTCCGTCGCTTATATTCTGCTTCTGATATAAAAAATAGAATAGTGCGCCATCTCTTTGCTTTTCCTTTAACTACAGTAAAAATTTTAAGGGAGACAACAATTTTCTTTAAGCTGATGTGCAAAACATTCCAAGCATTCATCATTCAATGTGGGTTTTAGAACACCGTTTAAACATTGTTTTTCATTGCATTAGATGGTTTTTCGTCACTGGTGCAATCTAAATTAAAAATTAGATAGTAAGTTTGAATTTGAAATCTGGATAACACTACTGATTTCAATATTTTCTAAAATTTAAATGGAAACACACCATTCTACCACTTTGTTGAACTTCAGCTGAGTGTCAAGAGCTATTGAGGTTCAGTTAACTTTGGAGTATGTCGTAAATATTAAAATTACTTTCCATAATTATTAAATATTCTGAAAAACCTTTCCAATGTTTCTCACCTTTTTTGAAACCTTCTTTGGGCTTCTACAAATATTTATAAACCAAAATTAGTCGAATCGGTCCAGCCGTTTTTGAGTTGTAGTGTGACTAACAAACGTCATTTCATATTTATATATTCAGGTTTAAACGTCCACATACTATCTAATAATTTAAATTGAAATATGAACGATGTATAATGCAGATAATTATGAGAAATAGTACATGACTCATACAAGCCATGTATCACCACGGGTTGTGAGTCCTTGACGTTTTGTAATTTATGCAGACTGACATTTTACTGGTATTGCTCATTAATATGAGCATATATTCATGCATTAAATTCTCTGAAATACATTCACTGTAGTATTCTTATGTATCTCTATATATAAACATTCTCTATACTCTACTATTTTTCGATATCTCGGAAATTGCAAATTTGAAACATTTGTACCTCATGATTTATACAGAAAAACGCTTTTTCATGAAGATCAAACATACATATAACTTGATATGTGGTTCCAACCTATACTTGAAAACTATATTTTTGTTTTTTATCGTTCCAATGTTCTTGAATGATTAAATTTATGACAGTGCGTTTTTGCTTTCAAATGATAAATAAATCCTACAGTGGTTTAAAAAGGGTTGCAACCCCTAAAAGACCTTTATATATTTGTTTTATTTTTCAAATATCCTATAAAAATGAGTTAAACTAAGAAAATATTATGTTATTGGTGAATTATGATTATTTTATTTTAACATGTATGATGAAGAAATTTATACTAAAACCCTAAACACACCTCAGCTGCCTTCTCTATAGTTCTAGGGTTATTAATTCAGGCGTCATAACTTCTAGAGTAATAAAGACCCTCCAAAAAGTCTGTAATTGATATCAAAAAGTTTATTCCGATCTTATTTGTTCTGTCTTAAACCCTCATTTGCTAAAGTTGGTTTCTGTGATGTACGAATGTATATATTGTCTTGATTGGTGCGAAAATTTAAACGTTACTACGGTGCAGGAAATACCTTATACAGGAAGTAGATTACAAGGGCTGGGAGTAAACACTATTTCACCGAAGGAGACTTTTCTAACCTTCGCATGTATGTTTGATTGAACGGATCGAAAATGCAAACGCTATTATGGCATAGAAAATGCCTTAGAGATGAAATAGATTACAAGGGCTGGAGTGGACGTTTTTTGACTGAAATAAATTTCTTAGACCTACGTATGATGTATATTAGATTTTAATTTTCATAATTCTTTGTACGCTTTGTTTCATTCTTGATTTTGCCTTGTTTCCAGATCAAGGATATATATATATATATATATATATATATATAAACGATGATATATATATATATATATATATATATATATATACATATCACAGATCAGAGAAGCCTGTTTCGGTCAAAAGTGAACTAAAATGGGTTTTATATCATTCTTTAAATGTATAGTAAAGGTTAGATGGTAACATTATCTTTTAGATCTAATACTTCATGATTGATAAAAGTTTCTTGTTAAAAGTACATTAACAATGAAACTACCCGTTTGTTTATTTATACATTGAAAAGTAATGTTAATATTTTTGAACATTTATAGCTGGTATTGGTACATTTGTTCCAAATCACAGTCCAATGAACTTTCATCTAGCACATAGTTTCTGCTGACTCCTTCAAACTCTCCACGTTCAAATTATGACCATATTACCTTTTAGGATATTTTTAAAACGGCTTGAAAAATAATGGCTGTTCCTATGAAAATGTACACTATCTATAAATGTAAATAAATTGAAAATAACAAACAATGTTTTCACAGAACAGTCGACTTACATTTGACAGGCTCTTTTGATTATATTTTACAACTTTGGAGACCAAGATGGGATTTTTTGCTGCTTTAAAGACCAGTGGGATGTGCCTGAGGGGATTTTTGAAATAAGAATAGGCCTATATTCATCCCAGGGACCGTAGGAATGTCCATGTAAAATTTCAGTACAACCGGTTGAATAGTTTACGCGTGAAAGCAAAACAAACAAACAAAGACAACTAAATCTGACAGGCTCTTTTGATTAATATTTCACAACATTAGAGACCAAGATAGCATTTTTGGCTACTTTTAAGACCAGCAGGGAGTGGCCCAGAGAGGATTTAGAAATAAGAATAGGACTATATTCATTCTAAGGGACAAGAGTTTACGCTTCTTAGATACTTCCACAATAAATTTATTCAAAATAGCGCTTTCGCCGGTTAAGGCATCATCAGTTTTTACATTGTTTACATAAATTATAAATTTAACATCCGCACTGTTTTTAAGTCCGAAAATAATATAAGAAGCTATTTAACAAAATTAAAACCGAAAAACAAACATCAAGAAACCAAGAATGTGATTTATATAAAATTGACTGTGATTGCAAAAAGACGTATATCGGCCAAACATCAAGACCTTTGGAAATTAGGGTAAAAGAACATATTTATAATTATAAAAAAGAAAACGTTGAAAAATCTAAATTAGTTGAACATGCAGTAAAAGTAAACCATCACATAAATTTTGAATCGTCTAGTGTAGTATTTAAAGAATCTTCCTGGACTGAAAGAAATAAAATTGAAAGTGCGTGTATGACAGTTTTAAAAGATAATTGTATTTCCCAACCTTCCGTAAATTTCAGAGATATTTTTATACCATTAGTAAAAAAAGAAATCCATTCCAAAATTATGAATTGCAAACCATATTTTTCTACATAATTCTTTTATAATTTATTAGTTTTTGGTCTTTACAGTTAGTTTTAAATTTTATTCTTTCTATCCATATGTTTATTCTATTTTACACATATGTTGTATATGTAAACAATGTAAAAACTGATGATGCCTTAACCGGCGAAAGCGCTATTTTTAATAAATTTATTGTGGAAGTATCTAAGAAATGTCTTTTCCATTAAAACCCACCTACTTCCACCAAGGATACAAAGCAAAAAAAGAGTTTACGCGTTAAAGCAAAACAAACAAAGGAACTTTCGCATTTATAATATTATTATGAAGAGTGCTTTCACTAAGTGAACTACTGTCTTCGACTTTAGGATTCCTCCACACTGGCCTAGTTTAAGTGTTACTGAACAGATTGGAGATATATAATAAATTATTAGTATGTTTCAAATAAAAAAAATTCTTTAATTGGCCCTAATGAAAAGTGTTTCACACTGAAAACTCAGGAACCCAAACTATGCTCTTGAAATATTTTCCAGGGACTATTACTTATCTCACTGGTGTTAATTAAAACTTTTAAAAAATATGTGTATGTGGCAACCCTTGTATTAAATAGGAAATCGCATGTAAAAGCGAGGTTAACTGGTTATTTATTGTATAAACTATGAGAAACTGAATCAAGCTTGATCACAAAACTAGTTACAGCCTTTGAAATAATACAAGTGACACGCTAATAATTGTTAATGTGTTTTGAGCCATCCACTAATTGCTTGTAAAAATTGTAATTTCAATTACATTACCAATCAATGGTCTTGTCCACATAAGTTCTCAAAGGTGAAACAAAAATACAATTTTAAGTAGGTTTAATTAATTATTGCAGCAAATAATGTACATTTTGATTTCAATTTCAGCGTATACGGTATTATTTATTTAATATAATTTTACCCACGGCTTCTAACACAATTCTACCAAGTGTAACATGATTAGCAAAGGTAGTTTCCTGCTTCCTACACATTTTCCATTGCCATAAAAGCTTCTAAATCTTTGAACATCAATCAGAAATCCTTTATGGTTCCAAAACCAGCTAATTCCTCTCAAATATGCGAAAGCTTTTGTTGGAAGGGTTTATTTGTGCCTACACAATATATGGAATATACATTATAGGAACACTTGATGGAGTATCCAATCCAATCACGCAAACGCTTTGGCACGCAAATTCTACCTCGTTACAATTGCAATCCTTGATATTGGTCTGAGAATATTTTATGTCTCACTTCAATTTAGTATAGCATGAACGATATTGATTTATAGATATCAAGATTGCATGCATGAATATACGTAAATGTGGAGCATTTTGTTCTGTCCTTTTCGACATTTTGTATTGGTAGTACATTTTGACATTAGGGTTTTCAAAGAATTATGACGAAAAGTAGAACAATTTCAAAAATGATTCTTTGTAAAACTACGAAGTTCAAGCTCGAAATGGTTCATACAAGTTTAATGAGGACAAGATTCACGTTTGTTGCACCCTGTGTTTGGTTCTGAAATTGTTAGAAATATTTATGAAGCCATTTCTTATATTATCTGAGACAAACTATGTATTTCTATCTAAATACGTTTGCTAACTAGCAACATATATCCTAACGGAACCCAAATATTTTTTAATATCATAAATTAGTGTACATACATTGTTGCTGAAAATCACGAGATGACAAAATAATCACCCAAAAGTGTTTTCTGTTATAAATAAAAACTAGAAGCGTAGCTAATTCAATAATTGTGAAAGGTAAAATGGCTTTAGAAAGTCTTAAAAAATGTAGTAGATAAGTCATAAAATACTGTTTTCCAAACCATTAGCATATTGGATTACTAATGAGTAAGAAGAGCAAGAAAAGAAATATTTTAGAAATTAACACCTAATTTACTATGTTAGCCAATTATTATGTTGGGATAATTGGCCGTAACATAATTGATAGTTATCAGTTGTGGCAGAGATATCCAATAAACAGCAGCTCATCGTGTGCTCATAAATGAACACTATAATGTACTGGTCACTCGAATTATACAAGTTATGACGTAGACTAATGTGACCAATCTTGTCGACCCAACACGTCATGGATTTGCAGCCCCATCATCATTAAATATCGCTAATGGTACATTCACTTGTGTTGTGGGTCGCCAATACAGTGTGTGGAGCTTTCGATTTTAGTACGTACGATAAAACTGCTATTGCTTCATTCCACATGACCTGCTTAATCACTGATCACTGTTCATGGTAATTGTAGTTTCGACTAATGTAAAAATTCAAACAGTAACGTTACTAAAATATTTATTCGTAAAAAAATTTGAAAGTTAACACGCAGTAAAGTGTCTAAAATACCCAGCAAGGATTACTTCTGGCTGGTTTATACCTTCCATTAAACCTACTCTTGGGCACAGCAAAAACCGATGTGTAACTTAAATCTGGGCAACCTTTTCGATGTCTAGGAGCGGCACATCACTAACCGCAAATGTCGAGATTCTTGGGTACAAGGGTAATTCAATGCAAGGGTGGGAGTTTACCTTTTTCCCACTATGATGAAAAAGTATAACAGATCAGAGAAGCGCATTTTGTCAAAAGTAAACTAAGATGAGTTTTATATCAGTTTTTAAATTCATAGCAAAAGTTAGAAATTAACAAACATTGTCTTTTAGGTCTAATACTTAATATCTGATACAAATTTCCAATTAAAAGTACATTAACAATCACACTACGCGTTTTTGGTTTTATAAATTGAAAAATACTAAATTTTCGAGCATTTAGAGCTGGAATTGGTGCATTAGTTCCATGCACACTCCAGCGAACTTTAATCAAGCATAGATCATGCCGACTTCTTCTAATGGAGATCTTATGTTTTAGGACATTTTATAAGGTAGTTGACTACTTACTGTACCTAATCGCTGAAATCGGAAACGGCTTTAATAATAATGGTTATTTCTACCAGTATTAGAAATTATTTATATTAGAATGTGCTCACAATAAATATACACAAACTGAAAATAATAAACAATGTTGTACACAGAACAGTTGATTACATTTCACAGGCTCTTTAAAATAATATTTCACAACTTTAGAAACTAAGATGGCATTTTTTGCTACTTTAAAGACCAGTGGGGCGTATCCGTGAAGGATTTTTGAAATAAGAATAGGCGTATATTCATCCCAAGGACCGTAAGAATGTCCACGTAATATTTCTGTACAATCAGTTGCATAGTTTGTGCGTGAAAGCAAAACAAAGGCTCTTTAGAATTTATAATATTATTAGGACTTACTGTAAAGTTATAGTCACACATTATATACGCATATTATATATTCATTGTAGCATTCAGTCCTTGAACGTGTCTTACAATTATTTAGAGTTCCTGGAATAAAATCAACGTAATGGTGCATGTAAGTAAGTACTATTTGAAGATTAAAGTAAAAAGTTATCCATGATATCCAAAGGTTAATAGCTTCTAGTGTACAACATAGATTAACAAATCGACTTGAGGCTCTGGAGAGCTGATAAGCGTGCTAGGACGTCGGACATTAAGTACAATTTTTTATCTCTTTAAAGCCTCAGCTTTTAAGCTATGCTGGCTGTAAAATGGTATTTATTCGCAAAGTACATTATTTGACGTGTCTATCTAACGGGACCTCCCCGGGATTTGAACAGTGATCTCTCAGTTAGAGAGCGGAGACTATATCCATTAGTCTACGGAGGAGTACTTAAGTACGAGTTGAGATAGCACTGGATCGAATCCAGTTTGTGACCGTTGTACTTTATATCTTATTACTTTAACTTTGTGCTGTACTGACTATCCCCCTTATTCTGTTTCATAAGATCTTCTCCAATGGCGCAGTGTAGTGGGTACGGCGGTTATCGCAAGATAACCAGATCAAGCAACGCCGAGCGTGGCTGCTGCTTGGACAGGTGACCGCTGAGCGATCCTGTCCTTGCAAGCGGCCCGCCTGCCCGGCCATTGGTGGTGGTTCGGAAGTCACCTTTAAGCCGTTGGTCCCCAGGTTAAGTGTTAGAGAGGGCTTCTTAGCCCTAACTTCGCCTGGTAAAATAAGACATTCTTTACTTTTTTTTTATCTTCGCACAGGCCAGTGGTCTAAGAGGGGGGGGGGGATAATGAGGTAATCTCATTTTGAAAAAAAGATAAGACTGGTGGTACTTTTTCAGATGATGTCCCCACTGATGTCGACTCTAGCGATGCAGAGATCCGATTGTTTTATGGTGGCGTAGCAAAGTGAGTATTTTGCACTTAATATTTTAGCATAAGATACATTTAGAAATGCACAGCATATGTTGGAATCCTTCAAGAGGTTCTACAAGACTATCCTTTCCCCTAATAGTCTTTCCGCCAAGAAGCTATTTATTTGTTCTAGGAAACAATTAGGATATAAATCAAATGGCTATTTTATTGTCACGAATGCTAGTCAATTGCTTTAATTACAAATGTTCTTTGTTTATTGAGGTTAAGGTATTTACGGAGTGTTGTCATTAGAATAGGTATAGCCCTAATATGTGGTATTTAAAATATTAAAAACTGAAGAGGGGAAGTCAGTCATATTTCGTTTAACCACTAAAAAAGCATTAATGACCATTTTATTGCTTTTTCATGCGTTTTCAATGTGTGATTTTCAACTAGTCCTCAGTCCATTGTATTATGACTGATAATATAATTTGTATTCAAAACAAAATGTTATGTGGTGTAATAAAACTGATAATATTATAATACGAGTATTATTCCATTTACTGGTTTTTACAGTGTGTATCAAATTTGCTAAGGTTTATTTTCAAATTTGTCCGTTGCGTTCGCCTGACACTCCACTGCAATGAAAACATTTAGAAGAGTATGATTATTTTTTTATGTTTAAAGCACATGGCACCCTTTGTGTAAATGTAACAGGTCTAGCTCAAGAAGACATTTTTGTATCAGATAATTTCCAATATTTGCCGTCTATAAGTGTTGCAACAATTGAAACACAAAGTTTTGGGAATGATATTTCTTTTGTTCTACAGGTGTTTAAGAAGACGCGATGTTAAGAAAGAACTTTAATACGATGCCAAAAACAGTCTATGACAAAATTCCAAACTCATATTTGACAGCATAGGTGAAAAAATCAAACAAGTATCTGACACCAAGCAAGTAATGAGAAATTCCAAACTCATATTTGACAGCATAGGTGAAAAATCAAACAAGTATCTGACACCAAGCAAGTAATGAGAAGGAAAAAGTAAAGATACACAATATAGGTTACATCACAGGATGCAAATCCTTCAGCAATTAGAGACATAGAGACTAAATAGGAAGTTGCGTCGATTCTTCATTATGGCATAATATCTCACAAGCAAGGGACTGGGTGGTGGGCGTTTAGACGAGAGGATGCGTATTTTGTACACTCTTTTTATTATTATATTTTTTCTGGATTTCAGTCATCGTATGTGCCCGATCATTGATTGTTATATCTTTATTGGTTTCCTAATTAATTAGGTTTTGATTTAGGTAAGTGGTTTTAATTCCACAAAACTGATTAATCGATTTGCCAATATTACGTCAAGTTCCATTTGATGAGACGATGTTTCTTGGTTGGGCATTACAAGACTTTCATTATCATGGTTGTCGTGTCCATTGTGCTCTCAAATGTAGGGTTCAATTTTGAGTCGTCTATGTAAACCTTGTAAAGATACTGCAGTTATAGTTTTTGGAGTAATGTGGCTTATATTTTGTTTATAATTTCCAAGACTTTTGCTGGAAGGGTGTTTTGGATTGTAAATACGGTTCTTAAGTTCCATATACTTCCAACTCTTCTAAAAAGAACTCCCGATAATCCCGACATATCGGTTAACAGTCTTCCGACATAAACTGTAAGTAAGAAAGAGCTTAAGAAGTTAAGAAGTCTTATCGTGATTTATCCACAGATTCATCTTTGTATTTAGTAACAGGCTGAGAGACTGCACTTACCTAGCAAAACTGAAGCAAAATTTTACAGGAGCTGCCTAATTAATGATGCATTTAAATTTTCAGTGTAAAATGTATCTGTTATAACAACAAATACATTAGTCATAAAATCCTAACAACTATAACAACATGTAACACGTCTGTTGTAGACGAGGATGTGTCGGGAGAGGTGGAAATTGTGACTATAGCCCTAACGACTGTTGTCCTTCCACGTCCTGTCGGTGTAACCTCTGGGGTGCCAACTGCCGCTGTCAGAGGAAAGGAGTCTTCCAGAATTGGGGCTAGTCCTTTCTGCCTATCCAGCTTGTTCTTGCAACTCACACATGTGTGACAAAAATGTACAAAAAACCTTTTCATAAGTTGCTCTCTTGATGTGATTGTTTGATTTTCAGTAAATAGTTGACCTTTTACAATTAGTTTTGTTGAATTCCCTCTTTTCATTTTATTGTCTATCCATTAACTGGTAAGTATTAGAGATAATATTTTGGGACCTATGGAAACAACGCGATCGCTTTAATGGTATTAAAATTAACGTAATCCTTATTTGTTTAATTTATAATGGTTTATGCTATTACTAAGCAGTGTTAGACATCGAAGATGGATGTTAGGTAGTTTTACATGAAAAGTACATTAATATTATTGAAAAAAAGGATATAAATCTGATATCTTCTGACGAAAGCCGTATCGACAGAACATGCTGTGATACGTCTGAAAGCATTTATTTCTGTACATTTAAAAATAGAATCGTATGATTACTACTGCAATGCTATTTTTACATTAACACTATATTATTTTAATATTTATAAAAAATATACTGCATATCTTAAGCTGTTCTGGTAGACTATACATTTATAGTGGTACACCTGACGAAGGACTATTGGATGTCTAATATCTTGTTGAATGAATTTCAAATTATTGGAGAATTTCAGTATTTATTTGACAGAAAATTTACATACAGGGTGTATCGTAACTCTCTGGACAAACTATACTACGTTATTGCTCAGGCCAAGACAGATATATTTCACCATGTGAACATGGGTCTCCGATGCTTAGTTTCTCATCTGTCTGTCTGTATGTGGTTTTTTATAAAAAAAATATAATATATTAAAAACTAATTAATAAATTACACCAAATTTCGCTCAAATGTTTATGGTAACAAGGCCAGTTACTGAAAAATATGTCATAAAACTATTTTTAGTACTTTAAAAATGGCGGCATTAAAACTTTTACTCAAGAATTACACGAATAGCGGTTTTTAGAATAATTTTGTTTCACGTATCTTTAACTGATATGAGAAAAGAAAGCACAATTTCTATCATACTTAAATTGAAAATTCAATAGATTTTTGTGTTGTTATTATTTTGAACATAATATATCTATGTTTCCTTTCTAAATCAAGGGGATCCTCTCGCCTGTAGGATGTATATGGACTTACACTTATCTATTAAATTTAACTTTTTATAACACATAGTTTTCAAGATTAAAAACAGTTGTTTCTGGCGATATGAGGGTGGCAAACGTAGTACGAGTTTAATGGATATTTGTTTTTTTTTTATATCTTAATTCTAGCTGCCTTACAATTTGTGTATTTTGTTCACTTCAACTTAGTTCGTAGTTTTGAGTTGGGTGTGGGTAGAGTAAGATACCTGAGAAAAAGATCAGATTGCAGATATCGAAATGTACAGGTACATTACAGTAGAACGTGTGGGTATAAATCCTGTTTCCTTGCTTTTACGATGTTGTATTGCTGTATACATCTATGCATATCTGGGAAAATTATATTTACTTCACTTTTTAGACCACCTTGTTATGTTTTTGTGTTTTTATATTCATGCGTATTTAACTTTGTTCCCATATGATTTTGTTATTATCTATGAAATATTTACTTCAACGAGTATTTGTTGACCCATTTCTGTTAATTATATACACATTTTAATTATTGTCAATAATTAGGTGGTGTCAAATGAGAATTATGTCATAACTATGTTTGATTTCAAATTAGACCAACAGATATAATAGGTTGGTTCTCTAATTTAAAATACTGCATTAAAACGCCGACATGAGAACTCCAAGGAGAAATCCTCATCCAGGTAGAACAAACGAGATAAGATGAGTTTGAATGTAAATTTTGCTAACAAGACAGTGACAAATGTAACAGTTATGCATTTGTCACTATGACAGTTACAGCTAAAGTCGTGACATTGTCACTAAGCCACCGTTAATACATTAGTTAGACCAATGAGCTATTGTATTTATTTACCTTTTGAATACATATTGAGTTGAAAATGTCCGAACGGGGATGTGCGGTTTCAGTATTGGATAGTAAATAAAATAGTAATGACATCAAAGATATGCTCATTCTCCTATAAGAAGCTGATCGATCTGTTGAGCTTTTTTCACATATATGATTGCAATGGCCTCTAAAGTATGGGCCATAACATTCAATGCAAATATGACGCCAATATTAAATTAGTATATTCATACACTTAGGAAATACATTTATAAATTTGTATATTTATCTATTTATTCTAGTTAACGGATAATATGAATTGTATTAGCTTACTTGTTAAAATATTATAATAATATCATAAATGCGAAAGTGTGTTTGTTTTTTTCATGCGTAGCCTAAACTAATCAACCGATTGTACTGAAATTTTACATTGACATTCTTAGGGTCGCTGGGATGAATATAGACCTACTCTTATTTCAACAATCCTTAAGGGGCTACGTTCCAAGGGGCACTAAAGAAGTGAAAACCCCATCCATCTTGGTCTTTAAAGTTGTGAAATATTAATTGAAAGAGCTTATTAGAGTAATCAAATGTTCTGTATAAACATTGTTTTATGACAACACAAACCAGATATTTAATTAATTTAACCATTATTTTCAGTATACTGTGTGTATAGTGTGTAAGTTATCTAAGGAGTAACCATTAATATTCACGCCGTTTTTAGATCCAAGCGATAAGTTCATTCTACCTTAGAAAATGTCCTGAAACATAAGATAATCATAATTTGAATCCAAAGACTCCCTTTGAAGCAGCCGGCAAAAAGTTTGCCAGATGAAAGTTCGCTGGTCTGTGCGTTTGAAGTAACTTACTAATTCTAGGTCTAAATGTTCTAAAATATTAAACATATTTTTCAATTTATAAAGAAAAAAGTACGTACATAGTGTCATTGTTAACGTATTTTAACTGTACTTTTTTAGCACATATTAAGTATTAGTTATGAAGTACAAAGTTACTATCTAACTTTTACTTCTTTATAAATGTAGACTTCTATAAAACCAACCTTGGATGACTTTTGACAGCAGTAGGCTACTTTGATCGATGTACGTGTGTATATTTTCTGGTTCGGGAAAAGTTAAAAATCAACTGGAACAAAAAATACTAAGAACTAAGTAAATTACATTGGTCATAAATATACACTTTTGACGCAACAAGGAAAACTCTTTGTTTGAAGTTTATTTTTGACGATGGAAGTGAAGGAAACAGGATTTTGTGATTATGTGTTAGATTAGTTATTTACCTGAAGAAGAGATCAGGTCGAAGATCTCGAAACTCAGTGTTACTGATTTTTTGTTTCACTGAACGACGGCAAATATCCAGAAAAGTCCTGTTTCCTTCTCAATGAAAACTCAACATTGACGTCGGAAATATAACTCACTCGAACCAGAAGTGGTCATACACGTGATACACGTCATCTTAGTTGTCTTTTGACAGAAATAGGCTTATCAGAGCTGTGTATATATGGTCTTGGCCGGAGAAAAGCTAAAATCAACTATGGATCAAAAAATACTATGACCGGAGTAAATGACAATTGCCATAAATGTATACTTTTGAACACATTTTCTTGATCGGAGCTAGAAGGCAAACTCAATATTGACGTCAGAAATATAATTCACTCGAACCAGAAGTACTCATACACGTGCAAAACCTACGAAATTTCGTTCGAAGCCACGGGTAACTGCTAGTATAAACTATAAATAACAATACATACGGTAACAATAATAACATTTCTTTAAACCCCAATAGCAACAATAATTTCTTTATAACACATAATAAATATTTTCCAAGTAGCAATTAAACTATAAATAACAACACTAGTAATAATTACAAAACAGTTTATTAAAATAAATCTAATGTGACAGAAAACCCCCAGAACGGTCAGAAGCAGAGTAATTTTATTCTTGTATGCCAGTGTTGGCTATCCTGTCGTCTTATAAATGTGATCAAAGCAATATTGCTCTTCCACTACTCTCCTACCATGCATCATCATCAGGTCTTGACTCTGGCGGCGATCCTCTACTTCCTGTACTCTCTAGCCGCTGCCACAACCATATCCGCACTTGGTAAGTACAGAGACTGTATTGATTCCATTATTAAATCTAGAAACCAAAATGTAATACACATATACTCTGTTATAGAAAAGGTTCTTAATTTTGTCATGGCACATATCACGTATCATGGGTGCATTATAGAGTATTTTCGACGTTGTTTGAATAATATACCGGGTGGCTGGTCATCAGTGTTACAAACTTTTTTGGTGAAATTACAAAGTAAATTAAGTGTAATGATGCATGTAAGAGGTTCCAAGTCAAAAAAATTCATAACTAAGCATGCGTAACTAAGCACTGTATTAGTTACAAACTACGCAAAATTAATTTTGCACAGTAATAGTTTTTAACTATATCTTATAGTCGTTCTTTAAATTTGATTATTGGTTGGATTAGGAAATTATCAGCCATAACATGATTAAATGGATAATTAGATTTGATCAAATAGGACATCGAATCATTAGCTGGGACCAAAGTCTAGAGCTAATTTTACAATTTGCTTAAATTTGTTACAAGACAATTGCTTAATTAATGATAATTTGTAGTTAATTTAGTGGAAGAAAAGAGCTTCATGACTGAACCTATTTCTAGTAACTAACATGTATAAAAATTGCATTATCTTAAAATGAATTTATAGTAAATAAATAATTGAGTGCTCACGAATCAGTATTTAAATTGAAAAATATGTATACCGTGTAAATGGGCATTTTACAACTATTTTTATCTGTTCGAACATGTATGTATTCTACATTTCCAAATTTATTGTATTATTAATTTCCATTCCTGCTGGGTCGGAACAAAGATTTCACAAGAGAGTGTCATCTTAAAAATATGTTATTAGTTGATTCATCTAATTTGCACAACCCTGGCGGCACGATCACTCTAAACGATGGCATGTTAATTTACTTGTAACCCGGAAATAATTATAAATTGCATAGTCTTGAAACCTTACAATACAAATACCGTTATAAGCATATAATTGGTTGTAAATATGTGGACTTAATCAAAACGAAATTATGTTTGTACACTAATTCATTTAATATGAGTTTATTGCAAACTTTTAAACAGCCGCTATCTAAAAACTTTAAGAAATATCGAACTGTGTGTAAGAATAAATGTTGCAAAAGTCAATTTTGATGAATGTTCCACAATATTCAAGGTAATAGTTTAGCACCCATCATCTCGAACCCTATATTAAAATTTCCAGATTAGCTAACGAACTTATTGAAGTTATAATATATACATTGTCTTAGTACTAAGTTTAGTATAAATCACTGCAATTATAATGTTTAATATTATTTCCACATTGTCATTGTATGTTCCTAAAAATATTATACGGTTGCTATTACGTAAACCTCGAAATATAAAAATTCACAGTCGTTATTTTAAATTATCCAAGAATTAAAAATTACGTTTTTGCTTTATTCCGTGATACATGATAACTGAGATATAATCATTGAGGTATCGACAACAATACTAATGTATCGTCGCACTATTGTATAACTAAATATTGGTCAAAATTTAATCGGAGATAGATCTTATAATATTTGCAATAACAGTACACTTCTGAAGAAAGCATTGCAAGCGACCGGTCACAACTATCGGATGTGGCAGGTTACAGTTTAATTTATTTTCTCTGTACGACTCAGGATTTAGAATGTAATGTTAAAAATATGATTTGTGAGGAATTAATTTGTTCTAAATGTTATTGCATTAATTATTGTTTCCTGAAACCAAAAGGGTCATGCGACTCTTTGGGCGTCCTTGTGGGTCCTCGCATTTTAAATAATTTGTGCTCCATGATACATTGTACCGTTATTTAAGGAATGGTCGGTCAAACTTCACGTATGGTTGAGAAGAGCAAGGTACTGGAGCGGGGTGGTAGAAATTATAGTGTGGTTAATACGTTTGGTTAACAGCGCGATGTACGGGACACAATAAGAATGTGTGGGGTCCTGGCAAGGGCCATTAATACGGGTGTGGGATTCAAGCGCTTCTGTACTAGAAAAGGAGGGTAGCGGAAGAACTATGCGCGACTTATGGCTGGTAGAGGCTGGTAAGGCAGTCAAATCCGGGTATGAGCGATACGCTCGGCTAAGTGCCTTATGTTAGGGAAGCAGTATAAAAATGACAGTCTCTGGTATGAGGCAGCATATGAGCGGGTGAAGGCGTTAAGACGCCTGAGTACTCATAAATGTAGGCGTCGGCATGTACCTGACCGTGGACGGGTGGTTAAGCAGAACAGAATTTCAGTATTGAGATGAGTGTTTGTCACATACACAAGTGTGACAACCAGACTTCTTGTATGTCATACACAAACGAGTGTGTGGACATACAAGAAGTCTGGTTGAGATAAGTCGTCACCGGAGCGAAGGAAGTCTGTGGTTAGAAAGTATTTAAATGTATCTCTTCCATAAGAGGCAATGCTGAAAAACCGCCAAAAGAGCCCATGTTCAGATAAATCAATAAGAGCCAATATTACGGCTCTATGCGGGCTTGGTATACGTATGTTAAATGCTAATAATATTAAAAATTGTAAGCTCGACAGCCATCTGAGAGCATTATTATTATTATTCTTATTTAATGCTCTACAAAACGGTTATAACATAATCGAAAATTTAACCTTTGGAGACCGCCCGATAACACAATAACAAGATTTGAAGAAAACGGCGTTGTATTAGAGAGAATCACAGAGGTTCGGGAAAATTGCTATAACTGAAAAAGTAAAAGGGAAATCCTCTTAACGTTTTAACTAGAACTTGCAACTTTAAAGAATGCATTGATTGAGTATAGACGGGGTAGGCGCTCGGTGATGAACTAATTTAGACATTATTTCTTACAAAGCACTTACAGCAGTATCATGTTGATTCAAACACTCATTTTATGATATCTGACTTCTGTCTGCCTTTAAATTTTGGTATGTTTTGTTCACTTCAATCTAGTTCGTAGTTTTAAGTTAGGTTATGTGTGTGGGTACAGTTGGATACCTGATAAAGAGACAAGATTGTAGATATCGAAACGTAGAGATGTACTGTTTCACGTTACGATGAAAAATATTGATAGAAATTCTGTTACCTTTGCACTTACGGTGTTGTATACATATGTGCTATGATCATATCTCATGAAAAAAGTTATATACATTCAACTTTTTATTCCATCACAGTAACTTTTTTCATTTTTCATGTTCATGCGATCCTTATCAGTGAGTTGTTCACACATTTCAATGAATTATAGACAATTCATTCATTGTTAGTATCTACGTTGTGTCTAATAGATAATATAACTAAAGAATTATTTAAATATAGAACATCAGACTTAATGAGGTTTTTTAAATTTACAAATACTGCATTAAAACGGGCGGTTTTAACTCCCACATGAGGATTTTAAGGAGAAATCCTCATTCAAGTAGAACAAACGAGGTAAGATAAGTTTGAATTAAAATTTTGTTGACAAGACGGTGACAAATGTAACAGTTACGCAATTGTCACTGTGACAGTTACAGCTAAAGTCGTGACGGTGTCACTTAGCCACCGTTAATACATTAGGTGGTGACAAATGAGTTATTGTATTCATTTACCTTTTGAATACACATTGGGTTGAAAGGTTAGAACACACTTTACAATACATTATAAATTATTGTATCCTTGGTATTTTTAAATAATATATTATCAAGCTGAATAGTAGGAGCAGAAATGAATTTAAATACACTTGTATGATAGCGAATTAGTAGAGATACAATTACATCCGTCTCCTAAGAACAGCGCCATCAGGTTTGTGTTCTGCCTCAGCCGTCGTGACCGAGTGTCGCCTTTCAGGGAGGCCCTGCACATACCCCCCCCATGGATGTCATATGCAGAGTGCTGACATGCCGTTTGGTCCATAAAGCTCTCATTGTTGGAGAGCCTCAGGACCTCTGTGAGAAAGTCTCCCTTCGGCGTGATGTCGCTTTGCGAGGCATCCGGCAGGACGGGCTCCTCCATTTCCTGAGGATAAGTCGTGAGGTTGGCAGGAGGGGTTTTGCCTATTTCGGTCCGGCATTGTACAATGGACTCCCGGCGAGCCTCAAAGACCTTTGTCTTGCAAGTTTTAGAGAAAAAAATTAAATGTACTCTAATTAAATAAGTATTTAGGTTAAGACCGAATTTGTATTTTTATTGTATTGTTTGTTTTGACGAAAGTTATTTTGAAAAGCTGTTTATACAGAAAAATCGCTTGAAAATAAAGGCATTTTTATTTTATTTATTATTTATTTATTTAAAAAAACCGTCATCTGTAGAAATGATGTATGAATTATTCATGAAATCGTAGAAAGTAGAATTAATTGACAAAATCAAACGTTATAAACTATACAATTATGCTTTAGTGATTAACCTTGACCACCTTACCTGAAATGCGTATCTTTTGGTTTTTTAAAACTATGTTATATACCAACACATTTGGCATAACTATTTATATAATGTGTGATAGAAAAATATTAAATTTGTTAAATATTGCAGAAATTAGGCTATACTGTAGTGTTGAGATCTGATAAATTTCACCTTAGATCAGCTCAATTTCACATTAGCGCAGCTCAATTTCACCTTAGATCAGCTCAATTTCACCTTAGATCAGCTCAATTTCACCTGAGATCAGCTCAATTACACCTTAGATCAGCTCAATTTCACCTTAGATCAGCTCAATTTCATCTTAGACGAGCTCAATTTCACCTGAGATCAGCTCAATCTCACCTTCAGATTAGTGCAGCGCCTGAAATCTGATTTGAATTTTGGAATCGCATCTTGAATCTGGAGACCACATCTGTCTTAAGGGATCAAAAAGTGTCGGTGATACAGAAGCTCAAAAAGAATTATTTGCATTCTACATCAGTGGCATCTAGACAAAAAATTCAGGAGAAATCTAGATGCAGAGGTATTCTCATTATCTCATCAGGTACACATTTGAGTGAACTACGATGTTCCAGCCATTATGCTGAATCACGGCAGAGCCGAGTTTTCTACACATGACGTAATAAAAAAAGATTATTTTTCTCATTCACATACATTTAGATACAGTATACAACAATAATGTAAACAGCATAAAGAAAAAAATGTTAACCTAATAACAATAAAATCTTACACTATACAATATACTTTGATAAAGCACATCCAAAAAATCCGTATGTCACATTAATATTATAATTTAATATAATTTCATGACGTGTATTAACATAAACTAAAATAAGTAAATTGATAATAACTGTTATTATATACTACGATTATTTGTTTTACTTTACAACAAATGAAATGGTTATATAATATCTCTTTGTATATAGAATTATATTAATAGAACTAATTTAATGTAATTAATGCCCCTATAATGGATGATCACAATGTAAGATCTGTTGTAGTGGAAGATAAAATAAATAATAAATCGAGCTAACGATCGGGGCAATGCGAACAAATTTTTAATTGCGCTGCAAACCAATGAGAATTGGTCTGAAGAAGACAGGAAGGTAATAACAGGAAGGTCGTAGTGTTCATTCATGAATTTATGGTAACAGATAAGTAACTGCATATGACTGAAATATTCATCACCCTCTTGTACCTTCTTAATGACTCATAGTAGTACATATTCGTTTTGCTAGCGTATGATAAAAGTATTTTTACCTAACTATCTTTACTATTTTGAATATGAAGTAAACTGCCGTTTTATCGTTAGAATATTTGGTAATCAAATTTTTCAATTGAAACCATACGTTTCAAATTTGAATTTGAAACTAAAAATTTTGAATTTGTAAATTGATTTTCATATCTTGAATTTTTCGAATTATTATACGAAAACAAAAAACTAAATTATTTTCTAATAAAAACATAAATTTGACTTGTGAATTTTGAAAGCTTATTAAAATGTAGTAATGTTTATCACCTTACTGCTAGTTAATACTCAGCTTTTTGCCATACAATTATGAAGTTTACCCATAGTTTAATTGTTCAATTTTGAAATTAGACCCCTGAACTGTCAGTCATATGTTAAGCACCACTTCACACAAAACATGAGCAGAACAATAAAAATTTACTTTAAATGAGTCTAAATGTCTAATTGTTTAACGGGTATTTTCATTCAAATTCAAATATAAAAAGAGCACTAAATATACTACTGAAATACTAAATGAAATTTCGCATAATTCCAGTACCCTGCACAAAAAATTAAAATCGTCGACTAAGTAGTTGGCTGTTGTATAGCCATGTCTTATTCAATGTAAATTGGCATTATTTAAAAAAATAAGACTTCCAAAAGTTAAGAAAAACACATTCAAAATATTGTAATGTTAACTTCCAAAAACCCTTTTGAAAATTTGCGCCTTTATTAAACTGTTTTACTTACAAACATTGTTAACTACTACAATAAATTTCTCTCATTAAATTCTAGTAAATTACTGATAGTTCTAAGTTAAAATTAAAATTGTGTTAGAACTAATTTACTGAATTACATTCGTTGACTAAATGTAAATGGTTTTAAATTGTTCGGGGAATAATTCCGAGTGAAGACATTTAGTGATACGACGTTGAGTTGTACTACATAATAAAAAAAATAACTTAACAATTTTATGCCCTTATTTTTGGTCAAAGAATTATTAGAGATTTTCATTTTATAGATATGAATAATACGAATATAAAAGTTCTTTATTTTTTTTACCAATAGCTTGTCTAGTGTATACAATTTTAATATTCAAATCATAAAATATAAAACTGGTAGAGGAAATTTTCTGAAAACCAATTAAAATGAACTATACAACGATATGAACTATAGCGATAAAAATAAATGTTAACTATCATACAGATAATAATAAATTAGCAACATACTTTAGGCTGTTCCATTACCTCAGTGTTACTGGCATTAGATGTGAGATTATTAAATCAAATAGCTATGGCGTTTATTGTCGATCTGTAAACAATTGATGTAATAATTTCATTACGCGACAATTATTTATAAATCTAATTATAATATATTCAAACGTTAGTGGTATGTCTGTAATCGTTCTCCAGCCTAACTATTCATTGTTATGAAATGCGATGTAGTATAAATTTAGATTTTCTTAGAAATGTGATTCTGTATGCTGTATGGTCGTATGTAACGTACACAAATAGTAACACGACATAAAGTAAGTAAAAGTAAAGTAAATATGTTTTTTTACCAGTTGAAGTTAAGGCTAACAAGCCCTCTCTAACACTTAAATTGAGGACCAACGGCTTAAAGGTGACTTCTGCACCACCACCAACGGTCGGTGCTTGCAAGGACAGGATCGCTAAGCGGTCACCCATCCAAGCAGCAGCCACGCTCGACATTGCTTGATCTGGTTATCTTGCGATAACCGTTGTACCCGCAACACTGAACCATTGATAACATAAGGTTCAATATCAACTGTTTTGCTTTGAAGCAATACTCCAGGGTTATGATCGTGGAAATATCATGAGCTTAATTTCTTCCACGATACGTTCCACGACTAAAACTATCGATATCAGAAAATTTATACTGTCTAAGTACGCATAATATTTTCTTTTCAGTTGTCAATTCCAATCCTTCATAGGAAAATAATATACCAATTTGATAAATTTTGTTCGTTTATATTTTTGAACTGAAAATGATATATTCAATTTTCAGTTCTCTCTCATACATAAGTGACGTAAGGATATTTATACGTAATTTATCTATTCAACATCACTGAACTGGGAAGATATCTTGGAACCAAGGACGTAGCCAGCGAGGGGATCCAAGAGGTCCGGACATAGCCGAATTTTCATTTTTTTACATTACTTTTTTAGTAAATGATTATTATTATTATTTACATAATTCAGTATTACTGACATGTACTGCTGAAAGAGCGTTGTCAACAAAGAAACGGGTCAATATCTTTTTAAGCAACAAAATGGGGTTTTCTTCTTTGTCTATTACGGGAAAATATTAGTTTTCTGTACCCTCCAACCAAAATGTTTTCTTGGCTACGTTCTTGCTTGAAACGAGATTATTATAGGTCCATACTGCTCACAATTGACGAGATTAATGTAAATTTTAAATTTTATGGCAAACTAATCAATACACTAATCAATTAAATCAAATGTTTAATCAATAAATAGGCAATTGCCGTGCGGTCTATGATGTTGGACTTTGGATTTTTGAGTTACAGACAGCGCAGGTTCAAATCTTGTCTATGGCCGTAGCACTTCTTATCAGTACCACCTCCTTATCTCTCCTTATCCTGTTTGATAAGATTCTCGCACAGGCTATTGACCCATGAGGTTAAACAAAATAAGGCTAAAAAGACGATCGCCCATGCCTTTATATGTAGTAAAAAATAAAGTTCTAACAATATGACATTTATTTTTATCTGCTTAAGATTGCCCTAGACATTTGTGACGAACAATTTTGTTCCTCACTTAACGGTCTACTTTGGTGCGATACATCCAAATTCACCTTATGGAATAATATTATGAGACAGCTGTTATATTTATAAAGTTGAGAGTACAAAAGAAAGCTGTGAGAATTCATTCAATATTCAACTCCCAGAGAGTCGTGCCAAGATGTCTTCAAAGAGAGAGGACAAAAGTAGTATTATCTTTACTTTGTGTGTACACACACACACATATACATATACATATACATATATATATATATAATTTGATATATATATATATAATTTCAATAAACATTGAATCACAAAAAGTACTTGCTCCGCCGGGACTCGAACCCGGATCTCTCACTTGCCGTGTGAATGTGCAACCATTAAACCACAGAGGTCTTACTTTTTACGATTCAATTATTTTGTATTTGGCCGTTGTGTATATATATATATACACACACACACATATATTATTATAAATTATATACATTGTCCCGGCGGAGCAAGTAATTTTTGCTATTCAATGTTTATTGAAATTATTTATATATATTCTCGAGGTCGTCCTGTACTTTGTGAAATGAACATACACAGAATCAGAATAATAGTCTTTTAATACTTGCTCCTCACGTCTAATTTTAGCATTTGATTAATCAATAAGCTGTCTAAGCTAATTTTTAATGTCTAGGCTACTTCTAAATGTTATAAAAAAAATTCTAATCTCGATTAAAACACCTCGAGATATCATAAAATTGCACAATATCGAAGAGTTCATGATGGACCGCTGTTACGAGTTTCCTTGAAAGTTATTGGTAGTAAAAGAAAAACAGAACAAAACCAAAATCATAGTCTTAGCCTAGTAATTATACATTTTTAAAGTAACATTCACGCGTGTTATACTTGTTTATTAAATAAACTACTTCATTTTCGTTAGTGAGATAGTAAAAGCCATTAAAAATCGTTTATTGCAGAGGATTTAAAATCTTTCCTTTAATTTTGGTAACTTACTAAAAGCAAACATGCTGCGATGTCCGATATGTAACATATTTATACTCACTTAGATATTAAGTACGGCAGCGATATAATAATTACCTTTACTTTGCTTCTGTGTTCAATTTGTGCTACGAAATAGATAATTACATATAGCTTGTTTATTATATCTGTGTAGTAAAACTTTTACTTTGCTTTACTTAAGCGGATTAAAATTAAATATTGTAGTTAAGTTGCCATTTGATATATGTAACATTACGTTTCCGTTACAAATTACAAATAACATAATAAGTATTTATTGTTACTAATTGCGTTTTGTTACTAATTGGAAACCTGTTTTGATAAATTTAATACACCTAGTGCAAAATTTGAATAAAGAAGAAAAACGAAAAACATAAAATTTATTTGGCATCGCCAATATTTATCAGTTGTTTTTTGAATACTTGATCCGATTATCTTGTTTTGAAATGAGAACATTTTGGTGTTCTAAAATCTAATGCTAAATGCTCGTCTAGATTAATAGGAGGATATATGTTTAATATAATTATAGGTTCTGTAAATTAACGTAATTGGCTTTACCTCATTACTAAAAGGTAGATGAATGGCGGACTTCTTATAAGAGTTAGTTGTATCAAATAGTACCAACTCCTGTCGTATATAGACACACACACCTGCTCTATTCATTTCGTCTTCACGAAGACACTAAGAGATTTGAACCTCCGTCCGTAGGCTTCTGGGATGATCTCATTGAACATCAGTCCCACAAAGCCCGTCGGTTACCTAGCCCTTGAGAATATTTGCTTGATCAGAACTCCGCGTTGAGTTGATCAATGGAGTTGGCATTTAGAAACCTGAGACTAATGTGGAAATTAATTTTCTTCCGGAAAACGGGTTTCTGTCAAGACGTTTGAAATTTTAGATTTCATCAAAGACATAGTAACTTAAACTTATCTTATGATTACGTAAATTTATAAGGTAGATTAATAGATTAATACACAATGCAGACTAAGGGATAGTTCAACGAGAAAATAAACTCCAACCTTTTAATATTATAACTGTTTTCAGTCGATTAAAACCCTTTTCAAAGCACCAAAAGTTATTAAATGTGTCGTTCTGGTTTTTTAAACATGTACATTTTTGCAGTAACTATATTAATTCATAGCTACCAATATAGTAAACCTAATTTTATGTTTACTAACTGCATAGTGCAGTTAGTAACGAGCAGTTGTTTTAAAGTTATTGTTGATCACAATTTTGTTGGCATGGCGAGTTGGTAATGAAGCGTTAATGTAGATCGTTTATTAAAAACTCTCGTAACATACTGGCACATAGATGATTAATGGTTGGAGTTTCCTCAGTTCATAAATTTACTCGAGGTAATTTTATAAAGTGTAAAATATTTTCTGTAATCTACCTTAAGTATAGTAATATTTTAATAATTATATACACAGGAACAGTGGATTATTAAAGGACCCGAGAGAAGGTAACGAGGTAACTTCTTCCTGGATTATTGCATCTTAGATGACCATTTGAGCAACAATCAATAGCATTGTTCCACGGACAAATAGGACCCTATGTAACAAGTTTCAAGTTTCAATGAAATTCCTACCAAGTTTACAATCGCACAGACAGACAACGACATGTTTGAAAAAAATGATGCATGGGTCCTTAATAATTCGCCTCATCAGGAGTCCTTGGGTTCCCCTGGTGTTCTCCATGGTATAAGGACCAGGTGTTCTCTATGGTATTAAGGACCAGGTGTTACCCATTTTATTAAGGACCAGGTGTTACCCATGGTATTAAGGATCTGGTGTTACCCATGGTATTAAGGACCTGTTGTTACCCATTAAAAAAGGGCGACCCAGTTCAAACATTTAACTATCGACCAATTGCAATTATTTCTGTTTTGAGTAAAGTTCATGTGGAAAATTTCCAGTTCCTAAATATGCACTATATTTCTATAAATGGTATGAAAAGACAATTTTTTTTTTAATTTCCAGCATTTAAAACATAAATTTCTGTGCTGAGTTCTGGGCTACTCAGAGAAAAGTTTCTGATTTTCTAGTTCAGATCCCAATTATTTTAGGTCATTGGAGCCCTAAAGTTGGAGAACATGCTGGTTGAAGTTCATCTCTGAAATGGAATAGCCTCTGTTAAAAATTGAATAGTTATGAATATTGTGTGACCTTTAAGTACTTTATAGCTTGGAACCCAAAGGAATGAAGCCCTGAAATAGAAACGTAGAAACAACAAGGTTTGTTGAAGAATGTTTTGGTATTTGGTCCTATATATTATGAGATTTCTAAATTTTTATGATTTTTGTTGATTACTTTAACCCCACTTTCATGAAGTACATTTTCTTTCGTGACATGAAAAAAATGGTATTTTACGATTAATTTTACTACAATCTTTTCAACATAGTACTTATGAAATTAGTCCATGTAAAATGGTGTTATTGTGGACAAAGCTAAAGTGCTTACTTACGTTATAATAGTCTTGGAGTTTCGATAATTTCTGTTAACTTACCGTTAGCAAATTTACGAATAGTTTTTAATATGCCTTAGATACAAATTTCTTGAGTATTTTTGAAACTTACAATGTTTTTTTCTTTGTGGGGATAAGGAACCCATTCGTTCAAAAATTAATATAAAACCCAATTTTTTACCTTTAACAAACACAAGAAGAAAGAAAGATGCACGGCTTCCAAGGAAACAGACGTAAATGATTTTTAATTCAACCTTTATTTTAAATAAAAATGAACGAAATATTGAATTTTAGTTATTATTATAGCTCAAAAATAACACTAATTTCTTAGTTTAAACAAGTTTAAAAGCTCAAATAACTCTAGCGATATCACCTGAGTTATAGTCTTTGCTTACTCTTAGCCAAATCCCATGCAGGTTCTCGCACCATCATCGAACTTTATCTTTACTATGTAAAAATAATACGATATCACTGACTATCGATGAACCCTACAGAACGCAATGAAAGTCTTAGCAACTAATTATTAGATGTGTTACCTTGACACGTGTTTACATGTCCTATGGTTGTACTCAGTTAGTTTCAAAATCTGTTTGATCTGCGATTTTATCGTTGCCATTTCAGATAACCATCAAACTAACGTAAAGCAACCCCAATTTAACTGTTCCATTACTCTCAGTCAAATACTAGGGTTTTCATTTTACTCCATATGTAGAAATAAAGTTAACGCAAAAGGTCAAGATTACAGACAATTTTCTTCTCAAGATATCGTGCAGCTAGTAAGATAAATAATACCTTCCCCCACGTGCATGGACATAGGTTTTGCTGATGCTCAGCCAATTACTCTAGAAGTAATTACAATATTTCCTCATATATGCTAAGTAGTTAATTGTAAATTCATGAAAGTTATTTAAAACATATATATCATAATCATTTATATAATGTTTGACATTTAAAACAAAAGGTCTTAAACTTGACAAGAATTATTGCTTACGAAGTAACCCAAAGGATTTAGGATGGTAGTATACGTTCTACAAGATCTGATAAAGGCAGTTCTAGAAATATATCCAGCATAGCAATAGAAGTAATATATGCTATACAGGATTTTTCCGAACATTTGCCATCGTTCAGTGATATTACAGTTCATTGTTTGAAGTTTGTTTTTGACGATTTACCTATAGAAGAGATCAGATTGTAGATCACGAAACGTTGTGTTACTGATTTTTTGTATCACTGAACGATGGAAATGTCCGGAAAAATTCTGTTTCCCTTACAATCCTTCCATCGTCAAAAACAAACTTCAAACACAGGTACAATACGTTTCTTTGAACCACGATTTTTAAAAGTTCAAGATTCTTTAATTTGCGAATTCCATAACTGTGTTTTTTTTAAACGCAGTTACTCACAGTACATTAGATATTCCTGCAATGTGTCGTAGACCAGCCCTTAATTAAATACCTTAGGGGAGATAAATTTATCATTAACTCAGCAGAAGGGCAATATGCAATTTAAAAAGTTCGATAACACCAGGACACTTTTAGAAACGTAGTTACTTAGAAAGATATATTATCTGATACATACTCTTACGGTTAAAATACTTTCTAAACAACATTTAAGATTAACTGGTTATTGCACAACCGTTTGTAACAGAAGCCGTTGTTTGGCCCTAACACATTGTTCACTGGAGTGTAGTTCTGGTATCCACATTATCTCGGATACTCTGTCTTACCTCCCTGTATCTTGTATTACTGTGCTTCACCTCCTGCAGTACGCATTACCTTAGATTATAATTTTGATAATTTAAGGACATTTATATTTATCTGATAGGTACTCTTACAGTTAAAATACTTTTTAAATAACATGTAAGATTAACAGGTTATTGCTCAACCGTTTGTAACAGAAGCCGTTGTTTGGCCCTAACACATTGTTCACTGGAGTGTAGTTCTGGTATCCACATTATCTCGGATACTCTGTCTTACCTCCCTGTATCTTGTATTACTGTGCTTCACCTCCTGCAGTACGCATTACCTTAGATTATAATTTTGATAATTTAAGGACATTTATATTTATCTGATACGTACTATTACAGTTCGAATACTTTTTAAACAACATATAAGATTAACTCGTTATTGCACAACCGTTTGTAACAGAAGCCGTTGTTTGGCCCTAACACATTGTTCACTGGAGTGTAGTTCTGGTATCCACATTATCTCGGATACTCTGTCTTACCTCCCTGTATCTTGTATTACTGTGCTTCAACTCCTGCAGTACGCATTCCCGTAGATTATAATTTTGATAATTTGGGGACATTTATATTTATCTGATAGGTACTCTTACAGTTCGAATACTTTTTAAACAACATATAAGATTGGCTGGTTATTGCTCAACCGTTTGTAACAGAAACCGTTGTTTGGCCCTAACACATTGTTCACTGGAGTGTAGTTCTGGTATCCACATTATCTCGGATACTCTGTCTTACCTCCCTGTATCTTGTATTACTGTCCTTCACCTCCTGCAGTACGCATTACCTTAGATTATAATTTTGATAATTTAGAGGACATTTATATTTATCTGATAGGTACTATTACAGTTCGAATACTTTTTAAACAACATATAAGATTAACTCGTTATTGCACAACCGTTTGTAACATAAACCGTTGTTTGGCCCTAACACATTGTTCACTGGAGTGTAGTTCTGGTATCCACATTATCTCAGATACTCTGTATTACCTCCCTGTATGTTGTATTACTGTTCTCACCTTTTGCAGTACGCATTGCTGTAGATTTATAATAATCATAACTTTTAATGTGAAAATAGTTGAGACAGTACATAATGGTACCAAAAATGTAAACTCACTTTGTTAGAAAAACGTAAATATATCGATTGCTTCAAGATCGAAATTCGCTCGCCGCCGAGACAGAAAATTGGAATCGATTAATAAGTTGATTACACGTTCATTACCATACAAATTGGGAACATCCAATATTGGGCAGCTGTAAACACTGTCAAGTCTGTACAAGTGATAATGGTCGACCGTTCGTTGTTTTGTAATTAAGAGATCACTAACTAAAACAAAAGTAAAGTAATTGACTGTTAGTGTTGAAAACAAATGGCCATTAGAGTTGATCAGTTTGCATGTTGGATAAATATCACTCACGATGAATTTTATTTTAAGCACGTCTCATCAGCTGAAACTAGAAAAGCTAACGTTTTTGTTTCAGGTTGATCCAATTTATTTTGTGTTATGTAATGAATTTTGTTTGTGTACGAAATATATTTATTTCTATTCAGAAAAGTCTGTTTTATCATCCATATATGCATTTAAAGCTTGTTACATGTAAGTTGTATAAAGATTAACGTACTGATTTCATATATATATATATATATATATATATATATATATATATATATATATATATATATATATATATAAGTAGATATGAATGTGGGGTTCCTGGCTCACTTTTTGGGACAGTCAGAAAATCAATGTAAAATACTGTCCATTGAACAATAAAAAATCTAAGAAATCTAACAGGAAACCACGAATGTAAAATACTGTCCATTGAACCATAAACAAATCTAAGAAATCTAACAGGAAACCACGAATGGAAAATAACCGAATCTTTAGCTGTTTTACTGTTCATTGTAGGCTTCTAATTTCTTAAGCTATTTTAATGAAAAAAATCCAGAAATCTCAATGAAAAATCTATAAACGGAAATAATGAAATTTGCTAACAATCACTCGAGAAGTCGGGGAGAATGTGAGTAAAACCGCATTCTTTTCACGAGGTTCTTCGTTTAATTTCTCCAAATGTACTATAAAATCATCAAAGATTTCAGGCTTAAAAATCGTAGACAAATTCAACATCCAGATAATGAAAAAATACAGGTAATATCTTTTTCATAATAAACGTGTGTATTTAAACCAACAAACCTAATGTATTCTTTGAAAAGGAAAATAATTTTGTCAATGGTTCCAAGAGATAAGTAAAAATTTTTATTCTGTTTTCTAAATTCTGTAACAAATTTTGTTTGCTTCTTGTCTCCGTATTGTAATTTTCTAAGCAGGTTATTCAAATGTGTTAATTTATTTCGAAATTTCTTAGGCTTAGGTCTTTCGTACAAAATTAAATTACAATCTCTACAAAACTAATCTTTTATCAATAATTTCTCCTCTATTATAACACTTGTAACAGTTTGGCATTATACTCTTCCATTTTACAAAAAGAATAAATGGAAGCTATGGAACTAAGTCTGCCGAGATATAAATTTTTCAGCGCAAATGTTTATGTTTTATATTTCAACTACCGAGATAAAAAGAAATAATTTCATTCTATTGTACAACTATTTAGGATATTTTTGTTTATGATTACAAAGATTATTCCGGAAGAAATCGAGATTTTTCATCAGCGAAAGAGTATATTTTTGAAGTTTTAGAAGGAATGAAAGAGAACAATATGAACATCATTAACTACTGAATTTCTCTAATATCGTTCTTAATCAACATCATAGGCTAAAAATTTCTCAGAAACCACAACCACATAACAAATCGCGTTTGTAACAGCATTTTGAAAATCCCATAATTGATAATTATATCGTTCTTTGAAACTAGAAATATTTGTCAAACTCTTTGTTGTATCAATGACATAAATGGGTCTATTTGCTATAAATTCTTTGGGGTTGTAATACATTTCCATATTTTTGTAGTAAACTTTCTTAAAATCTTGATACATCTGATACATGATTCTGAAAAGACCTCCTGAAATGTTTAAATTTTGTAATTCATCTGGATAATAAGAACCGTTCAATTTTACTCTGATATTTTTTTACATCCAAACTATCAAAATTTGAAGGATTTTTTTCTTGATCTATTCTGTCTACCTGTTTGAAAACCTAATAATAACGAACTTGGGATTGAAGATATTTCTATAAATATTTTGTGATATCGAACGAATAAGTTGTTCCGGAAATACCTTTTTGTTCAATACACTGCCAATCTAGAAAATTAAACATAATGTTTTGACTTTTTGTAATTTCATCAATCAACCTAATTTTACTCGTGGTTTTTATAATCAATCATTGGAACTCTAATAAAAAAATCTGTAATTGTTTATTTTTTCCATCAACAGGCATAACATTTCCAGTTGCAGTCTTCAGAATCACATCATCGTCTTCTGCTCTTATAAAACTTAGATAAAAATCCTCCTTTATAGATCGGAATAGTAACATTTTTCAAAAAATCCTAATCCAAAATGAGATAAATTTCCAGCTGCTTCAAAAACACCAAATTTAAAATCTGATTCAAAGCCATTAGAAGTTTGAGAAATAACATCACTTTTTTGAATACGAAATAGTTTCAAGCTTTAATTGTGCTTAATTGGCCACAGTTTTCGACTTCTTCTATCAATTTATTGTGTTTTCTTACTTCAATCTTAGAAAATAAAAACGGTATAAAATTATCGATTAATCTAACATTATCAGTTCCAAGATATGCTTGACCATCTTGTTTTGTTAAAGTTCCAGAAATATAAAACTGGAAGTTAGACGAGCAAAAATTATCTCCAAAATCAATATTAAACTCAGTTCTTTTATTCGGTTCATACAAATGTTGTTTACTAATTGGATAGAAATTTTTAAAAACTCCGCCCTTTCAATATCACTAGCATACTTTCTGTAGTCCACCATTTAATAAGAGGAAATTTTAAAACATCGTGTATCATTTTTTCATCGATCTAATGTACTTTTTTATAAGAAAAGATATAAATTAGAGTCATTTTTTAATGATCTACTTCGTCATATTCAGGATTCTCTTCCTTAAATTTTGCAATTTCGGCCACATATTTCAATAAAATCTGCACAGGATAGTAACCGCTATCTATAATATTGTTCCAATCAACTGTATCTTTATTTTCATCCAAAAACTTTAGACTCAAGTGTTGATAGAGACAAAGAACAGACATATGATCTTTTAATTGATAATGTATAATTTTCTTGAATGAACTCTGGGGACAGAGTTTGATATTTAGCAATGTTATACCAATTCAATTTGTTTACGTATAATCTCATCATATCTTCGGATAATTCATTATTTTTGAGAAATGTCATCCCAATGTTCTTTTTTCAAATCTCTTTCGTGTTGCATTATAAAAAGATCGAAAGCACTGTAATGTCCCGCCATCTCTATTTATTAAGAAAAAATTTCAAGTTTTTATAAATTGACTCTTTTTTGAGTTACATTCAGCACATTTTCCCCCGAAATTCTTTTAACTCCATTGATGTTTGCATAGTATTTTATATCATTTGTTGCAGTTTTTTCTTTACATCTCACACAATATATGAGCGCCATTTATATAAGGAAATTTATCATGCATAAAACCCTACGCGGAATACCTATTTCAGTAAGATCTTCCTCCATATTATTAAGTTTTTTTTCTAATTTTTGAAATTTGACAGCATAGAATCATTGTATTCAACAAATTTATGACCAATATTCTCAAAAGTTTTCGTAGCATCTAAACTAAACTTATCAAAAGACTCTTTAAAATTAGTAAGTTTTTCATTAATTTCACCAACATCGTCTACTGATCTTCTATTTCTGGCTTCTAACTTGTCATAGACTTCTGTTGTAAAATCTTTAACATGCTGTTTATGATTCTCATAATTTTGTTTTAGTTCATTAAACATTTTAATAGGATCTTCCTAATTGAATCATTACAACAACATCAAATGGATTAATTCCTTTACTAACACCGCTAATTCTTTTTTCCTTTAAAATCTAAGGCATTTTTAACATTCGGATCATGTAAATCAACAATATCGATGTTTTCTGATAATTTTAGAGGTTTTAAAATTTGTTCTTTAACAAACAACATCATGTTTGTCAATACCAGGTCGAACACCGACAATTCTTTTTTTTATAGCCAAACTAACATAATTCTTTTCAACTTTGATCGCTTCAGTAATTTTTATCAGCTTTTTCGATATGAGACATTAATTGGTAAATAATTTTTTTTACACCATCATCAACTTCTTTTTCCAATGTTTTTATTTTATCATCAACTTCATTTGAACTCATGAAATTTACAAGTTTGTTATCATATTCTGCTTTAAAATCTTCAATCTCCGACAGCAAACGTATCTGAATCTGGAAGGTTTTGTAATAAATTTTCTAACTTGTTATCAAACTCATTTCTCAAACTATCAAAATTCAAACTATTATCTACATTTTGAATAATTTGTGTTCCAAATACGTCAAAAATATTTTGTGAATCCATATTTATTAAGCAATAATTTGTTAACAACTTCTTTAAAATCTTTACCATTACTCAGTTCATTCAAAACAAAAACACACAAATGTCCACAAATTGGGGGATCTTTATAGTCTTGAATCTGAGAGTCATTGTAGTAGACGCTTGATTTTTTCAAATATTTGATCAATTCTATAGGTGGTTTGTCCTCAATTCTTCCATACGAATCAAAATAACATGCATTCTTATCATTTTTTATAATAACAAACCCAATGCGTTCCACTCCCCAAAATCGAGTCTAAATTCACAATTCCCACATTCAAATTTCTTAACTTTTTCGGTAATGTATCTCTCATGAAAATTCCTCTAAAATGTTTAATATTTTTGCAGATTTCTTCCAAATTCTCCGAATGTTAAGGGTTCAAATTTTTTTTAATGTTTGATTTCACGTAATTCAAAGTTTTTTCATCTAATCCAGATCCCTGTAACATCTTCCAACTCTTTATCTAACCAATTTAAAATGTTTTCGAACAATAGGAATCACATCTTTTTTAACGATTGGAGCAGCTTTACGAACATAAGGAACAACATTTTTAACAACTGGAATATTTTCTCCAAAATCTAATAAATCTTTCAAAAGTCCACCATTTTTAAGTTCTTTCAACTGATTATAAGAAAATTCTATTCTGGTTCCTTTATTGTTTTTCTTATGTTTTTTCGAGTTTATTGTATTGTCTATTTGTTAAAAATATCTTATCTTCGCCATTTTTTAGTTGATCTATTTTAAATTGAATACTAACGGGTATTTTTTTCTTAAAAGCGGATTTTTATTTTTTCTTTCTGATTTTTGCTGAAATTTACGTTCACCTCCATTTATATAGTTAAAATTTCAAGTTCTCTTCAATTCCCATTCCTAGTTTTCTCTTCAAAAACATTGCTCCAACTGTTGGAAGTGCAACAAATCTTTCACCTAAACTAGCATCTTTTGATAAAAATCTATCCATTGCCTTATCTTGCAAAACGTTATCTGCTATATGTCTGGAATTTGTGTCACTATGTTTTGCATAAAAAATATCGTGTTCCATAGCAGCTTGATCTAATTTTATTTAATACCAGGATCTCCTCTTTGTAGTCTTTTTTCGAGTTTTGTGCCAGGGCCCCAGATACTGATAAGTTGGTACGTGTAATTCAAAAGGTAAATTGTTGATAAAATCATTCAAAAGTCCGCTACCTTCAATCATAGATGAACTTATTGCTGGCAAAACTCGCTTTAAAATATTTAATTCCATCAGGTTTTTTCAATCAATTCATCAAGTTTGTTCGAAATTAAAATCTTTAATCGCTTTCTTTTCGTTCAAAAAATTGTTGTTTCCAGCCTTCTCTTGAGCATAAATTATAATTTATAATTCCATCGAGTTTTGTCAAATCGTCGATATATCTGTACTCAATCTTATTATCATTGTATTTTCTTACACCTGATCCTTCGATTCGTTTTTCCCAAATTGGTTTAATCAAATTGATATATTTTTTACCTCTACTTGACTTAGGCTTCTTAGTAGATGGATCATTATTTTTGTAAATTGAGTCAGATTCCCATAAAATTTCTGTATACTTTTTCAAATCTTCTTCAGAATATAAATTATCTTTTAGAACGTCATTGTCTGTTTAATAATCTCCATAAACCTTGAGTACCTTTCGTACATTTTTTCATTAATAATTATATCATTTTGTTCAAAATTAACGGGTAAATTTCCAATCATAAAACTTTTCTTTTTTTCTATCCCAATACAAACCAAATTTATCATCTTTTACTCTAGGAAGGAATTTTTTACCAATTTCACCCAATTATTATATCCGTTGTTCCAGGACTTATTGGTTCAACTATGGTAGAGTCTTCAATGATTCGAGGTCTAAATGGTGTTGAAGATGGTAATTTTGGCAATTCAAACTCAGATTCTGGAATCGAAATATCGGCAAATTGTCGTACAACTGGAACCAAATTCATTAAATTTTGATTATCGCTTAAAACATTTTCAATTTTGCCCTCAACATTTTTTATTGCAGAAGTTACAGGTTGATTAATTTTTTGAATAAGTTCTTGTTCTTCTTCATCAATTCGAATCTGTTTCTTTAAATTCTTTGATTAATTTCTTTTCGATTTGATCAAGTTTTTTTCGCTTCTTCAGAAGTTACGTTCACCATTTATTTAGGAAAATTTTGAAACGTTGGAACACGAAACGTGGAACGTAAAACGTGAACGTGGAACGTAAAACGTGAACGTGGAACGTAAAAACGTGAACGTGGAACGTAAAAACGTGAACGTGGAACGTAAAAACGTGAACAGATTTACCGTTTTTTTCAGTTGTTTTCATAATGTAAATAAAAAGTAAAGATAATGTAAAAATAATTGTAACATAATATTTTATCAAGTAGATTTGCCAGACACGTGAGCAGCATTTATATTAGAAAATTTATTCAAATATTTACCATTTTTCGGCTTCAAAGTTGTTAGATTAATAGTTTAAAAATCCGTAGTCTTCCTTCCAAATTTTATCACACAGCTCATTAAATTGGTTAAAACTCATATCAGATCCCACATAATTGTTATAAATCTTTCTCGAATAGTGATCATCTTGCTTAAAAATACACAACATATTCAGATTATTTCTTATAACTTGTTTATCAACCTTTGAAAAGCATTGGGAAAGATAGATACAGAGATATGTTTTTTGTGACGAGACATAACGAAATATTCCTTAATAACGTCC
Source organism: Homalodisca vitripennis (assembly GCF_021130785.1). Lineage (NCBI taxonomy): Eukaryota > Metazoa > Arthropoda > Insecta > Hemiptera > Cicadellidae > Homalodisca > Homalodisca vitripennis. The sequence goes on from NC_060211.1 coordinate 30,941,284, forward strand.
TGATTTTCCAAAATACAATCATCAAAAACGATTAACGAATTGGGTTTACACTCGCTTAATGGAACTATGTCCTCAGAGGCATTATAAAAAATGTGATACCTTTTTGCTTAAGTTTTTCTCAATATTTTCAAATCTCTCTTGCAATTTTTTATAAGCGTCTTGTTCTAAAGATTTACTAAAAACATACAAATTGGAATAAGGAATCAACCTATTGTAGATAAAATTCAATAATAAAGTTGTTTTTCCACATCCACTTGAACCAACAATTAACAATCTGATTGGTTGAATCTTTCTTATTTTCTTCAAACGTTTGAAGTTTTATCTGATCTTTTTGCTTTAAAAATTTCTCCATTTAAATAGAAGATTTTCATCTTGAAGCAACGCTTGCGAAAATGAAGCTGTTCAAGTTGACTTCAGAAAGCTCTAAATTAGTTTTAAACTTGGAACATCCTATACACTTAGAGGAAGAATCAAATTATTTTATCGGTTTAAGCGGTTTTTTATTCTGACAATTTTGTAATAAATATTAGTGAAAGTTCTCCTTATTGTATAGGATTTAGTGAGAAGAACATAACAAAATATTATGGTTTAAACAAAGGATATTATACTTTCGATCAAATTAAAAATTCCCTTAAAAAATTATCTAAAAACATTCAAACAATCAGATAAATCTTTAAACTTTGACGAAAACAAGTTTGAAATGCAAAAAAAATTATCTCTCTAATAAAATTCAAATAAAATCACCAGTAAGAATAATGTTTTTCAGCAATTATTGTAGATTTGTTAGGGTTTGTTCAAGAAACTATTGAGCCAAATCAGGTATATTTAGGAAATAAAACGCCAAAATTTAGACCGTTTGATGTAATTGAAGTACATTGTAAATCTCGTTGAACCTAGTTTTGAAAATCATACCGAACATTTACACAAAGAATCTGAAATTTTGTACACTTTTTTCCCAAATGTTGCTTATGGATCAAAAATCAGTGAAAAACCGAATGAAATCGATTATATTCCAATTAGAAAAAATATTAAAAGAATTCAAAAAAATCGTTCTAACTATACAAGACTCTGAGGGAAAATTTTAATAAATAATGAGAGTAAAACAACAACATATATTTAAGATTGTCGAAAGAATGATGAATCAAGGGGGGAACGAAATCGTTCTTACCTTCAAACTTTCAAAAACGAGTTGATAATGATGATAAATACCAATACTTTTATCTAAAAGAATAAGGTAGCCCTCGAGGGCCACCTCACAAATATTCACAAAAAATACGAATAAAGACAATGTTAAAGAAAAATACAAAAAAAAAAGCTTTGAAAACATAGATTCTGACAAGGGTATCGAATCGCGACTCTTTCAAAATCTTCATCTGACCCTGTTTTCATCAATGAATCAGGACTTTATACTCAAAATAAAAATTGCTTGTTAAATTTTATTTCTATCTAAATGGAGTCAGTTGTAGACCCTACTTAATAATCAACTAAAAATTCAATAACAAACATATCTTTACGATTGTTGACGAAAACAATGTGATCTGGTTTTAAGGCTAAAGACGTAGCAAAAATTCTAGAATATGAAAATACTATGCAAACGATCAGAATAAACGTTGACGAAGATGATAAAAACTTCTATTTTAATCTAAATATAAGGGGGGGCTATAAATAGCTTACCTTCAAACTTCCAAAATAACACTGTTTTCGTTAATGAATCTGGGCTTTATTCTCAAAATAAAAATTACTAGTTAAATTTTTTTTCTATCTAAATGGAGTCAGTTGTGAATCTACTCAAATTCAATAATAAAGAAATTTTAACATTTGTTGACGAAAATAATGAATTTTGGTTTAAGGCGAAAGATGTTGCAGAGGTGTTAGAATATAAAGATACGAAGAAAGCAATTAAAGAACATGTCAAAGAAATAATATAAAAAAAGCTTCGAAAACATACATTCTGAAGGTAGGGGTGATTCGCCCCCGCCTTCAAACTTTCAAAAAAACACTGTTTTCATCAATGAAGCAGGCATAAATTCTTTAATCTTGAAATCTAAAAATGAAAATAGCAGAAATGTTTCAAGATTGGGTTTTAGAAGAAGTTTTACCAAGTATTCGTAAATTTGGTGTGTACAAACTTGAAAACGAAAATAAGCAGTTAAAAGATGAAATAAAACAGTTACAAAATTTTCAGGTCAAATGAAATCCTTGAAAATAGAGAATCAAGAATTGCGAATGGAATTAATGAAGAGAGATATGTTATGTAAAAATTTTGATAAGAAAAAGCACATTGTTTTTGTATTAATTAAGAAGAATCACATGTGGGAATGGCCTTATTACGTTATCAGAGCTCAGAAACGAGAAATACCAAACCGATTAAAACATCTAAAAATAAATTATCCTGAATTAGAGATTTTGTTCATTGATGACGAAACCAAATTCTATCAATCTGTATAACCAAATGAAAGAATCTTTGAATATTTTATACAACGGAAATCATTTTACTACAAATATGACAGAATCTCGACTGATTTATAGAATATCTAAATTACACGATGAAAATGTTAAACATTCGAATTATGATAGTTTGTTTGTAAATGTCTTTTAAGACTATAGAAATGTTGAATTTCTCTTCCGCATACGCAATGAACATGGTCTAGCAAAGATTTGTTTAATACATTCTTTACAATATGCTTGTTTTTTATCTTTACTATAATGCCAATTGTTAAATTCAGAAATATTCTTAACTATTTTACAGCGTGTGCATTCTTTCTCTTCTAAAGTTAATTTTTCCATTTTATCATATAATTCTTTTCTATATTTCTTATTACAATCTTTACAATAATAGTATAATCCATCTTTGGTATTCTTATTTTTAGAAAATTCTTCAAAAGTCTAAATTCTTGACATATTGTACATTTCTTTTGGGCCTCCATTTATATAGAAAAAATTACAGCTTTGACTTTTTTCAATTCATATTCGTAAAAACTTCCGGTTATTTCTCAATTTTCAAAGTTTCCAAGTTTATTTAATTCGTCTAATATATCAGATTTTGCTTCATTTTTATAGCCCATACGGTACTGTATCGATCTTATTTTCTAGAACGATTCTCTTATCATCTTTAGCGTTTAGTGCCAGTTTGTTTATGGTGATGGTATACAATTCATGTTTATAGCTTTTTATTACAGTCATCTCCCTAAATTCTTCTTTATCTTCGAACAAACATCTCTTCAAGTTTTCGATATTTATTGTTTTATTTACAACGCTTCTCTTAATTCCTTTACACCTAACTGGATTTTTGTCTAGATATTTGTACGAGTACATCTTTGATCTTAAACCACAAAATTCTTCTAAAACTTCGCTATTTAGTTCGTCTTTGAATTTCCCTATTACCTTCTTATTTTTAGTAGTGAAACATTCATGATCTTTTGGATAATCGCTCGTATCAAAGTCATTCAAATTTTCTTTAATAATTTTGTAAGGATCACGTTTTAATTCTAGAAAATAACTGTCTGTATCCATGTAACACAGATTCTAATCTGGATCAAACTTCTTTAATTTATCGTAATAAAACTCGTACATTAGCAATTTTTGAGAGGTCGAGAACTGAAAATCCTATGTAGATTGCTTGTTAAATTTAAACCTTTTGTTTGTACATGTGACTCGCTATACAGTTGTCGTCAAAGATGTTAAAGCATTTGAAATTTGTTTTCTTAGCTTGTTTCATTGAAAATTCTTCATTTCCTAGTCTAATATCACATCTGTTTCTCACATTTTCCATAGATTTTCCAAAAACAGAGTTGTTCATCAGCTTGTAAAAAATCTTTCTCAAAGTCGCTTGTAGCTTTGGTTCTCATACTAGTATTAAAATCAATGTAATCTTTCAATAAAAGGCTTCTGATCGAATGCAATAACTCTATTCACATGTTTTAACACCATTCCTTGTTCCAGATAGAATTTCAAATTTCTCGAATGAACAACATATTCAGTTTTAATCCAGTAGAGTTGTGCAAAGTTTGTTGTTATAATGTTCTGGAGCAAGAGGCAAATCTTTGTGATGTTTCATAGCAAATTCTTCGGATATTCAAGATCAACTTCTAAAATATAGCCATAATCTTCGTCGCCAGTTGAGTTCCAAAATTGTTTCTTGCCAATCTGCAGTTGTATACGTTTTTAGGATCCATCCACTTGATTTCGTTATATGGTAAATTTTGCATTAGGCCATACCCATAAAGGTTATTAGCATCGACGTACAACAAATAGTTTTTCGGGCTTTGTCTTATCAAAAATCTTTTAAATATTTGTTATTTGCTTTCACATATCGTTTAATACATTGAGAAAATGCCTCCGCGAATACCTTTTTCGATCATCAAATACATATTATAATCACTAATTAATTGTAATTCTATATTCGTTAATTTTAAACATAGCATCCCATGCAAGACTGGGAGCTGTTAGATAGTGTGCTGGATCAAGTTTATAGCAATTCAAACAAATATTCCTAAAATTTTCAAAGATATCAGCGAGCAATAGAACATCTTGAATGTTATAGAGATCGGAGTAATTTCCTAGATTTTTTTACTTTTAATTTGTTTCCATACATTTAAGTAGTGTTGAAAATCTTTTCTCAGATATGCTCTCGTCTGTCAAAAGTGAATAGAAATCTTGAATTCTCAATTCTTCTGTGGTAATCAAGTTTTTCAATACTGTCGATAAATTCGTAAGGAAATATGCCTTTTCCAGATAGAATTTTTAAAGATTTCTTCTTCGTCATTTGGTTTGTCTATCTAGAATTGCGTTCAGACCATCTTGTATATAAAATGATTTGTATGTTTGAAATCATCTCTCTTTAGATTTTTTTAGCTAACTTTTCAATAGACGATGCCATAAATCTGAAACGTGTCTACGAAAGAAAACTTGATGAACTTTTCTTGGTTTATCATCTTCAAACTCATACCCATATCCTGAATTTACTGAATAATTTATATATTTCTCATCGGTGTTTGCAATCAAATCAACATTTCCATATTGTTTTAGCCAATTCTTTTATGTACAAATGAGTGTCGTAACATGACATATTGTGGCAGACAGAAAACTGGAATATTCTGAGGAAATTTAAGATTCAAGTTACAAGATAAATGAGCTGAACCTCTAAATTTACCTGTTAAATGACAATGATCTCGTACTTTTTTTCTTGTTTGATTATCAAAACCCTCACATTCACAAATATGGCAAAGATTTGAATTTTTGATATGCAATTTCTTCTTCTTCGGTCAATTTCATAGGTATTTATTCTTAGAATTATACTTTTTAGCTATGTATTTCGATAATTTTATTAAGTTCTTCAAACAATTTTGCAGGAACATTTGGCAAATCTTCTTCATTTTTTGCTCGATAACATATCGGCTTTGTACATACGATTGGTCACATTAGACACTAAGTATAGAGTAAAACCATATGGAATGTGCTTCTGAATCTTGGTTGTGATCGATTTTTGCGGATTGTTTTTGCATGTGGGAATCTTCTCTAATATGCTTTCAAAGTCCATATAAATTACGTACGGATGGCTAAACTTCTTTTGATAATTAGTAAATTTAGTTTGTTTGACCCGGAAACGGCATAATTGGCTTACAAAACTTCGTGATTTTTACAAATTTCTAAATGGTCTGCTAAATCTCTAGATTTGTAGAAATGGCTTAAAACTCTCCTTACATAGAAATTTCCTTTCTTTATGCTTGGATAACTGTGAACTCACTAATCTATTTAGATCGGTTATTAAAACATAATGAGATTTATCTTCTTGTTTTACATACAATAAATCAACTTCTAACTCGGCGTCATACATTTCTGAAATTTGCAACGGAACAATGTTAAATTTCTCATCATAACTGTAGATATTTATTGACATTTTCGGATACTTGTACTTAGAATTGTAACTTCGTTTTTTCAAATGATTGTATATCTTTTAAGGACATTGGATACTCGAAACCTGAAAATATCTCGTCATTTACAAATTGTTCGTATTGTTTTGCTCTATCAGCATTCTTTTCAGGTTTTTTTCAATAGCACATCGGAATAGAATAAATAAAGCAATAATCATCTTTATTTTTATATTTATACAAGCTTTTTTTATCTTTGATTTTCTTTGGTAAATCGATATATGATCCTGCGTTCAATAAATTCGTGTTTGTTAAGGCTCAAAACTAGTTGTTTTGCAGCGTTTTTAAATGTCCATCCAGAACCTTTATTTGATGATTCGTTTTTGTTCTCGATGTGTTAATTTATTAAATTGCTTAGTAATAAAGTCGTTTATGTCAAAGATCTCGTCTGCTTTTATAGTAAAATACATTGGGCAAGTTTGTGTTTCACCGTTCACTAAAGTACGTTTCGTATTCGCAATCTAAAGAGAGAAAGCCCTTCATATTTTTTAACGGTTTCTTGAAATTTTTCGATTAAACTTTTAATTTCTGGACGCAAAATAGAAAGATATTTGTAAATTGACATGAAAATTTTCATTTAAATTCGTTAAAATATATTGCTTGAAAAGACCATGGATAGAGGATAAAACTTCTACATCAATGATATTTTCAGGTTTCTCATTAAGAGTTTGTCAATTTCTTCGATCATTTTCAGACTTAGTTTTATCGTTTGTTTCAATGGACAATTTCTCAGCGATTGATTGAATTTTTTCATCTTTAAATAGATTGAGATCTTTTTTACTTTCCTTAAAATTTTTCTTTAGTTCACGCAATTTTTCTATATTGTACATCTTCTCGTGACCATCGATTTGATTATCTTTAGCCCAAGTCCTCAAATAATTCAATTCTTTATTATAAATTTCTTTGTTTTTTAGATGATTTTTCGAATTGTAATGTCGAGTAAAGTGATGTTTCGAAAATGTCTTTTTTGCAGTATGGGCACTCTATCTTTTTCCGCTCCATATTTAAAGAGCAAAAAATTTTAACTAGCGATTTTTACTATATTGGTTTGCAGGAGGTAATTTTAAATTCTATAATACTATTTTTTCAATATTTTTTAGAATTTGAAAAAGTAATGATTTTTACTTGAATTTGACAGAAATCAGCACAATTTCTGGTGAAACAGTGATGGATTCCTTCTATTTATTATAGAAAAATCTGTAAACTAAGACTTAAAATTATTGAAAAAATAGTATAATTATAGGACAAAATAGTACTATATTGGTTTGTAGGAGTAATTTAAATTCTATAATACTATTTTTTCAATATTTTTTTTCTTATGTAAATGGAGCTACTAAAGGAATTAAATGAGGTTGGTGATTATAAAGTTCAAAGAATATAAGAAATTGATTGATTTAGAAGAAAATAAGAAGTATAAAATTGTGACATTGGATAAAATGAAAGATAAATTCGGGCTTACAATAATTGCCGAGTTGGAAGATTATAAAGTACACTTACCGAACAGAATTTTTGACTGTTTTGGATGAAAAAAAGATTAAAGAATTGAACAAAAATGAAAAATTACACTTGGTTGTTACTGGAAAGAAAGAAGACTATTAAAGATAAAGACTGTGTTACAATTAACTTTGTAGAATAAAGATTTTTCATTAAGATTTCTGGATTTTTTTTCATTAAAACAGCTTAGAAATTAGAAGCCTACAATGAACAGTAAAACAGCTATAGATTCGGTTAATTTTTCATTCGTGAGTTACAGATTAGTTTATTGTCCTTTAAACAGTATTTTACGTTGATTTTCTGACTGTCCCAAAAGTGAGCCAGGAACCCCACATTCATATCTACTATATATATATATAATATATATAATTTATTACAATAAACATTGAATCGCAAAAAGTACTTGCTCCGCCGGACTCGAACCCGGATCTCTCACTTGCCGGGTGAATGTGCTACCATTACACCACAGAGCCCTCACTTTTTACGATTCAATTATTTTGTATTTGGCCGTTTCTTTCACACATGTGTTTAAATAACCAAACTAACATATGATCGGAAGACCAAATACCTGTCAAATGACTTCTATTTACATGAATGAAATTTGTATAAATGGCAATAGCCGAAATTTAATTTATTACAATAAACATTGAATCGCAAAAAGTTATATATATATATATATATATATATAAATCAGTACTTTTAATTCATATATATATATATATATATATATATATATATATATATATATATATACAGTGTGAGTTAAAAATATGGATACACTTTGTTTAGTTTGATTTTGATGGTTAAAGATTGAGGGGTGGACTCGGGACACCTTTCTAGGAAATGCATATATATATATTTTATATGACTGTTACAAGTATGCCCATTTCCTTAAAACTTTGGGATTAGTTCAATTGCTCACAATGTGTAAATGTAAGACCCATTACGTGACACCTCAATTAATGGTAATCATTTTAAAGATCTTTCTTGATGTTTATCTTCTTTTGAACAGATTTTTCTTGGTTTTATTTAATTGCATTAATTTGCTTCCATTGAAGAAGAACAGTGGAAACTAGAGCTTTCTGTCTCAACCCAGTACCAAATGGCAGCTCATTGAAATAATTAAAAACTAATTGAGGACAAACATTAACATCCACATTCAGAAGGTAAATAAGCTAGACAACCACTTTGCTTACAAACTCAAACCTGTGTTACAGTTATTACCTGCTGCAGGGCAGGCCTCCCTTATCTTATCAGTTTTGAGAAAGTCCAGTATCGCGTTCAGTTTCTGGTTGGAATTAACAATATTAGGACGTGTTTTTGTGATACTTTACGTTGAAATGAGGTGTTTAAGTGAGCAAGAGTGTATTATGATTCTGATATTGTGAGGCTACGGAGACCGGGTGACATCTTATGATGAAGTAAGAAATTTATTTTATGACACTTATTCCAATCGAAATGTAGGGTAAGTATAACTGTGCCTTCCCAAAGAGAGAAAAAAAATATGTCGCTTTCCGGAAAATAGAACTTGTATCAACATGCGATTGTGTGGCTGAAATTTTGTTTGGTAAGCTATTTATGAGTTTTAAAGGATTGTTAATGCTAATATACTGAATCTTTTGTTTGAGTTTAATATTAACTTAATTTAATATTAGTAATTACTTTATTTCTATGGATTAAATTTTAAATATTGAAAAGATTTTTATTACTGCTATAATTTACTTAATATAAAATATGTTAATCTTGTGTGGATATTTATAATTACTGTTTCCTTAATCTTCCGCTAGATTGTGCACAACCACACATTTTTAAACCTAACACATATTAGTATTGGGTGCAGTATCTTCTCGCAGACATATATTATTAAAATAGCACATAATAAGGTAAGGTACTTCACTAAGTTTGTATACAACATTTCTATTCTATAGCTACACGATTCACTACAACACAGGTTAAAATGTCATCATTATACTCAGTTTGTTTAAGTATTTACTTACTGTGATATTTTCCCGTTGCAATAATGGTTAACCAAAAGACCAATGTAAATATGTTCACTAACATACTGATTCCAATGGGGTGTCATGCACTTTTATCGATTCCGATTTTTCCTAATATACAAATGAGGCTTTATGCAAAATTTCAAAGAATGCAAAATAGGGCAGTTTATTATTGATAGATTGTGCGAAGAGACAGACAGGTGGACTGGGAATATATTTTTCCATCCCCTCGAGTGATAGACTTCGCTAACGCTCAGCCCATAATTCCTAGTAAAAACGTCAATAATTCCCGAAGGATCCAGTGAAAATACATTTCAATCGCACGATATTCTTATTTATTTTGCCAGTACTCCAAGTGTAACTAAGTGCCTTGTACCCGAGCCTCGTGTGGTATCGACAGACCTGCCAGATACAAGCCTCTCTCGCTGCCTCTATGTCAACAAGAAATGTATTAGTCATATTTATTTTATAAACTTAAACTCATTGTTCTGGCTAAAGAATATGAACTTGAATATGAGCACGATTTCGTTTATTTTAAAAATCAGTTCAACATAGCAAACGCGCTTATAAATTCGGAGTTCCAACGAAGCTGTAAATCTTACTTTTTAGCTTTCGGTCCTAGGTTTCTTATTGACACCACGTCAAAAAATTGTGTCAATTCTGCGAAATCGTTTTGATGTGGAGTGAACAGGAAAACGTGAAATCAAATCTATCACGAGTTACTCCCAATTATTTAGGTTTTTGTGCTGAAACCAAGTCGCCATTCTTGATCGTGTACAGGGATATATTATCAAATCGTTTCTGAGAACCTTGGTTTTTTACTCTGGGGTAAGCAACATAGGATTGATCTTAAGGTTTGTAGTATGAGAAAGTAAAATATATATTTTTAGAGTGTGTAAATGATTTTATACCATTAAGTGAGTTCAAAACATTTACAAAGGTCAAAATTTGGTGTACCTAGACTGTTTTATCACGCTTATTGATAAATAACTATTAGTAATTTATTAAATCTTGCCCGTAATAGTTAAGTAATATTTAGTCATATTCAATATTTAAGTAAAGTTTCAGTCATGTTTAAAATGTTCCCTGATTAAAATTTTTCCATATACAAAACTGTTTAACACTGAGTACAATAGAACAGCTATTACACAATCGCAAAACCTCACCGACATTTAAACGAGTGGAATGCCCTAGCAGAAATTTGTTTAATCGTAAAACCTTCAAACGTAAAATAGGTATTGAATTGAAGGAGGAGCTCTTATTATTAGAAAAAAATATTTCCTTTAAAAGAAACACATCATTCTCAAAAAATTTAATTTCTTACACAAGTAATTTCGAAATCCAATATACTCTCTTAGAGGTGTGAATCAAACCATATTAAATGGTATAAATAATTTTAAAATTTAAAAATAATTATCAGCCGAATAAAGCTTAATAAAAGATTTGTATAATTTAAAATATAATAAACATTAATATATTCTATAAAAGTTTGGATAAAAATAAATTTGTTTATAATTTAAAGGAAAGGTGAATTTTGTATCAGTCCAAAATTATTGTTTAATATTTTATCTTCATTTTTCTTGTGTATAATATTTCATAAGCGTCGAGTTCTTCTTGTTTATAGACTGATTTTAATAATTCCACATTTATAAAGGTGCGATGCATGTTTGGCAGTAGCTGGTTTTTGAATTTGTCCGTATTTGTATATCTTTCGTTGTATTCAAAAATGTTTTAATGGTTCTTTATGTTTGGCCAGTTTAAATCCTATCATACTCGTCATAGTTAATTTTGAAAATTCCATTTTTATTATTATCTTCAATACTGTTACATAGCGTTATGAAACTATGGAAAACCCCAACTACAACAATAGACCCGTATACCTCTGACAATAAAAATAAAATTTAATTTCCTCCTCTGCTGGGACTGCTATTAGAGAACCACCCCACATCGGTTACCGGCAGGAAACTATAAAACAGAATTATTTTTCGTATCTCTTGATTTGAATGTTGACCGGAAATCACTGGCGCGGCTGATGATTGATCATGTTTCCCAATCAGCGCGGGGGTGGGTGTGATGGTGGGGGGTGGGTGGGGGTGGCCGGCCCGTGCTGACGCTGCTGCTGCCGCCTCTGCCGTCAGACCACGCCGAGCCCCCAAGATGCGTACGTCACTGACTCTGCTCGCCGCCGCTCTCTTGCTTGTCGCCCTCACCCTAGCCGACCCCGTGCCCTCCTATTTTGAAGACGGTCAGTAACTCATATAATTCCTCTATTTTCAATGTAGAAAAACATACTAATATTTTTAATCATGTTTAGAACTACCAAAAACTTTTTTCAAGTAATCCGTTAAGTATAACACAATTTTAATTACATCGTATTTATTCTAATGTACTGAAATTAAAGTGGTAACAACAACTTTAATTGATTGGAATCAGCATCACGCAAGTTTTACAGCGGCAACAAAACTTATGAGCTGTCATATGGAAGGAAAGAGTTCCAGGGTTATTTTTTTTCCAAGTATTAATATACTTTTATATTGTTAGTTAAATCCCACAGTAATATAAATAAGTAATATACTATCAAAGGACACTTTTAAGAATTCATTAGTCTTATGTATGGTTATGTATAGTATCCAATACTAACAAAACAAATTTATTAATAAATTTTAAAATGCCTCAGAGGTTACATGGCTGTAAAACGAACCAACAGAATCTTATAAAAAAAGAAAAACTAATTTATAAATCACAGTAGTTTATATTAATAATTGAAATTGAGAGAAATACGGTGCTTGAGGGGGAATACTATTTATAAGAAATTTATTTGTGAAAATAAAAAAAAAATATTTCCTATGTTACCGTGTAATAAAATGTTCCATTTCGTAAAAAAAATCTCTTGTTAGGCCATAACGACTAATATATTGTCTCGTGAATAAAATGGTTATGATGTTTTATTTTGTACATTTGTTGTGCTCCCGAAAGTATTTTTAATAATTACATAGTTCTTTATAAATATCATAAATATAAGGTTTGGGATTTATATTTATTTGCTAAAAGTGTCACTTTTGTGAATTTTTCTCTTCAACCAGTAGATTAAATTTAAATTGGTTTGATAAAAAATAATAAAGAATTAAGTTAGTTCAAACCTGATATGGAAGACTTCAAAAAAATCATTGAGCTGAGTAATGTACCTGCAGAACCCAAAAATTAGTGGTATAAATACAAAGTTTGATCATTATTGCTGAATTTTAGTGTTGATTTACAACACATTTTACAAGCAAACTGTTCCTTCCCAAAGGGTATAAGTCTGATTCACCCATTGTTCCTTGACGTATTCAGTCTGGAATTTCTCATAGGATAAAATTGAAATAAAAGGAAAAAAAAGAAAACGGAGATCAGATCGAGCAAGTTGTGCTTTTCGCTGACAAAGAGTTCTGGAGTTGCAATTTTTAATGTGGTTTATGGGTATCCTCCTTCAATTCTCCTTCGAGACCTGATGGTATAATCGTACAGAAGCCAGATACACATATAGATTACTTAACCTTTATTTGTTTATAAAAATATGTAAATCTTTGTGATTATCATTCGCCTGATACTCATGATGTACAAAGCTTAAACCAACTCTTCGTATCAAACGTTTTCGTGGAAAGATCTGTATTAAACCGATAGCTTAGTAAATTGACGTTTTTTTTAGTTTCTTAAAAAATAGTTTTTGTTGCAAAAACAAATTCTCCTTGGCTTTTATCATATTAATAGTATTTCTAATCTGCAACTAATGAAATTTAAATTCAGTTCCCAGTAAGGGATTATTACTAACAACTTCATAATTACAAAAACTAAAACCTACTTATTTGTGTTTTAACCTAGAAAGAATTGAAGTCAACGAATTTTAAAAATGCAGTCAGTAAAGAAGTTCAACTTAAATGAAAATGTTACTCAACAGGGAGGCATTGTAGGGCACAACAAATTTCGTGACCTAAGATTCACTTTTATACAAATTGCTTAGCTAACAACTTAAAATCAACTTAAAACAACTTAATCAACTTAAAAGAACAATAGGATTTGCGTTCGTGCGCTAGAAAAAATTGTTACAAAAAGTATAAAACTACGTTTTCACGACTGAAATATATCCTATTTTTTAGATGTACAATCAGATCAGATCATTAGCCATTAACCCGACGGCATACTTTAAATTTCAATTTGTACAGATATTTGAAAGTAATATGTGTATAAATAACAGGGCAATGAGGTATTATTTTCAATCAAGAACCGAGCACCGAACACGCTTGGCGCTTGAAGAGAAGATAAAACTATTTTCACTCATTCTATTAAAATGTTTAAAACAATTAAGAAAATGTTTCAATTTAAAAAAATATTATTAGGAATTGGTATCTATTAGACAAACACTGAACAGTTTAAGATGAAACAAAAACTCCATTTTCCAGTGTAACAAACATGACATTAGTCAAAATACAAACTGTGAAACTGCATATGAACTTAGACAAAAACGTCTCCAAAAAATCCCCTCAGTGTTGCCACATCTGGACTGAAAATTATCATGGTAACCAACCAAAACAAAAACTATAGGTTAAGATATTTTTTAACTTTAAAAAATCAGTTTTGTGCTTATTTTGTTTCTCTTACTGTCTCCTATACGGAGGATATCGCTAGTACAATTTTGTTTCGGAGTTTTATGAAATACATTTTAAAGAGATTTGTTCAGATATCACAAAATAAATAGTATACATTATAAACGCATTTTAAAGAATTGCGTATTTTGGTGTAGAATTTTTTTTTAAGAAAAACCAAATGAATGTAACATATTATTTGAACAAAACAAGTTGTTATTGCTTTTTTTATCCTGCTAATCAAAACAAATATAAATGAAAGATGAAAATAAAAAAAACCTACATCCATTTATTTGTTAAAACAATTATCACACACATTTATTAATTCTTAGACGTTAATATAACCACATAATTAATAAAAATGTTATCAGTGCTGTGTTAAAATTAGTTTAGCTTGTTTTCAATAGTAAGTCAGCTATATCTGATTTTAATTTTGATGCTCCGGAACTTATATTCTAATAACTCTGAACGCTGTAGAATTGTCACTAGCTGCAGTTGTTGTCCAGTTACAAATTCGAGCTAATTTTTGCGCATGAAATATTTACAATATTACAATCAAAATAATTTTAAAACTTTATATCAAACACATACGTCCTGTACAAAAATTAATCATACGTACCACTCAATAAATTAATCTTTCACATGTTCGAACGTGGATTATGTTTTAACAAAATTATCATGACTGTTAAAATTGTTGCTTGATGTAACAATGAAACAGTTTCTCCCACTTTGTCATCATCGATAATCTGTGATAACGAGGATTTAGTTCAAATTATTTACAAATTCTGTTAAAAAATCAATTGAATTCTTTATTTGTAAACCTTCAAAGTGACAAAAAAATCGAATATTAACCTTCTAGTTTTGTTTTTAACCGAAATAAACATAAAAACTACAATTTAAGGAACTTCAGGGCGAGATATTACCCTACTGTACTCTCATTATGCTAATGTATTCCGTGCATTGTTTCCTCCCTTGTTTCCATTTGAAAAACTTCACTTAACGTGTTTTTGAGTTTACTTAACCTGTCAGTAGCTAACTAGTAGCACCTAACCAACAATATCAGTGCATTACTTAATTATAATTATTATTCAGAACATAAAGCAGATTCTGATAACTTATTGTTGATTAAGATTGGAATGAATTAGTGAGTGAATAGTGTTACGGGTTATTAAGCTTTATCTTCGTGACCGAAAGTGACTTATATAATGAATTTGTAATTTAAGGACCAAGTTTTCTCATAACTACACATCATTATGAGGTTAAGGAATAAAAAGTAGCCTCCTGCTACAAAAATAACTTGAAAGAAATAAGAAATATATAAAAATCCTGTACACATTACATTTAGTTACGTCATCTATGGTTTTATATAACAAAGTTCAGTTGTAAAATATTATGTTATACATTAAAATTATAAAATAATTGTTATGAATAATAAATAAGTAAGTAAATTGATAGCATAAGGTAAACAAGAAGGGCTTTATTGAAAGCGAGGTATTTAGATCTGCATTAAAAAAACCTCAATTACAAAACAGAAATTCTCTTACTCACTGGTATATAGTTAGAAAGTCGAAATACTTTATACTCTATATTTACCTTATTTACAAAGTATAAACTAAAAATGATTATATACTTACTAAAATAATGTTTTTGAAGATTATTTTTATCCTAAAAGATATTGAAATATTTTCAGAAAGCCAGAAAATTTTAGACGATTTATACATGGGATATGTTAGGCTTATGTAGGACTTTATGTTAGGCTTGTTTTGTTTAGAGTAAGTAAAATTTTGTATGCATTCTAAAAATGATCTTGATTATCCACATATTTTGATGAAAATAACAAAGAAGTAATAATGATCTTTGATCAAAGCACTCTACTTTTGCTAAATTATTAAGATAATCTTAAAATTTTGAAACGTTACTCTGGAAATAATGAATTAAATATTTAAAGTGGTTTACTCTACTCTCGAAAGATAGCCACGTTGAAAGTCACAGAAACTTCAGGACCCGAAACAAAAAGACAGGAGATGGTGCGGAAATTGTAGTTTCTGCTAATTGCCATTGTTGACATTGGACAATCGACAATAGAACTGTTCACTTCAAGTTTGCCAGATTGATGCTATGATTGGATCCAATAGCATCCAGATGTATTGCAGTGAAAGAGAATTTCTCACCGGAATATCCTGACATTTGTGGATCGGAAATCCTAAGAACTGTGGATGGGAGAGGTATTTCTTATAAACACAGAATGGATTCATAAACTCCAAAGTATCTTAAAAGCGCCTTCAGATAATATAGTGAAATACTATAGAAACTTATTATTATTCAAAGAATGTCTTGATTTTGATACGGTAACTTTAGATCTTTTAAAACTGTTATTTTATTTAAATATTTGCTATCAAACAAAAGTTCGTATATTCTAGATGTGCCTTTAATGGACTTTAAGTACACCAAACTACTTGGCCACAGGTATCCAAATTTACAATTTTAATCTTGTGAGAGTATTATTTGTTAGTTTAAATAATTTGTTGTATGATTTAAACTAAAATATGATTTACAAGATTAAAATATTGTTAAAACATGATATTATTATAATTTATGATTTAAATCACTGAAAGACGTGCTGCTAACGTAGTTATTCTCACTTTACTAACGAACTTATCATCAGCGGATTGGTTTTGTCTTGTCTGCGTCAGAACGGAAATCCAGATGGATTTTAAGCAATTCTCTTGTCATTACACACCCAGTTGAAATTTAAGAGTTACCGACCAACCTCCATTGGTACGCAGAGGTAAATAATTTAATTTCATCATCATCAATAACTTTATGGATGCTTAGGATATAAAAAGGGGTTATCTATGGTGTTACGTAATGGCAGCCAATATATAGTTTAATAATATGTTGATTTGTGCGTTAATCATCCAAGTTGAAATCAACATATAAACCTATATTTTAGTTAAGCATACATGTAAAGAAAATGTTATAATTATAATGAATGTTTAGCAGTTAATATAGGTCGAATCAGCCTTTGACAAGAATGTATAAGTTTATTGATTTTTGAAATTGAAGACATAGAAGCCGCTTTTACTGGTCAACACCTTGATTTTAGCATCATCATAAATAACAACAGCGTCAAATTTCTATCACTTTTACATACAATTGTAGTTTGAATGTTATTTTTGACGATGGAAGGATTGTGAAGGAAACAGGATTTTTCCGGACATTTGCCATCGTTCAGTGAAACAAGAAATCAGGAACACTACGTTTCGAGATCTGCAATCTGATCTCTTCTTCAGGTAAAGAACTAACCTAGTACATAATTACAAACTAGGCTAAAATAAACAAATCTTACCAAAGCGTTGTGGCACGCCCTAAGTCAGGAATCACAACCTACATGTTGTTTGTCAAATTCACTAACTCTATAAACATGCACTTAATAAAAAAAACTATACAAAACACTAATCATTAAAACTGAAATACGGAATACAGGTCACAATACGTCTTCACTCGTCTACTAACCACCTACGACTGATTAGTGTTTTGTAATTCATCGTGTAAATATTTAAAAGGAATTCACTTTAAA
This sequence comes from Homalodisca vitripennis, assembly GCF_021130785.1. Taxonomy (NCBI): domain Eukaryota; kingdom Metazoa; phylum Arthropoda; class Insecta; order Hemiptera; family Cicadellidae; genus Homalodisca; species Homalodisca vitripennis. The sequence continues at coordinate 30,958,907 of NC_060211.1, forward strand.
GAAAAACAAAAGACATTAGTGTGTGTATTATATTATTAAAAAACAGCTCCTATAGTCCTTTGACAAAAATAATCGCATAACAGGTTTTGAAGTTTAATATTATTCTTATGAGGTTAAATTAAACGTCGTTTCTTCACAGTCGGATTTTAAGCCTAGTAAGTCATTCTTATTAAAATAGTTTTCTCATTTATAAACTGAATAGGTATTTTATTTGAATAATAGTTATTATAGCTTGCAAAATTTACCGAGTGAGTTAAAAGTATTTATACACGTTGTTTAGTTTTTGATGGATAAAGATGAAGGGATAAAACTCGGGACACCTGTCTAGGAAATAAAAGCGAACTTTTTAGTCAGTGTTACAGTTATGCTCATTCCCAAAAAATGGGATTTAAATATAAAGATTTTGTTAAATGAGAAGAACAGTGGAAAGTAGAGCTTTTTATCCCAACCCTGTAAAAATGGAAGCACATTGAAATTAACTAAAAATTAATTGAGGCAAAACATGAATATCCACATTCAGAAGGTAAAATAACTTCAATAGATAACCACTTTCCTTACAGACTCAAACCTGTTTTACAGTTATTACCTGCTGCAGGGCAGGCCTCCCTTATCTTATCAGTGTCGAGCAGCCACTTATGAATAGGTTAAATCACATTTATTATTATTTTCAGATATATCATTGTTAATACTTCAGCGTAGTAATAGCAACAGTCATTATGAGCAAGTATATTAACAAAAGTTTATGTTAATTACTCTATCATCAAATAACGAACCTAATTATACACATTTTAGAGCTCTTATTTAGCAGAGTTAATAACGTTTATTACTCGCAGTTGCTGACCCCAATTAACAGGCCTTTATTGCCACTGTTCAAATATAAACTGTTGACCACGATCTCCCATGTTGATGATAATAATTACAGTTTTACCTACAGTGCATTGCTGTACTATCAGTATTATACTAGTCGTACAGTTAGAATTACAAAAATGGTGGAAATTTATTTTGAAAATGTACCAGAACCGAAATGGTTCACTAAAAATATGAGTCAAGTTTGATATAATTCTGTGAGATTCTGTGCGGATCTTTTTAGTAGTGTGGAAACTTGCAAATTAATACAAACGAGAATGAAATAATCTATTACTATTGCTCAATAAACATAGTTATCAATGAATACAGTTTTAGTTAAACTATTTATCATATACGACAGTAGAATAAAATGTTCAATAAGGTAGTTTTATAAGGTTTGTAGTGGAGGAAAAAGGTTTATACTCTGTTTTTTCTATGTATATAAACAGCCTGCGTACAATCTCAAATCTAAATGTAGCAAATTAGTTCAGCCTGCCTCTCTTGAAAGTACATTAACTTGTAGGAATTCCGGGACACTCCAAACTCAATTGCATAACATTTCCTGCAAAGCTTAATTCAAGTTTCTTGTAGAAACGTCATTACGTACAGTTTTTTACTTCCTTTTGTTTTCTAGCTTTTCACACAAATTCTTTCTTCTTCTGAAAACTTCTCTTACTTATTACATAATGTTTTGTTTTAGAAAGTCTTAATTACTTCTCAAACTTGGTCGCATAACGTGAACTAATTGTTATAGTGGCTTATAGCTTTAATTGGTTTGAATTCTCCACCTTTTTCTAAACTTAAGTAAATTAAAAAACGAAAAATAATCATTAATACTAAAAATATAAATAAATACAATTATTCAAAAATTCTAAACAAAAATATTTTTTTAAGTTTATTTTTTATGGTGTAGTCATTTTATACATTATGCGGTTTTTATACCTCATTATGGTACTTTCATTATATAAACAAAAAGCAATACTTCTACCTTTCCCCGATTCGCAAGTAAAATTGCCCTTGCTGTGACCTAAATTTTCTCCCTTCTAGCACTGTATATTATATACTATACTAATAATGTTATCTCCATATCTGTGGGTACACTACAAGAATATCAGTTCGATTAATGGTTCTAATATAAATAAAACCCGAAATTTGTGATTGGTATCAAAATTTTGTATGTGTTCTATAATCGTCTTATTAAAATATAGTAATTGAAAAAAAATAAATTCGCTATACTCTGTTCGAAGAATCATAGCACATGAAGCATTATATACCCTTATACCACTCTCTTAACAAAGGTCGTACGCCTACAAACCCCTCTTATTTATTCTATATTGTTATCAGTTATTTATAAAGAAATATCAAACTTCTTTAATTTTATTTAAATCAATACTCTTTAGAATTAAAAATAAAATGTGTTCGCATACGTGTTAGTCACTATTCATGTGTGACGTCACATAATATAATATAATTCTACCGATCAGAACCCGTTTAGGGTTTGAGGTTTAACGTAGTTCTTACAAGGTAAAACTCAAAATATATTGACTACGTCGGCAAGAGATGAATGCCTGAAATAACAAAAAAATTTCTGATCGAAATATTAAACCGATTTTAAACGTAAATAAACTAAAATTTATAAATTATACTACCCGAAAAATGACTACCTGCAAAATGTTGTTATTATGAAAAGAATAATTTTTCAGCTTCCACAAATCAAATTCTATAGTTGCCTAGATTAAAAATCAGTTTTCAAAAATAAAAATTGGTTGAAAATTAATGAAAAATGCAGACAAAAATTGGCCACAGAGGTTATGCCATCCATCAGATGAATATTGTAACATTTTCTTTTATGTTAAAATAATAGATTAAGTGACTTGTATTCAAGTTTGAAAAGGCAATAGTGCCTGTAATGAAGTAATATAACCTATTTCTAAATATACCTGTAGAGCATATTTGGAAAGGGATATATAAATATAAGGCAAGAAATGGAAAGGATATGAGAACACATAACTTCCACCAGATGAAGATGTAAACAGTATCTTACATGGGGGGGGGGGGGGGTGGCGAGTAGGGACGCTGTATGGCAAGAGCCTATCCACGTATGCTCTCTGCTGTATGTTGTTACACTATTAGCAGCTTGTTTATCTTATTTCATAAACAGTAATTCAAACCAAACCCCCGTCATCCTCTTACGTTTTAGAAACATACCTAATTATGAGGATAACTGGTTTGGTTGTTTTAAGTAATGAATCTTAAATTTTAATTTAAAAGTTCTTTCACCTAGTATTAGGATTTGTAAAATTCGTTAAATGTAAGTTCTTTTATTTTAATCAAGGTTTTACTCAACTGTCGAAAAATAATTGGTTTAGCTTACGTTTTGCACACAATCATGGAAATTGCAATGGTTGTTTACAAAATGATCATATTAATTATGATGTTCCACACAGAAATACTACAGCATGTTATTTTTGCAAGGCTCAAGGGTGTGATATTAATCGAAAATGGAATTATAAGACTGTTACTATTAACTCAATAAATTGTATAGAATTTATACATTTATAATAAAAATAAATAATTGTTTTTAAAGTACTCTGGTAATTTCGGCGATACAACCCCAAAACATAATAGTAAGAATAATGTTCTGCACTGTCAAAAAATGCCAAGAAACTGAAAAAGTTTATATAAAATTACACTTTTTTTAAGAAGAGACTGTTAAACGCAAACACATTTAATTTAATAAGTTCCAAATAAAATGATTGAAATATTTAATTCTATTTAAAATATTTAAGCATACCTACATTTATAATATATATAAATAATTCTTATACCAGATTACGATTTCATGTACTTTCCAATAAGCGTAACAAATTCTTAAATTCTAAACCATATTTTACTTAAAAAAATATTTGTTATCAAATGAATTAAGTTGATTTGAAAACAAGTTAATTATTAAAAAAATATTTTAAAACAGTTGACAATGTCCATTGCTTGTTGTATAACTTAAACGAGGGTTTTTTTAAAATGAGAAAGTGTGCTTAGAAATCTTGGTACAATTATCATTCCTATTAAGCAATCTTAGTAAGGATAACGATTTACCCCTTCAGTGAAAACTATTTTAAACTGTAAATCTTTGGAAATATTAAGCATGCAGTGCTTTTTATTGTTCTCTAATGACAAGAAGCTTAGAAACTGCACCTAGTCCTATTAGGATATTCTGGATCGGTGAGGTGGGGTTAGGGGCAGCCTTATATCGAGATCTATGCCAATAATCTCAAGTAATATCCCCTTCGAAGAAGCGCAAGCCAGCTCTGAACCAGCCTCTCCAGTCAAAGCAAGCACACCCTTATGTCTTAGCGAAAGAACCCCACCAACTCCAACAATCATCTCCCGCAGTAGACTAGACCTATCGTATTACCCTTGCAAGCCAGAATTTAGACATCTGCGGTTAGTGATGCAATTAGTAGGCAATGCAGTGCTTGATCAGTAGTTTAATGCAGATATCATACATACAGTTACTATGTAACTTTTGCTATATATTTTAAGACTCTTATAAATATTATCGTAAGTAGGCTTCTCAGATCTATGTATTTATACATTTTCTTGGTCGGAGAAACAAGGCAAAATTAACTATATCAATAGAAATATCTTAAACTGGAGAAACTATAATGGCCATAAGTATTTACTCTTTGAACGGAGTAAGCTTCTTGAACTACGTATGTATTGTTTATGGGGCATCAGGGCAAACTCAGCTCTAACAAACTCTTAACCATAAACACTGACACAATTGTAACAAAAATATGCCTACTCCGGTTTCAACATTACCTAGAGCCCCATTATTTATTTAATCATAAAAATGTTATCTGAAATGCTAAGGAAGAGTTTACCACATTGACCTAAAATACTTTGTTAGAAACTGTAGGAAATATTCAATTTAAATATTATGAAATATTTCATGAATTTCATTAAAATTCTGCACGTTTTTTCACTATTACGGTGCAAATTATATCTGTTTCACTCTCAGGGCCCCAAAAAACTTTAAACTTAAATCTGAAATGGCTCAGGAATTTGCAATATCCTTCGGTGACTATTACTTATCTCTGGAGTGTTGATGTCCACACTTTTCAATATAAAAAGCTGTGGGTAGCCACTGGAACTTTTATAAAGGAAGGAAAAGTCTATGAATTTTTCTTTATAAATGTTGTACATGAGCTATCTCAATAGAGCTATGATAATTCTGACAGAATTAGTTAAAAGATCCAATTTAATACAGGACCATAAAACTTTAAAAAGATTTTTTAAAAGGCACAAATTGTAAAAAATTACAGGTTTTATTTTTTTAATAATTCATTTTATTGACAGATAACTGGATACGAGATTGAAATTCTGAATGTTTTGCATGAATGGATGCTTTTGCATGTTGGTATATTGAAATTATCAATCTTTGAGGAAAGTCTTGGGATTGTGAACCACAGTCAGAAAACCGTCGTGACAATTTTTATCTACTATCCAAGTGTATGCATCAGAGCAACAATTCATATGTCATTTATATGAAAAACAAAACTATAAAGAGCAAATCGCGCAAAAAAAACGTTAAGTTCACCAAGCACCTCCGTTGCTTATATTGATTTGAAATAAATTGGATTTTGTATACTTCCACAAATACCAGCTGCAAGTCAATGCCAATTTGTCATATTGACAGTATTCCCAAAGGAAACTAAAGGAAATACCTCAACGTCTACTTGCATTGAAAACCTGCTTATTTCTCTTGAAATGTGAGTAATGCAAGCAATTACTATTCAACATCAGCCATTGATTTGTCCAGAGCGTCTCCTAGAGATAACCAATACGTCTTTTATTAATATCTGTAATTAAAAAGTTCTAAAATCATTATTATTTTGTCCTATTAAATTTGTTTATTTTCAACTTTGAGTTCAAAACAAAATGTTTTATATTTGGTAATAGGTCGCAGTGATACCACTTTGAGTGGATACTATTTATTGGAATCTTTAGAAAAAATCTCTTCGTGACAGAATTAATGTATTCTAACAGTGAGATGTAAGAATTATTGGGAGAGCACATAACTTGGAGAACAAGATATGGTAGAAGGGGTTGAGTTAATTTGAATATTGAGTTTAGTGGAGCTTAATTTACCTTAATTTATTGCAGAGTCTGGTATCTGACGCTGTCTCAGACTTGACTCTTGGAATCTAGAGATTTGTTCGTCTAAAGAGATCGAAAGAAAGTCAGCGACGAAGAAGCACAAAACGAACCTTTACATCGTTTCGAAATCATAGACACCTGTAAATAGGTGAAGTGGCAGTCTCATTGTCTCATCAGGTGCACAATTGAGTGCACTACGATGACTCTGAAACGATCTCTAAGCACGGTGGAGCAACCGAGTGTTCTACACATAACGTAGCTATGGTAGGAAGGGTTGACTCATTAAATATTGAGTTTAGCTCAAGTTCACCGTATTTTATTTAAGCGTCTGTTAACTGACGGTGTCTCCGACGTGACTCCTGGAATCTGGAGTCATGTTTTTCTGAAGAGATCCAAAGAAAGTTGGCGACGAAGAAGATCAAAACGAACATTTACATCGTTTGGAAATCAGAGACACCTGTAAATAGGTGAAGTGACAGTCTCGATATCTCATAAATTGTGCAATAAAATCAAAATGAACTGAGCTAAACTCAACATTCATGTTGGGAGTGGTTGATAGTATATAGACCCTTATAGTGGTGATTTCAGTGTCTGTTTCTAGTTATCTGACGTTTGATATTGGTATTATTTATATACCCGACGGTTGGATTTAAGGATTTAGGCAATAGCAAATACTCGTATAATATGAGAAAACAGTTGTTGTTAATATTTTTTTCACTCTTTCAATACCCCTCATTTTGAACTCCACCAAGACTAGCGTCACTGACCATCGATTTCCGTATGAGAAAAAATTTCAAGAAAAGATGAACATCAGATTGTGTGCTTATAAAGTGAAAATTTTGTCTCGGCTCGGGCTTTCAATTTATTTTACCGTTGGTTCTTCCGCAACGTTGTATCAGACTGACAGCGTTGCACAGTTGTTAATATCAGACAGTCACGGAAGCAAATAAGTGCACTCTATTCATTAGCTGATAAATGTCGATAAATCTCTTTCACGGGATATGTTGTCAGGCTGCGATATCCGTTATTATGATAAAACCATCCACGGTGCTCGCTCTGTACGTCCAGATTCCGAGATACAGGGTCATGCATAATTAAACTACACTATTGACATTGCACTGTTGAAATGGAGATAATGTAACTAGTTATAATTATTGTTATTAAACGTAGATTATCTCGTAGATTTATAAACAAATTAAGAATTGGTATTTATACGTTAATCTATTTAAGAGACATAATGATAGAAACGGAATTTAGATTGTGTATTACTACAACGTAAAATATTTTTAATTTTTGAAATTGCCGCAATGGAGGGAGGGGGTCTCAATATTTCAAAACTGCATTTGAACCAAAGGTGACAGAAAAAAGGAAACTTTGGAAATGACTTCAAAATATTCCGTACCAAAATGGCGTTTTTTATGAGCCAGTAATTTTAAAATAACAACAAACTTTTACAGGACGAATGTCGTTTAAAAATGTGGATATATTTCTATGTTTTACTACACAACTACAACACTATGGCAAGTTTTACATTTACGTAAATCTGTTTAAATAAAAATGTTTACATTCAACATAATTTCTCAATTAACACCTTATTGTTAAAATTATAAATACACGTTTTTTTCTTTTTTTATCTTCTGTGTTTAAACAACGAGTCGATGCATTCTTCAAGTAGAAACGATGGTTAAGAGATCATCTTGTGCAGCTACTAAGATTATCCTGACCACTTACCCAATCCACTTGTCCAAGCTATTGTTATATTGATCTGATAATTACATCGCTGCTCTTGTCGTGTGAATGTCAACAAGCTCTAAATTTAGACTGAAGTGCATTATCCTTCAGTTCAAAGTTTAAAGAGTAAGCCTTCGGTTATTTTTAAAACCTTCATTGATAACTATCCAGTTACAGTAAGTCAATTTTATAAAGATAATTAAAGATTGATCAATACGTTTATTACAGATTTACTAAAAATTTTAAAATTATAAAAACAAATCAAGCTTACGAACAGGCTGTCCTTCCTGTTGCTGTAGAACGTTTGTTATCTTCAAGTACTGTAATTAGGTTTTTATTTTTTATTTTGTTTATAAGTGGTCCTATTATTCGTCTAATTTTACATTAAATTTATTTGTCTTAAAATACATAAATTTAAGATGACTGTTCATAGTATAGTCATTGATTATTTATTAGTTGTGAAAAGGTAATGCATCTAATGGCCATTTGAAGTGTTGTGGTTTTTTATCTTACTATTATACATTTATTAAAGAAATATATTAAATATGTTAGCTTGAGTAAACTATGCCAACAGTAAAAAAATACTAACAATTCAAAATATAAGATTTATTTACTGTACAATTATAATGATTTACAACTCAAAACACCACATTTAGTATAGGAGCATCACCTATGTGTTATGGAACAGTACTAACTTTACCGAACAACACCTATTAAACAATTCTCATGTAGCTACGAAAAGTCAAAGTCTATTATAAAAAAGGTATATTTTATTTTCAAATACAAATCCAGCTGTATATGTAACATTTTTTAATTGAGCTAAAAATAAACAGTTTTTTTCATTAATTTATTCCAAGAATGCAAATTACTCAATATGAGCACTCCAACCTAAACACAACTATAAAGGGAATACATTGCTTGAGTATCAATAATTCACAAGTTCTCGCTAACTCATCGCTCTTGCAACTACTTAACTATGAACTCGTCACACTCAGAATAGAACACTGCTTTCGCAACTAGGAAAGATGAATTATGCAAAATTTGAAGCCAAACTAATCAATCGTGTGAAAACTATAGAGACATTGTCTGGCGGCAAACTATTGTTACAGTGTTGTGACATCCTCACACATTTGCTTCTATTACCGCACAATTTTTCAAATATCCCAATGTTCTTTGTTAAAGACAATAAAGGTTTGAAAGGGTAATATCATTATCGGATATTTGCCATCGTTATATGTTACACAATGTGTAACACAACGTTTTGAGGATTGATATCTATCGTTTTCGTCAGGTGAATAGATAAGTAGTAAATGAAAAAAGAAAGGAAGGAAGAAAAAAGAGGGAAAGGACAAGGGTTCAAACATATTCGAAAACTGGTTGGAGTCTCACTTTCGCCTGTGCTGGTGTAACGTGATAGTGCTCTTGAGTTCTCGAGCTCGTGACTTGTGCTCGTGACATCGCCTTGATTAATTTTCTCATGTCTGGACTCCAAGCAGTTTTCTTGTATTTTTGAACCCGTTTCCTTTTTTTTCTTTCTTTTTTTCTATGCTCTAATTATCCTTTCAACTGGATTTCACCACATTTTATGGGATTTCATTACTTGCTTAGGATACTGCAGTAAGAGGCACATTATTGCAAGCCTGTCGGAATGAGCAGTTACCTCACCCCGCTTCCTCCCTCACCATGCGGCATCGCCACATTGTTATAACAGCTTATCAGTATGAAACGACGCAACATCTTGCTTTGTTCCTGTTGTTTACATCCGTTTTTGCTTTTCGATGTTCAATCAGTATGCATGTATTTATTGTATTATTACTTTTCGCTCACGTTTTGTGTGATAGGGTAAACAAGTGTTAGTTTAAATCGTGAAGGCAAAGTATTCAGGAAGATAGAAGATAAATAAAGCTGAGCAGTAACGATCATTTGATTATTGAATTCAATCGATTATCCCATTTCTAGTTATTCTTATGATACAGCTGGAATCACTACAACACAACCCAGGCTTGCACTGATTTGTCTCGTACCTTAAAACCCAAAAATTTCAAAAAAGGCTAAAGTGGTCTAACGTTTTCCACACCAAATTAGAAAAACTATAATTACTACTACAATTACTTATAAAACTGGGATGATAGGGTTGACTGAGTAAATAGTATAGCAACCTTTTCTATAAAATGAACTAACAGAACAACATTTACAATGATTTAACTTGTAAAAAATATGTAATTAAATGTTTATTTAAAGACCCTTAAATGACGACTGGCAAAATCAGGTGGAAAGTAAAACTCGTGTTTACACAGTACACATAGCTGCTAGTCTCCAGAGGGTCATATTAAACTGTAGCAAAACCTGGTTAAAGTATTCTTTTCTTATATTATATATGACGTATTCCTTGTGGTTCTTTAAAGGGAAAACTCTCAATTTTTTTTTATAATTTTGATAAATGTCGTTCGCTGTAACGTTAAGCTCCTATAAAAAATTAGTATACCGTTTATTTGCAGTTTCTTTAATTAATAAAGTATAAAATTCAGACTTTAGGATCATAATCATAAACTTATGTTCACTGATGTATTGGTGTCGTAAAAAAGTTTAGTTGCCAGGCAGAAAGAGAAAGGAAGAAAAACTTTTCACCTGACTCATTAGTGAAATTCGTTAATTAAACTGACGGAAGTATAGCAGGGTGTTATGATGCTATAGTTATAAAAATATTATATAATATGTACACTTACAATATTAAAAAAGAGGATAGCATTAATGTAAATTTTCGTATCCTAGAATAAACCATGGATGAGCTCAAAAAATATATAGTTAGCAGCATCTGGTGATTATTGATGAGAGCTGTAATAACTGTAAATTAATTTTAAACGTTTGCTATTTGAACTTGACTAACATTAATCCGTTATTAAAATAGTATCCACTACTCTGCAAAGGATTAATTTTTGAGGTTTCCACTTGTAAATTTTGATGTTATCTATACTTATGTAATATTATGTAAGTATTATATTAATAGTGTATACTAATTATACTTGTCTTATAAGTATGCCTTTATAAAAGCTGTGTTTTCTATTTTGCAAGATACGCCTGACTTAGAAAATAATAATAACTTAAACTATGAATGGGAATGGTATAAATCCATTTCAGACATCTCAGGTAGTAGCACCGCTACGTAGTCTTGTGTGGAATGATTTGTTTTGGAAATGGACAATTTTTTTTTATTAAACTCATACCTATATAATATTCTTTAATATAATAAATATTTTTATCTTAAGCCCTGTTTATTGAGGTGTTATTACAAGATGGTCTAAATTGCTTCTTTAAGTGCGTGAGGAATGATCATACACATATTTTCTACTCTTTCTGTATTTAGGTAAGTTATATTAAAAAGGTACGAATTTAATATACAAACATATTTTTAGAACACAAAATCGAGTGCCTAAGAGTTAGAGCTGAGCTTAGGAATTTCGATTTCATTATTGCGTGTAATTTAATGTAATTAATATTTTTATCTTTTTCAGTGTTTATTTTGGTCTTATTACAAGATAGTCTAAATCGCTTCTTTAAATGCGTGGGGAATGATCAAAATAATTTTTTTACTCTATCTGTATTCAAGTAATTTATATTAAAGCGGTACGAATTTAATATAAATACATATTTTCCGAACGCAAAATCGACTGCTTAATAGCACCATTTTAAGAGTTCGAGGTGAGCTTAGGAATTTCGATTTCATTATTACATGTCGTGGATGTGATTAGCTACTCTAGCATCTGAGGTAGCTAGCGAAATATAACATACGTACTGTGACGATCAGACAGGTTCCATCACAAGGTACGATCAGTTTGGTTAGCAATATTCCAGGGAGTATCAGTGAGGTATCCAAACCAATCTAAAGTTCGATTGCCGATTGGATTCCATAATGTTTATTAAGTAGTCACGTGGATCTCATAACGCTATGGTAGCGCTTTAATTGTGTGAGTACATCTTATGTGTTTGTCAAGGTGTTATATCTTCTACCGCAAGAGACTTTACATTTTGAAAAATACAGGGTAATATTTTGAGAAGTTATTCTTTGCGGACATATACAAATGTAATATAAACATGGATCAGAAATGCTTACTTTGTCGTCTGTCTTCAGTCTTTATTTTTCATTTCAGAAACCAGTACAAAATCTGTATGATCAGTGTGCATGTAAGCTTGTAAACTTTGTAATGCATGGCAAAATTTTAATTTTTTTCGGAATCATTCACCATGCATTCCAACAGTTAATAGCTTATATCAACAATATTTATTGACCGATGTTTATGATCTATAATTATGTTAAAATATGTTTAATTAAATGTAGCGACATTTATTAAAAATTAAAAATTCATTATAATAGTAATATTGATTATAACGTTTTTTGTGCTTTAAAGATCTTTAAACCTTCTCAATTTTGATTCGTGATATGATAATACTATAATTTTTATCTTGATTTTGAGACTGCAAGAAAAATAATTGTACCAAATTTAAGTATTTATCTTTTCTGGTTTCTAAAATGAAGAATAACAACTCAAAGTCATATAAATAGAAATTAACAGTAAAGTAAGCATTTTTGATCATTGATTATAAATCACTTTTTGTTTGTCTTTACACTAGGTACAAAATCACAAAATATTGACTGAGAGTTCGTAAACGCTCTATATATTTGTATCAGTTTTGTTTCTACATATTTGTAAATAGTTTATTATTTTGAGACTGTAGCCATTAAGCTGGTGCAATTTTACTTAGTCTTCTTTCAGCAGAAGTAAAGTTGGATATAGACTAATTACACTTGGTGAAAGTGATTTTTAAAGTCACGTGGTTACTGCGCAACGTGACTCCTTTGTAACAACCCCCCCCCACCACCAAATCATTGATGGGCGAGGCGCGTTAGCGTTTCGAAGAACCTATTAGTAACTTAACTGCATCAGTATAGAATAACTAATGATTACCTAAATCGGTTACATTTAGTTACGAGACAATTGTGAGCCATTTCCTTGCTACTACACAGGAAAAATTAGAAAAACAGCTTTCTGGCAACTTTAAAATGCATTTGTTAAATTGCAGCATTGATAATTCTAATCTCCTGTTTTCTGCAAATACCCTAAGTAAATACACAGAATTGTCTATTAAATAGTTACGTATATAGGATTTTAGTATACCTTCACATACTCATTAATTTTTATGAATAAATATTGTCATAGTAGGTGGTTTGGGTCAGTAAAGGGGAAGTAAATATTTATTTGACATATTGTCCGTTAACCAATAACACTTAACAAAGTAAAATATCATAATAATTTAAAAAACAACGCATGTAAATACAAGTCTTATATATAATGACTGCATACCAGTATTGAAATTACAACATGTCAGATTCGTTGTGTAGAGCAATAAACGTGACAAAATACGATGAAGGCCGGTGTGTTGGATGGGGACCGTGTGACTTCCAAACAGTTGGACCACTAACTGTACCAAACCCCTATGGAAATCAACGTCCCTTCTTCATATACGTTTTAATCAAATTGAACACTACACATAGCGTTTTTTTCATGTGGAAATGTCCTGAATATCTATAAAAAGGTTATTGGTGGAGCTTTAGAAAAGCGTATGACTTGTAGGGTTCGAAAAATTTCATTTCTGCTGATCGGATATCTCAAAACCAAATTAATATATAACCTTAAAATTGAGCATGAAGCTTCATTTATATATGAGGAAGCTGAGTTAGATAATGCTGCATGTCACTTCGTGGGGTTTGGCTGAGCGTTAGCGAATATTTTTACATTGGTCATTTGGGTAAGCATGATAGCAACAATTAAAAACCTGTGTAAACAGATTCAGTACACAAATAAGAGATTCAAATATGTGGTATATTAACAAATATAGCATAAATGTCCCAAAATATATAACATCATTTATAGTAGCTCGAAAAAGACATTTAGATCAATAGGTCATTTGTTGAATTTAAATTTTGCATAAAGTTGATTTCTATAATAATGCGTCATAAAAAAGCAAATTGAAAAACATGTTACCTTATTTTTTTGTATCATTGTCTTTATGGTTATATGTTCGCAGTACATCTGTAGAATGAAATGAGCTGCAGATTTTAAATGTTACAGCTCATTTCATTCAAGTGTTGTTGCGTACTTATACCTTGTTTGTAAATGCGTTGTGGATATCAATATTAATTTTTATTACCATACTAATTAATTAGATAAAAATAAGAAAAGGAATTATCACATAATTAGGTAATTTACAAATTTTTATTTAGTTTTTGAATAGGCTAGGTTGAAAAGCAACAGGTAGATTCTGAAGTAAATACCTATGAACCAAAATGAAAGACAATGGAAACTTATACTCTATTTAATGACAAGTATCTTAAATGTCTGTACCTTTACGCATAAAGGACAAAGAATTTTAATTCTCAGTTGTTCCTATAGGAAAATTCTAAGCAATTTTCAACACACTACCTTCAAATCAAATACTCGAACTAAACATTAAAAATCAAGCTAAAAAAATCTAGTAATTGATAACTGAATCTAGTAGTGAGTATAATATTGATCCTATTACATTTCAAATTATACATCATCAAAAACAAATTTTAAACAAAGAACTAATTAGGTAATTGATAATTACTTTAGTTGCTTTAAAGGATGTAAAAACTTAGAAAGGTTTGAGTTAATATTTTAATTAAAGCACTATTTATAGAATGTTTTAAGACCAGTCAAGGCCAGGAAAGTGGATGATTTAAAATTGAAGAGGGCTTGAAACCAAGGATCTACCTACTGTATTCTATTTATATACAAAGAAAACTGTAATGAAGATAACGAAGAGCCTTGCGGCACTCCGATTGTACGAGTATTTACTCCTTCAATCTGAAGGAAACTCACTTTCTGTTCAAATCTGTTCCATTCCACCACTGAAATAGGAACTGAACTTTGATACTGCTAAAATTGTAAGGCGTAATATCAAGAATGTTATTTCATAATGAAAAAAGGCAAGAGAATTTACGTAATCAAGTTCCAATAAAAATAAAAATCTTTTAGCAATAATATAACTAATTGGCTACTTAGTCAAACTGAACAGATATACATCATACACATCAGATTAGCCTAAAATATTTATTCTTTCTTTTTATATTTGCAAACTAAAATTAATTCGTCCCCTTTATAAACAATTCTTTAATTTTAATGTATTTCTCTTTTAAATAGTAACTAATATAACATAAAATTTATTAAATCATAATGCTGTTTAATTAGTCTAAAATGTCAAGATATATTGTTATTATACAAAACATTATATTTGTATAATATATGATTTAAATTCTTCAATATATTAAGAGTGTCATATCTTTTATGCATCTTTAAACATTGACTGGTAAGTTAATTTAAGATTGGTGACAGTTTGAATTGATTTAGTTATGCTCCTATAATCGTAAATGTACTTTTCTTTAAGATGTAATTTTAGATAAATGTAGTAAGAAACTTTCAATATTACCGCAGTGATCTGCACATAAAGTCCTTATTAGAGAAGACCGGACTGTTATTATATATTTCCTTGTCTATTGTTTTGTTTATTTAACCACGCAACTTGTTAATGTGGTTAGATTATATTCCATAAGAATCTTGTTTTGTAAAGTTTGTATTTTTTCGGAATAAAATTCAATTTTTCGTTAAATGTAAGACGATTTTAAAAGCGTTATTTTGACAACGTCCGTTACTTGTTGTGTAACCCATAAGTGGGTTTGTGTTTTTAAAAGAGAAAATTGACCTCAGAAATATTGGCAGTTTTATCATTCCTATTATGAAATCTTAGTAGAGATGACCGGTCATGCATTCCTATCTCGCCTTTTATTTAAAGGCCAACAGGCGACGAACTTGACACACTACATACAACACTTTTTAGATCAAACTTTATAAATCATCCTCTTACTTGAAAGCCCTTTAGGTCGAAAAATGAGAGTTTTGTCTAAGATGGCTTTGGGCAGTTAAAATATATTTAAAAGGTCTGAATATCCTTGTTAACGAAGTTTGGACCTGTTTTTGAGTGAGGAGACTTTTTATAGAACTGTCAGTTCTTATAGAACAATCTGAGATTTCTACACCTTTATAGTATTCTCACTAACCGGATGGTTAATCAGGAACTATTTGGAATGTCGCTACTCCAGTTGAATGTTTCCCGCAATTTGTGTATGAATATTTGACAAGAGAGGTAATGGCAGCGCTTGTTAACTTATCGACAGTCCAGTTGCTGACGTGTGTTTGCTAATGGGTTTAGTCTGTCACTGTACATGAGAGGGACAGAGCATTATACATAATACATTGTCAGTAGACATTGAGATGAAGTCGAGTATTCAGATACATTAAGACAACAAAACAACTATGATCTTTGTAGTATTTATCTAGTTATGAGATAAAAATATACACCAATTGACAATTATTATAATAGCGGTAGAATTTAATAATTTGTGTTGAATATCCATTCTATAGGCATAATGATTTAATAACTTATAACTGTATAGTAATTTATATTATTACTTATAATAATGCTTATATTATTTAAAGTTAATCTTTCATAGAGTTTTGATATCATGCTAACTCTCATTCACTTAATATGACAAAACTCTTTTTTAGACAAATAAACACAATGTAAATATTTACAACCATAGTTATTAGTTCGACTCTAAAGTAATTTAAATCAGAATGGTTTATGTTTGATTTTTCTGTAAAAATAAAATTCTGTGACAACATACGGTATAAAATATTGGTAAATGCATGTTACAAACAAAGATGGGTCATTGAAATTAAAATTTTTTTATTTAACTGTTAAAAATCCTCTAATATCTGCTAAACAACACAAACACTATAGTATTTAGTGTGCACTATAGTAAAAAATAAAGGTACGTCATATAAATAAGATAAATTAAAGCCTATTTATGAGATTTAATTATAAAAAATACTGAAATAACATGAGTAATTTGCAATAAAGTAATTTAAATGTATATATTATACCCTGTTTTGGATTCTCTAATATCTAGTAAAACACATCATATCTATCCACACACACAAAAACACACGTTGTAGTATTTCTCACCACTTTGGAAGCATTTAATAATAATAAACAAGATATATTTTAAGTAGGTTAATTAAGTATTTAAGTTTATGGAGCAGTAACCTTTTATGTTTTAAAATGGCTCTCTAAATGTTAGATGTAAGATAAACCAAATAGAGTCAACTCACTAAGTATTCCATGAATTTCTAAACATTGCCTATAATGAGCACATGACGTCATTCTACTGTAGTAATATCCTTTTCCATATTAGAATTGCAGAGCTCTTGAATAAAGAAAATGTCACGGGTTATTACCATGTCCATTTCTAACTCAAATAATACAACGAAATGGGGAGTCCGTAATACCAATATTGAAGAAGTTTCTTTCAATATTGAAGGTAAGTTACCTCCACGCAAAAACTGCTTCCTTAAAACGATGTGTTATCCCAAAAATGTACTTTTTAATCACGTCCTTTTAATGAATTAAATTTAAAAATTTACATAGGGTTACAGTTTATTACTCTCACTAATGTTGGATACTAATACAATGCTAGTTCTGTATGAAATGAACACGTATATTTTATGATAAAAAACCGCAATAGTTTATGTATTTATGTATATATTAAAACGATTTTATTATTATTATAAATACTTTATAAGTTATTTATTGTATACCTTTTATAAGCAATTACTTAACATATTTAGTTTTTGTAGTCTTCAGTCCAGACGTAATTTGTTATTGCTAACTCATTTGTTTAAACTTGTTAGAAATGTAATAAGGATCCGTCTTCTCTACAGCAAATTCGTTTTCATGTTGCCGGAATTAAAACTACAATCCACCATTTTTTTGTTATACCTTTTTCTAGAACTAATTATATTAGCCAATTCTCCTATTGTCTCAATTAAATATTGAGCAACAATTAAATATCCTATTGGCTTTAAAATTAAATAGCTTAACATTTCGATATTTTTAGCAATAGTTTAAGTGAGTTCAGAAGGGTATGTTTAACTGTGCTTGATATTTAAATATTTATACTCATAATTATATAAACCATAGTTAGGTATAATTTATATACCGTAGTTTTTTCATTCTATTTAATAAGTTATTATATCCTTATTTATTACTAATTATTTTTTTATTAATTTTTATGTATACTATTTGTATATATTGATTTGAGTTTAATATTTGTGTTATGAATACATTCTCTTGCTTAACATTGATTGGCAGTATTTGCTTAGTTTTTACAATTACAGTACTCTACTCTATTGTAATTAGACGTTTAACCTGTAATAGTGCACGTAAAATAAATAAATAAATAACTAAGAATATATACTAATATCGACCAGTCTAACTGTAAGTTGTAACACCTCATAATTTAATTAGTAAACGCCTAAATAAGTTATATTTGATGTGTTTAAATGTTTTATAAATGGGACTGAAATCGTACTGACATACTAATCAGCCAGAATACAGAGTGTCGGTGTAGGAAATAAATATAACACTCGTGTGCAAAACACTCAGTTATTCATTTTGAAATCGCAAATAAATATAAGACTGATACATTTCTTGTTGACATAGAAGCAGGGAGCTGGTCTTGGATCTGGCAAGTCTGTCGATACCAGACGAGACTCGGGAACAAGGTGGTTAGTTACACTTGAATACTCGCAAAATACACAAGGCTAATACAGTTCCCGTAAACATAGAGGCAGTGAGGAGTGTTGTATCTGGCAGGTCTATTGATAATAAACGAGGCTCGGGAACAATGTGGTTAGTTACACTTGAATACTCGCAAAATACACAAGGCTAATACACTTCTCGTAAACATAGAGGCAGTGAGGAGTGTTGTATCTGGCAGGTCTGTCGATACTAGACGAGGCGAGCGAACATGGTGGTTAGTTACACTTGAATACTCGCAAAATACACAAGGCTAATACAGTTCCCGTAAACATAGAGGCAGTGAGGAGTCTTGTATCTGGCAGATCTGTCGATACCAGACGAGGCGAGCGAAAAAGGTGGTTAGTTACACTTGAATACTCGCAAAATACACAATGGCTAATACAGTTTCCCGTTAACATATAAGCAGTGAGTGAGGAGTCTTGGTTCCGGCAGGTCTGTCGATACCAGACGAGGCTCGCGAATAAGGTGGTTAGTTACACTTGAATACACGCAAAATACACAAGGCTAATACAGTTCCTCGTAAACATAGAGGCAGTGAGGAGTGTTGTATCTGGCAGGTCTATTGATAATAAACGAGGCTCGGGAACAATGTGGTTAGTTTCACTTGAATACTCGCAAACATACACAAGGCTAATACACTTCTCGTAAACATAGAGGCAGTGAGGAGTGTTGTATCTGGCAGGTCTGTCAATACTAGACGAGGCGAGCGAACATGGTGGTTAGTTACACTTGAATACTCGCAAAATACACAAGGCTAATACAGTTCCCGTAAACATAGAGGCAGTGAGGAGTCTTGTATCTGGCAGATCTGTCGATACCAGACGAGGCGAGCGAATAAGGTGTTTAGTTACACTTGAATACTCGCAAAACACACAAGGCTAATACCGTTCCCGTAAAAATAGAGGCAGTGAGGAGTCTTGTATCTGGCAGATCTGTCGATACCAGACGAGGCTCGGGAACGAGGTTTTTGTTAGTTACACTTGAATACTCTCAAAATACACAAAGCTAATACAGTTCCCGTAAACATAGAGGCAGTGAGGAGTCTTGTATCTGGCAGATCTGTCGATACCAGACGAGGCGAGCGAATAAGGTGTTTAGTTACACTTGAATACTCGCAAAACACACAAGGCTACTACCGTTCCCGTAAAAATAGAGGCAGTGAGGTGTCTTGTATCTGGCAGATCTGTCGATACCAGACGAGGCTCGGGAACGAGGTTGTTAGTTACACTTGAATACTCTCAAAATACACAAAGCTAATACAGTTCCCGTAAACATAGAGGCAGTGAGGAGTCTTGTATCTGGCAGATCTGTCGATACCAGACGAGGCGAGCGAACAAGGTGGTTAGTTACACTTGAATACTCGCAAAATACACAAGGCTAATACACTTCTCGTAAACATAGAGGCAGTGAGGAGTATTGTATCTGGCAGGTCTGTCGAAACCACACGATACTCGGTTACAAGGCACTTAGTTACACCTTTAGTGCTATTAAAATAAATGTATATATCATACGATTGAGCCCTAATTGCATTCCATTACGCTTCTCCTTAGTTTATGTATTATTTTAGGAATTGTTGGATGAAAGAGACGTATAACTCAAAGGGGTGCACAACTTTATATCTGTCTGTGCACACAATATCTAGAGTACAACATGATTAATAACCTTGAACTTTAGCATGAAGGTTCATGTATATTTATGTATACAACATTGAGTTTGATGGTGGTGTATGTTACTTCATGGCGTTAGGAACTGATATTTTGCATATGACCTCATCGAAGCCATACGCTGTATATGAAACCGCACCACTACCTTTAGAACGTATCTTGTTTAAAAATTATTTCAGACTTTCTCTGAATATAATGGATCACTATCTCTAAATCCATTTTCTCCCCAGCATAATATGCACAAGGTTGTAACTCTCTACCCGAGATGTCACAATTTCAGTTCCTAGAAAGGTCAATGAAATTTTTTTAAACATATCTATTCCGTTCTTTTTAAAGCTATTCGTATAATTGATCAAAAACACAATGGCATACAAAGAAACCCTTCTAAAAAGATTGTGACGATAAGTGCATCATAAATTGTAAAACAAGAGCAGTCAGAGGTCTAGGAAACACGTGTTCATAGTAACTATTAAAAATTCAAATGAATACACCACGTGACATGACTACGGGTAATTACACAACGTTCTATGAATACATTACGTCGTTTGAGTGTAGAACATGATGCTAGTATACAAATTCAAGTGAACAAGCTACGTCACGTATTACGTAATGGATGTTTTATATTGTTTGCAATGTTGTCATTGTTCGCTCCCAGAGAAAATTGGCAATGTCACACAAGAGCAGTTTCACAGTTTACATCTAGTAGGGAGTATTAGTAGAGCGCCAGCGTATATTTAAAGCACCAATTAGGAGTATTGTACAATAATTAACTTTTTCACATGATGGTATACTACTCCATGCCTCCATGCCCTTTTACTTATTTATGTTTTACTTTTACTAATTAGCGTGGGCAGTATTATGTGAGTTTGTAATACAATGTGTAAAATATGTAGCGTTCAGATGTAGGTAACTTTTAAAAATCAATAGTTTTGATCATAAAAGATTTACTTATTATAAATATTATATTGCTAACTTTTAAAAAAACTACAATTAAAAAAATACTTCTGCAGTAATATTGGAAGTACTAATATCCTTAGAGAGTTGCTATAGCAGAGACTGTTGGTGACAGAGTATTATGTAATCGTAGAAAAATAGTACAACAGAGGGCATTGTGTGTATATCCATTCGATATGACATTACAGGAGATATTATTGATATGTAAGAGAGAGGGAATTGTAGACTGTATACAATATGTGCAAGTGATAAGAAAGGCTAAGAACATTATATGCTTGAGGGTAGGAAATCGGGAGTATACACAAGCTGTGCACAACAGAAAGTACTTGGGGAGTGAACACAATATACAATTTAAGAGAGAGATTACTATAACACTGAAAAATATGTTAATAATAATTTATTATGTTAATCGTAATGCATGTTTCTACGTGTTGGCTAAATATTTAAATTAAGATAAATGGTTAATTTCCTAGAAAAGAGGTCTTGGGCGAGAAAATTGAATAAATAAAAATTTTGTGTTTGACTACCGATTTTGTGGTATAAATCGTTAAGGAAAACTTTTGGTGATACATTAAAAACTTGGTTGTTCTGGGATACAATACAAAGGCAGGTAAAATTCCATTTTGAGTGGACATTTTAGAAGTCAGTTACTGATTTTCTTAAAGGTGAGTGTGATTACCCTCAAAGTCAGAGTCAACACTTTTGAAAAAATTTATAGCATTTTGTAACGTAAATAGGTGTTTCAATGTAAATAATAATTCAATATCTCCATTTTTCTTTAAGCATGCGATTTAGCATGAAAGAAGCGTAGATATCCAAATAAAAATGTCCTCATACGTAACACACCATTTCCTAAAATGAAGCCTCTAAGTTCTTTATGGGGCCTTCAAGGCTCCCTGATACTTTCAGCTTTTGTTCTTGGAACGTATGCATATAAGGCATTTGAAAACCTGATGATATACTGTGTGTGTCAGATAATATTTCCAAAACCTTCTACTTGAACATTATTATTCTAAATAAAGTATAAGAAAGAAGCCACTTTGTAAAATTATTGGTAGACCTAATGGTATTTCGGTTTAAAAAATAATCTCTTGGTAGTGATGACAATAGAGTAATAAAAAAAATATTTAGCAAAATATGTTGGATGGGAGGCGGAAACAACAGAAGTGGAGGCAGAATAGACGATGCCTCCGGTTTTTGTAACAATTAGGCACCATCATTAACGACGTCACGTAGCAGCAGCGGTGGTGGTGTACTTCCTCGTTTCTTTCTCCTACTTCGCATTGCTGTGTGCGGAGGAGGAGCTAGGTTATATGATAGTCTGATCACGTGTTTACTTTACCGTTGTCTGAACCTTGGTCAGGTTCTTTACGTAAAAAAACAACGATTTTCTTTACCGTCTGACAGACAACTAGTGAACAGCTGTTGAGCGTAATCTGAGAACATATAATATGCATGGTAATTGTTGTTGAATCTGGGGACAAAGTAAGTGATTTGCTTAAGAGTTATTTGAAAAGAAGGAAAAAACTTTGAAAATATTAAACAAGGAGTTTAATATCTCTGAAAGTGAGGGGATTTGCTCCCTTAACACGACATAAATATGGGAATTAATATGACAGGATCTTATAAGTTAAAGGAAATAAACTATTTAATTAACTTCTAAAGAAAAGTTGTGTCTTATCATTTAACCTAATTTAAAATTGAAATATTTCAGTATTTGCTTAAAAACCAGTATAGCCTGGTTAACTAAGCCCAATAACATGTTATGCTTCTTTAACAAAATATTGAACATAAAATTAAGATTATCTACATTTACTGTTTTGAAAACAGATATATTTAAAAAACATAATTAAAATATTGTTTTTAAAATTTTAAATTTTATAAACAGTTTTATTGCACAATAAATGCACGTTTTACATGTAAAAGAAAGTTGGAAGAATATGTAGTGAAAACTTCAAGGAAATTTTGCAATTTATTTAAACTGTGTCAACTCATTCATTTGAAAACCAAAGACATTTAATGAAAGGTGTCAAAAATAACGCACCAAGGTTCCGTCTCACTATTACTTAAACTTGGAAATAAATACTTTGGCAAATGAGAAGAACAGTACTTCTACAGAAATTCAGATACCGCAAACAACCATTTAACAAAGAGATTTACAAATTAACAAATGTCCATTCATTCTACTGCACGAAGAATAATTGTTGTGACCTTGACCTTTAACCTTGTATGTCTGGTCGGTTTGCGTGATTTCACGAATACCTTTCATTTATGGATGGGGTTGAAGAATACAACGAGCTAAAATGGCAGGGATCGTGACAAGTTCATTTTGTGACCTAAATATAGATAGTTTTTAGCAGTCTCCCTCTCTCTTTCTTTCTCATATACTCGTATATTTCACTCGCCATTCATCATACTATTTAACTACTGATAGGGTGAGAACAGGATACAATATAGCTAGTCTATAAAATTACTATTTCTCAAAATAACCTCCTTTCAGTTCAATGCAATTTTATTTTTGCTTTAAAAAAAACTTTTATGAGTCCAAAAATACTATTTCTGAAGTTCATAAAAATAAGCATTTGTTTGCTCAATAAATCCTTAGTTTGAAGGGACGCATCGTCTGCTAAGCTATCTTATTCAAATTCGGAAACAGGAAAAAGTCACTGGGGGCCAAATCTTGTAATGTTTCGAACTTAACTCATCCATTTTGGCCGCAAAAATTTTTTTGTTCTTATTGTTCTCGGTTAGCAAGCGTGGCACCCATCTAAACATCTTTTTTACTACCTGTTTTTAATGCAAAATTGAAGCGACTTCACCTTGTGATCTCTTTGTAGCCTCAAAATTTTTTTGAATTTTAATTCTTTAATTAATTATTTAAAATAGTTTGCCGAAAGGTTTTAATGGTTTTGAAAGTAGACTTCCTTCCACTGGGGAGTCCCGATCGATTTTCATTATTTTATAGATGAACGGTGACGTTTACCAATTGACTATTTTATTTTAGGTTTACCTCATTTATACAGATATGCGTGCAATATTTCAAAATCATACGTATAACTTAATTTTAATACAAAATTAATAAGTGAAATATTTAAACTTTTGAGTAACTGACGACTATCGGAGGTTTTCAATATTAACATTTTGCTTTTGCCTAGAAACCGTATTTTCAAATAAATATTGGTAGAGAGTTCTAAAACATGACTTAATTTACATAAAGGAATAGTTGAATATAGTAGAATGTACGACATAGTAATTAATACAGGATGTACTTTTTAAATGGTCTACCGTTGAGATTTCGGAAACTTATTTTATTTAGATGTGAAGAAATATGAATATATGTTTAAAAAATTACCACAATTTTCCAATTTAGCGGTCAACTTTTTCATGTAATAATACTCTTTATTGTATTATTATTTTCAATTAAAAGTATACTTTTAAGAATTTTTATTCCTGACACTTTTTATGTTTACCTTAAACTCGACAAATGAGCGTTAAACGTGTTAAGATTCCTTTGGATTATAACAAAGAGAAAACACCTTTTTGAGTGAGTATCCTAAACTGTAAACCTAAATTGTCTAAATTGGAAATTTTTTCTTATTATTAAGAACATTGTTTACGTTTATACATAAATTTTTTCTTGTTTTACAAACAGAACTGTTTAGTAACTTAGGCCAGGTTGTAAAGTAAATGAAATAGCTTTTTGAGCAAAAGTATCATCTATGTGTATACACTTGAACGAACGATAAACGCTCTTGACCGCGATTAAAATTTCTGTAATTTTGACACAAGTTGACCACCATATTGAAAAATTGGGGCAGTTTTAAAAGTTTTAAATACAACAAGGAATTAGTTTCTTATTGAAAATGCTGTCAGATTTATAATTTCCAAGATCACAGTGGTGGTCAATTAAAATATTCCCCCCTCCGGTATTAGACAAGAAACTAATTTAATATAGCATTACAACAAAAAAAGTTTTTTTTAGATGGAAACCTAATAGCACATATTCGATTGGTTATAAGATATAATAATTTGTTCTAATTAAAGTCTCAATTTAAGGGAGTACAATGGATTTCAAAAGTATTTTCCAAACGCAAAATCAATGGTACCCAATTAATGGGTGGTATAAAATTTTAATTAGGACAACCCTTTTCAAAACTCAACAAGAGTAAAAAAAAAACTCTGTATCACTTTTCTTTAAAAACATAATCATGCGAGAAAATCTGATTTATTGAAGTACTGCTAAGCTGCAACGAAGGTGATAGCATGGTAAACTTTTAAGATCATTTTAGGGGATTTTATGTGTAAGCGATAAAATGTTGAGAAAGTGATCAGGCAGATAAGGTCAATAGGTATCGGGTTACAAAGAAGGGTCACACCATTGTTTGTGCTGGTTAGCTCTTGATCCCTCTGCTTACCTCCATTTACACTAACCTTTGTAGTACTTATCAATATTATTGTGCTTTTGTCTACAAAGAAGGGCTTTTGATTTCCTTTTAAAACTTTTACTGACATACGCTCTTTTTAAGTCAGATACTGTTAAAAATCTCAACGTTTTAAATTATAGGGTTTTTGTAGGGTTACAAGTTTTTATATTCGTTTTAAAAAACAAAATTAATTTCACATACGCTTTAAGGATTATGTAAATATTTTTTATAACCTTTCATATTCAATATTTTTCCTTTACCGTACAGACTCTAACGCGAATAGCATATTTAATACGTAATAAAATTATTAGCATAACTGATTACATTCGATAATTATGAAGTGTAAACATATGTCTCACTCACGGTTTTTAAACTTAAAAACACGTTTTTTTGCTGTCTGTACTTTAGTAAAAAACCTCCTTAAAGTACTTAGCTAAAATAAATCGTGTATAATGCATAATTATTTGGAAATTTTTTAAAACTGATTGATTAATGACCAAAAAAATGATTTTAATTAAATATATGTAGTCACCAAACATTCCATTGCATGATTGTATATACTAAACATTGAAACCAAGAACTATATTCCTCTGGATTTAATTCTTTTTTTCTACTTCTAGCGAATATATTAAACCTTCATCCAAGCCATATATTTTTAAGAATTTAATTAATTACAGTTTGGACCTTTGTACTGAATAAATTGTGTGCTGCAGGAATTACGATGACCGAGTTGCTGGTCCGATTGCTTTATGAAGCCAAAAGCGTGTATTCTTGACCTTTCGGCTCTTTTAAAGCGGTTGGGTCTCAAGTTCTCATTAATCATTTACACTCCTACTGTACCCGTAAAAGATTTTCCTTTTCCTATTTTAGAATTTCGTTGGGAAAACGTGGTTCTAAGATTGGTAACAGTTTGAATTGATTAAGTTATGCTCTTATAATCGTAAATGTACTTTTCTTTTAAGATGTAATTTTAGATAAATGTAGTATGAAACTTTCTATATTACCGCAGTGATCTGCACATAAAGTCCTTATTAGAGAAGACCGCACTGTTATCGTACCTTTCCTTGTCTATTGTTTAGTTTATCTAACCACAAAACTTGTTAATGTGGTTAGATTCAATAAGAATCTTGTTTTGGTAAAGTTTGTATTTTTTGGAATAAAATTCATTATTTCGTTATTATGTAAGATGATTTTAAAGCGTTATTTTGACAACGGACCGTTGCTTGTTGTGTAACCCATAAGTGGTTTTGTGTTTTTAAACAAGAAAATTGACATCGGAAATATTGGTAGTTTTAACATTCATATTAATGAATCTTAGTAAGGATGACCGATTATACCTTCCTATCTCGCCTTTTCTTTGAAGGCCAAGGTTTATAAATCATCTTCTTACCTGAAAGCTCTTTAGGTCGAATAATGAAAGTTTTGTCTAAGATGGCTATAAGCAGTTAAAATATATTTTAAAAGGTCTGAATATCCATGTTAACTAGGTTTGGGCCTGTTTATGAGTGGGAGACTTTTTATAGAACTGTCAGTTCTTATAGTACAATCTGACATTTCTACACCTTTATAGTATTCTCACTAACCGGATGGTTAATCAGGAACTATTTGGAATGTCGCTACTCCAGTTGAATGTTTCCCGCAATTTGTGTATGAATATTTGACAAGAGAGGTAATGGCAGCGCTTGTTAACTTATCGACAGTCCAGTTGCTGCCGTGTGTTTGCTAATGGGTTTAGCCTGTCACTGTACATGAGAGGGACAGAGCATTATACATAATACATTGTCAGTAGACATTGAGAGGAAGTCGAGTATTCAGATACATTAAGACAACAAAGCAACTGTGATAGTATTTATCTAGTTTATGAGAAACAATATATACACCAATTGACAGTTATAATAGCGGGTAGACTTTATAATTTGCGTTGAATATCCATTTCTATAGGCATAATGGTTTAATAACTTATAACTGTATATTAATTTATATTATTACTTACAATAATACTTATATTATTTAAAGTTATTCTTTAATAGAGTTTTGATATTGTGCTAACTCTCATTCACTTAATTTGACAAAACTCTTTTTTAGACAAACAAACATAATGTAAAGTTACAACCATGGTTATTAATTCGACTCTAAAATAATTAAAATCAGTTTATGTTTGATTTTTCTGTAAAAATAAATTCTGTGACAACATACGGTATACAATATTGGTAAATGCATGTTAAAAACAAAGATGGGTCATTGAATTTAAATTGTTATATTTAACCTGTTAAAAATCCTCTAATATATGCTAAAAGAACACAACACACTAAAGTATTTCTCACCACTTTGAACGCATTTTAATAATAATAAACAAGATATATTTTAAGTAGGTGACTTAAATAATAGAGCTTATGGAGCAGTAACCTTTTATGTTTTCAAAATGGCTCTCTAAATGTTAGATGTAAGATAAACCAAATAGAGTCAACTCACTAAGTATTCCATGAATTTTCTAAACATTGTCTATAATGAGCACATGACGTCATTCTACTGTAGTAATATCCTTTTCCATATTAGAATTGCAGAGCTCTTTGAATAAAGAAAATGTCAACTGGTTATTAACATGTCCATTTTCAAACTCAAATAATACAACGAAATGGGGAGTCCGTAATACCAATATTGAAGAAGTTTCTTTCAATATGAAGGTAAGTTACCTCCACGCAAAAACTGCTTCCTTAAAACGACTTGTCATCCAAAAATTTACTTTATAATCAGGTCCTTTTAATCAATTAAATTTAAAAATTTCACATAGTATTATAGTTTTTTTACTCTCACTAATGTTGATTACCTAATACAATGTTAGTTGTGTATGAAATGAACACGTATATTTTATGATAAAAAACTGTAATAGTTTATATTTTTATGCATATATTAAAACGATTTTATTATTCTTAATAAGTTATTCATTTTATACCTTTTATAAGCAATTACTTAGCATATTTAGTTTTTGTAGTCTTCAGACTAGACGTAATTTGTTTATTGCTAACTCATTTGTTTAAACTTGATAGAAATGAATTAAGGATCCGTCTTCGTCTACAGCAAATTCGTTTTCATGTTGCCGGAATTAAAACTAGAATCCACCATTTGTTTGCTATACCTTTTTATAGAACTAATATATTAGCCAAACAAACAAATACTCTTATTGTCTCAATGATGCGGCTTCACAATTCAATGGCTTAACATTTCGATATTTTTAGAAATAATTTAAGGGTATGTTTAACTCTGATTGATATTTAAACATTTATACTCATAATTATATAAACCATATTTTGGTATAACTCAAATACCATAGTTTTTTCATTCTATTTAATATGTGATTGTATCCTTGTTTATTACTAGTTATTTTTTATTAATTTTTATGTATATTATTTGTATATGATGATATGAGTTTAATATTTTAGTTATGAATATTTTCTCTTGCTTAACATTGATTGCCAGTTTTTGCTTAGATTTTACAATTACAGTACTCTGCTCTGTTGTAATTAGAGGTTTAACTTGTAACAGTGCATGTAAAATAAATAACTAAGCATAGATAACTAATATCAATTAGTATAACTGTTACTTATAATAGCTCATAATTGAATTAGTAAACATTTAAATAAGTTATTTTGATGTGTTTAAATGTTTTATAAATAGAACGAAATCGTACTGACATACTACTCAGCCAAGAATACAGAGTGTCAGTGCAGGAAAGAAATATAACAATCGTGTACAAAACACTCAGTTACTCATGTAGAAATCGCAAATAAATATAAGACTGATACATTTCTTGTTGATATAGACGCAGGGAGCTGGTCTTGGATATGGCAGGTCTGTCGATACCAGACGAGGCTCGCGAACAAGGTGGTTAGTTACACTTGAATACTCGCAAAATACACAAGCGTAATACACTTCTCGTAAACATAGAGGCAGTGAGGAGTGTTGTATATGGCAGGCCTGTCGATACCAGACGAGGCTCGCGAACAAGGTGGTTAGTTACACTTAATACTCGTCAAAATACACAAGCGTAATACACTTCTCGTAAACATAGAGGCAGTGAGGAGTGTTGTATATGGCAGGCCTGTCGATACCAGACGAGGCTCGCGAACAAGGTGGTTAGTTACACTTAAATACTCGCAAAATACACAAGCGTAATACACTTCTCGTAAACATAGAGGCAGTGAGGAGTGTTGTTATGGCAGGCCTGTCGATACCAGACGAGGCTCGCGAACAAGGTGGTTAGTTACACTTAAATACTCGCAAAATACACAAGCGTAATACACTTCTCGTAAACATAGAGGCAGTGAGGAGTATTGTATATGGCAGGCCTGTCGATACCAGACGAGGCTCGCGAACAAGGTGGTTAGTTACACTTAAATACTCGCAAAATACACAAGCGTAATACACTTCTCGTAAACATAGAGGCAGTGAGGAGTGTTGTTATGGCAGGGCCTGTCGATACCAGACGAGGCCTCGCGAACAAGGTGGTTAGTTACACTTAAATACTCGCAAAATACACAAGCGTAATACACTTCTCGTAAACATAGAGGCAAGTGAGGAGTGTTGTATATGGCAGGCCTGTCCGATACCAGACGAGGCTCGCGAACAAGGTGGTTAGTTACACTTAAATACTCGCAAAATACACAAGCGTAATACACTTTCTCGTAAACATAGAGGCAGTGAGGAGTGTTGTTATGGCAGGCCTGTCGATACCAGACGAGGCTCGCGAACAAGGTGGTTAGTTACACTTAAATACTCGCAAAATACACAAGCGTAATACACTTCTCGTAAACATAGAGGCAGTGAGGAGTGTTGTATATGGCAGGCCTGTCGATACCAGACGAGGCTCGCGAACAAGGTGGTTAGTTACACTTAAATACTCGCAAAATACACAAGCGTAATACACTTCTCGTAAACATAGAGGCAGGTGAGGAGTGTTGTATATGGCAGGCCTGTCGATACCAGACGAGGCTCGCGAACAAGGTGGTTAGTTACACTCAAATACTCGCAAAATACACAAGCGTAATACACTTCTCGTAAACATAGAGGCAGTGAGGAGTGTTGTTATGGCAGGCCTGTCGATACCAGACGAGGCTCGCGAACAAGGTGGTTAGTTACACTTAAAATACTCGCAAAATACACAAGCGTAATACACTTCTCGTAAACATAGAGGCAGTGAGGAGTGTTGTATAATGGCAGGCCTGTCGATACCAGACGAGTTTCGGGAACAAGTGTGGTTAGTTACACTTAAATACTCGCAAAATACACAAGCGTAATACAGTTCCCGTAAACATAGAGGCAGTGAGGAGTGTTGTTATGGCAGGCCTGTCGATACCAGACGAGTTTCGCGAACAAGGTGGTTAGTTTACACTTAAATACTCGCAAAATACACAAGGCTAATACCACTTCTCGTAAACATAGAGGCAGTGAGGAGTGTTGTATGTGGCAGGTCTGTCGATACCAGACGAGGCTCGGGAACAAGGTAGTTAGTTACACTTGAATACTTGCAAAATACACCAAAGATAATACAGTTCCCGTAAACATATAGGCAGTAAGGAGTGTTGAATCTGGTAGGTCTGTCGATACCAGACGAGGCTCGGAACAAGGTAGTTAGTTACACTTGAATACTGGCATAATACACAAGACTAATACGGTTCCCGTAAACATAGAGGCAGTGAGGAGTGTTGAATCTGGCAGGTATGTCGATACCAGACGAGGCTCGGGAAGAAGGTGGTTAGTTACACTTAAATACTCGCAAAATACACAAGGCTAATACACTTCTCGTAAACATAGAGGCAGTGAGGAGTGTTGTATGTGGCAGGCCTGTCGATACCAGACGAGGCTCGCGAACAAGGTGGTTAGTTACACTTAAATACTTCGCAAAATACACAAGCGTAATACACTTCTCGTAAACATAGAGGCAGTGAGGAGTGTTGTATACGGCAGGCCTGTCGATACCAGACGAGTTTCGGGAACAAGGTGGTTAGTTACACTTAAATACTCGCAAAATACACAAGCGTAATACAGTTCCCGTAAACATAGAGGCAGTGAGGAGTGTTGTTATGGCAGGCCTGTCGATACCAGACGAGTTTCGCGAACAAGGTGGTTAGTTTACACTTAAATACTCGCAAAATACACAAGGCTAATACACTTCTCGTAAACATAGAGGCAGTGAGGAGTGTTTGTATGTGGCAGGTCTGTCGATACCAGACGAGGCTCGAGAACAAGGTGGTTAGTTTCACTTGAATACTTGCAATAAAAACAAGATTAATACACTTCTCGTAAAACATAGAGGCAGTGAGGATTGTTGTATCTGGCAGGTCTGTCGATACCAGACGAGGCTCGGGAACAAGGTAGTTAGTTATACTTGAATACTGGCAAAATACACAAGACTAATACACTTCTGGTAAACATAGAGGACAGTGAGGAATGTCGCATATGGCAGGCCTGTCGATACCAGACGAGGCTCGGGAAGAAGGTAGTTAGTTACAGTTTGAATACTTGCAAAATAAACAAGGCTAATACAGTTCCCGTATAACATAGAGGCAGTGAGGAGTGTTGAATCTGGCAGGTCTGTCGATACCAGACGACGCTCGGGAACACGGTAGTTAGTTACACTTGAATACTTGCAAAATACACAAGGCTAGTACACTTTCGTAAACATAGAGGCTGTGCGCGAGTATCGTATCTTGCAGGTCTGTTGATACAGATGAGGCTCGGGAAAAAAGTAGTTAGTTACACTTGAATACTGGCAAAATACACAAGGCTAGTACACTTTCGTAAACATAGAGGCTGTGTGCGAGTATTGTATCTGGCAGGTCTGTCGATACTAGACGAGGCTCGCAAACAAGGTAGTTAGTTACACTTGAATACTCGCAAAAAAAAGTGTAATACACTTTCTCGTAAACATAGAGGCAGTGAGGAGTGTTGTATATGGTAGGTCTGTCGATACCAGACGAGGCTCGGGAAGAAGGTATTTATAACGTTTACACTTTGATAATACCTTTGCAAAAAATACACTCAAAAGCTTAATACAGATTGCCGTTGTGAAAATAGAGGCAGTGGAGGAGGTGTCTTGTATCCGGCGGGTGCTGTCGTATGATTCGTGTACTGAGGCTCGCGTGTTAACAAGGGTTGTTTATTGATGTGGACACTTTAATAACTGGCCGAAAATAACACAGGGGCTTCAGGAATACACTTCTTCGTACAGAACATAGAGGCCTTGGTGCTGCGGAGTTATCCGTATCTGGCAGCGTCCTTGTCGATACCCCGAGACGAGTGTTTCGGTGAGACTAAGGTGTGGTTAGTTTGTACCACTGTTGGAAATACCTGGCAAATAATACCACAAAGGCTTAAATAACAAACTCTCCTTTCGTTAAACATAGAGAGGCTGGTGTCCGCGAGTTTTTGTTATGATCTGGTAGGGTCTGTCGATACCAGATCAGAGGCTCGGGAACAAGGTGGTTAGTTTACACTTAAAAATACTCGACAAAAAATTACACCAAGCGCTAATACAGTGTCCCGATTAAACATAGAGGGCAGTGAGGAGTGGTTGTCGATCTGGCTGGTCTCTCGATAACAAAAACGAGGTTCGGGGAACCCAAGGTGGTTAGTTACACCTTGAATACTGGCAAAATACACAAGGCTAATAACACTTCTCTTCTCAGTAATACATAGAGGCAGTGCGCGAGGCTTGTATCTGGCTGGTCCTTTCGATACCAAGATGACGCTCGGGAACAAGGTGGTGGTAGTTTACACTTAAATACTACGCATAAATACACAAGGCTAGATTACAGTTTCTTCGTAAACATAGAGGCGAGTGAGTGAGTGTGTATATGGCCAGGCCTGTCGATACCCAGACGGAGGCTCGCAGAACAAGGTGGTTAGTTACTACTCAAATACTCGAAAAATACACAAGCGTAATACACTTTCTCGTAAACATAAGTTGGGCAGTGAGGAGTGTTGTTTTTATGGCAGGGCCTGGTCCGATACCGAGACGAGGCTCGCGAAACAAGGGTGGTTATAGTTAACACTTAAAATACTCGCAAAATACACAAGCGTAGATACACTTCTCGTAAACATAGAGAGGCAGTGAAGGAAGTGTTGTATATGGCAGAGGCCTGTCGATACAGACGAGGCTTCGCGAACAAGGTGGTTAGTTACACTTAAATACTCAGCAAAATACAGCAAGCGTAATAACACTTCTCGTAAACATTAGAGGCCTAGTGAGGAGTTGTTGTTATGGCATGGACCTGTCGATACCAGACGAGGAGCTCGCGAACAAGGTGGTTAGTGTTACCCTTAATACTCGCAAAATACACAAAGCTAATAATACACTTCTCGTAAACATAGAGGCAGGTGAGGAGTGTTGTATATTGGCAGGCCTGATCGATACCAGACGAGGCTCGACGAACAAGGTGGTTAGTTACACTTAAAATACCTCGCAAAATACACGCAAGCGTAATACACTAACTCGTAAACATAGAGGGCAGTGAGGAGTGGTTTGTTATGGCAGGCCTGTCGATACCAGACGAGGCTGCTCGCGAACAAGGTGGTTAGGGTTACACTTTAAAATACTCGCAAAATACACAAAGGCGTATATACACTTCTCGTAAAACTATAGAGGCAGTGAGGAGTATTGTAATATGGCAGGGCCTGTCGATACCAGACGAGGCTCGCGAACAAGGTAGTTTAGTTTACAACTTATATACTCGCAAAATACACAAGCGTAATACACTTCTCGTAAAAATAGAGGCGTAGTGGAGGAGTGTTGTTATGGCAGGTGCCTGTCGATACCGAGACGAGGCTCGCGAACCAAGGTCGGTTTAGTAACACTTAAATACTCGCAAAATACACAAGCGTTAATACACTTCACGTAAACATAGAAGGCAGTGAGGAGTGTTGATATTACTGGGCAGGCCCTGTCGATACCAGACCGGAGGCTCGCG
The DNA here is from genome assembly GCF_021130785.1 of Homalodisca vitripennis. NCBI lineage: Eukaryota > Metazoa > Arthropoda > Insecta > Hemiptera > Cicadellidae > Homalodisca > Homalodisca vitripennis. Next base: position 30,993,389 of record NC_060211.1, read on the forward strand.
AAACAAGGTGGTTTAGTTACACTTAAATACTCGCAAAATACACAAGCGTAATACTCTTCTCGTAAACATAGAGGCAGTGAGGAGTGTGTTTGTTATGGCAGGCGCCTGTCGATACCAGACGAGGCTCGCGAAACTAAGGTGGTTTAGTTACACTTAAAATACTCGCAAAATACACAAGCGAAATACCAACTTCTCGTAAACATTGAGGCTAGTGAGGAGTGTTGCTATATGGCTCAGGCCTGTCGATACCAGACGAGGCCTCGCGAACAAGGTGGTTAGTTACACTTAAATAACTCGCAAAAATACACAAGCGTAATACACTTCTTCGTAAACATAGAGGGGCCAGTGAGGAGTGTTGTAATACTGGCAGGAACCCTGGTCGATACCAAGACGAGGCTCGCGAACAAGGTGGTATAGTTACACTCAAATACTCGCCAAAATACACAAGCGTAATAACACTTCACCGTAAACATAGAGGCAGTGAGGAGTTGTTTGTTATGGCAGGCCTGTCGATACCAGTCGAGGCCCGCGCGAAACAAGGGTGGTTAGTTACACTTAAATACTCTCGCAAAATACACAAGGCGTAATACACTTCTCGTAAAACATTAGAGGGCAGTGAGGAGTGTTGTAATGTCACCCCCCCCCCCCCCCACCCCCCCCCCCCCCCACCCCCCCCCCCCCCCACCCCCCCCCCCCCCCACCCCCCCCCCCCCCCACCCCCCCCCCCCCCCACAAGTAGCATTCAAGGACGCAAAAGATGCCATTTCCTTTTTTAAAACTTTCCATCCAGACTCCTGTAAAGAAATCTTCCCAGGTTGCAAAATTGATGTATCCCGCGATCGCACGCAAATGGAAAGGTCTTATTTGGCTGAACTCAGAAACACTCTCGACACTAGATCAAAGGCTGGTGAAAGAAACCTCACCATAAAATATCAGAATGGAACCCCTAAAATTGTGCAATCCTCAAAAAACTAGCTTCGATCAATGGACATCTCTTAGCTTATTACCAAAACGCTAATGGTTTAAGAAGCAAACTGGAAGAACTAAAATTATCCATAGCCACATCCAAATTTGATTTGATAATTATCACTGAAACAAATCTCTCTGATGACATACATGATGTCGAAATATCTCCTAGTAACTATACCTCTTATCGTTGCGACAGATCGCATTTAACCAGCTCCAAATCCTGTAAGGGTGGAGTCATGGTTGCTATTAAAAACAACATTGCATCAACCCGGCTATTGTCTGGTGTGAGCAATATTGAGCATTTTGCTGGTAAAGATTGAGCCCTTTAAGGGCATTTCCTGGCTCCTAGTAGTTTGCTATATCCCTCCTCAACAGCATGTGTCCAGTTACAACAGTCTTCTATCGTCCATTGAAGAGGTGTCTACAGAACATGAATTCCACGAAATTATTGTAATCGGGGATTTCAACTTACCTGGTGTGGATTGGGCAGATCCTCTAAATTGTGTTCACACTCCTGCCTCCAGAGTGATGCTATCTCTCATGGAGCTATACGACCTTCAACAAGTTAATTCTATTTACAACGGAAGAGGAGTCCTGTTGGATCTAGTTTTTATGCACAAATAAAAACACTATCGTATCTCTAGAAATTGATGCGCTTCTGCCTGCGGAGGAGAGGCACCACCCTCCACTGTCCATTATCTTGCACTGCAGCAACAGAAACACCAAGGGTTGCACCACCAAACACTTTAAGCCTGACTTTAAAAGATGCAATCTTTTGGGAAACTTACAATTCCCTCTCAGTCGTAGACTTTCACAGCCGTCCTGAATTCCACTGATCTCAATGAAGCAACCGAAAAATTCCTTTCTACGATCGCTGAAGCAGTCAGGCTGAACTCAACCATTGAGAAGAGTTTGGTGTCTCACCATTTCCCAGATGGTTTCTCTGCCGAAACAAAAGATCTGGTAATTGCAAAAAAAACTCTACACAGACAGTATAAGGAGCGACCGACAGCCTGCAATTACCTTCGTTTTTCTCCAATATGAGAGCGTCTTGTAAGTTATCTGCGAAGAGAGACTACCGTCAGTACTTAGACAAAGTGGATCAGGGAGTATCCGTGAACCTTCGTTTCTTCTGGAGCCACGTTAACGCTATTAGAAACTCTTCCCTCGCTGCCCTCACGCATGTTTTACAACGACATCGAATCAAAGGAACCTCAAGGGATGAGCGAACTGTTTCAGGGATTTTTTCTCCTCAGTGTATACGAAGCCCACGGAGATATTTATACCTGTTAGTGGTGACCACTTTGGAAACTCCATTTTTTCAAGAATCTCACACCAAGAAGTATTGAACAAGCTGAGGAAGCTCGATGAGACCAAAGGATGGGGTCCTGATGAAATTCCCCCGATGGTTTTGAAACATTGCAGTGGTCTGTTGGCGGGACCAATTTGTGATCTATTCAATGCGTCACTGTTATCTGGTGTCTTCCCAGAATCTTTAAAATTAGCCTACGTTGTTCCCCTCCACAAAAATGGGGCCATTGAAGATGTTGCTAACTATAGACCAATCTCGATTTTGCCAGCTATTGCCAAAGTTTTTGAGGACCTCTTTCTTGACCGTATAAAGCATAAACTGGCTGGCTTAATCTGCCCACAGCAGCATGGTTTCATGAGTGGGAGGTCTACTGTGTCGAACTTAACGTTATTTCAGTCCAAAATACATGAAGCCTTCACCGTCAATAATCAGTTAGATGCCATATATCTGGATTTCTCCAAGGCTTTCGACACGGTAGACCACACACTACTTTTGAGAAAATTGCTTGATCAAGGATTTGGAAGCACGGAAATTAAGTGGCTGACAAGCTACCTCTCAAACCGGCGTTCATTCATCAAGTTTTTGCTTCGGCCACTTCATCAGAATTCATTTCATACTCTGGAGTTCCCCAAGGATCGCTGTTGGGACCCTATCTCTTTTCACTCTTCATAAATGACCTTCCTAAGGCTCTACAATGCGACTCACTTCTGTTTGCTGATGATGTGAAACTGTTTTCCATCGTATCCACTGAAGAGGACTGCCTACGAATCCAGGAAGATCTTTGTGCGATCGACCGCTGGTGCGAAGAGAACAAAATGAAAACTCAACACTAAGAAATGCCAAGTGATGACCTTCCATCGGAATCTCTCCCCCGTTGTCCATGAGTACAATATATACGCAGGGAGCCCTTAACTCGTGTACTGCAGGTAAAAGATCTTGGTATTACATTAGTACCTTCACTGAATCCTGAAGTTGCATGTGCGAAACATTTGCAGCAGAGCAAACAAAATGCTTGGATTTTGTCTCCCGATTCTCAAAAGGCTTAAGTGACACGGCTTTAAAAACTTTGTATTGTGCTTTGGTACGCCAAATCCTTGAATATGGCTCTCCAGTGTGGAACCCCCACCAGAAGTTTCTCATAGATGAACTAGAGACTATTCAAAGAAGATTTATTCGAAATAGTGGGTGTCCAGGAGTGGGTCTTCTCTATCGTCAGGTTCCCCATCGGGGAAGTGTCTCGTGATCTGGGACTCCTGACTCTTGCGGATCGCAGATTCTCCGCTGACGTTGTAACTGCTGTCAAAGATCCTTAACGGCAAGATCGACTGTCCCGATATGCTGAGCCAGATCCTCTTCAGGACCCCTTCAGCCACTCGCTCCAGAGACCTGTTCGCTAGGCAGCAACATCGCACCAACTACGCAGCAAACGATACGATGTACCGACTTCAGAGTTCTGGTAATAGCGTCACCGACATCGTTGACTTTTTTGTGGACAGTATACCAGTGCTCAAGAGGAAGATCGCCGATCTGCATGAGTTATCTGCCTAGGAGTTGCACAATGAGGGGAAGACATTCGTTCTTACACTTTATCTGTTCGTCTCTCATTGCTGTTATTTATATATTGTGTCTTGTTAATTCTTGTCTAATCTTGTTTATTCTCATTGTTTCGTGCTAAATTATTGCTGTTATTGTTCGTTGTTTTCCATAGTTCAAATCACGGTACACTAATAATTAATTACGTTATTGTCATTCATAGTTTATATCCGTTTCGTCACTTAAATAGTTTTATTAATCGTTATTGCTCTATTTGTCACTGTGGTTGTTTACTTTCATTGTTTAATATTATGTTCAAAACTGTAAAAATGGAGATGTCCGTTGAAATGTAAAATAAAATAAAAATAAAATAAAATAAAAAAAAAAAAATAAAAACTGGAACAAACATATTGTAAAACAAGATGGTGTTGTTTTTTGTTTTGTTAAAAGGTTCATTTATTGGATGGGAATTATTTAATTTTGTTGGTTGAAAATTTTGATTGTGATTCAGGCTGCCATTTTAGAGGCCTTATATACGAAATATGCATTTTAAGGATATATTTCATGGAGTTTACCATTCATTATTTGTTACTATTTAAAATATGACTTTTTTCTTTTTATTATTCTTTAAATATCAGCGTTTTCTAATTTGGAAATCCCAATTCAATAGCGCTTCTACCATGTATTCCCTTAAAGAATATTTTAGTACTAGGCTTGGAAAAAAGTTATTACCATTCCATATTATAGTAAGAACGTTTTATTAGGCCTGTAAATACGGTTGAATGTAATTAATTTTATTTCGTCAAAATGTTCTTTGTAATGTGACCTTTAATATTATGTCTCACACAATTCATGTTTACATCTGCATATGTCAAACAAACCACATCCACCCTCTAATTGGGCTATTTTTGAGAAATTTGCTAAATTGAGTTCTTTAGGGATCAAATTAAGGAATCAAAAAGTGCACAACTGAGCTAAATTCAACATTCACATTGAACAAATTCTTCCCACCATAGCGACGTTATGTGTAAAAACTCGGTTGCTCCGCCGTGCTTAGAGATCGTGAGTCAACGTCTCGTGCAAAGTGTAACTGACCTTGACAGATGGATACAACAAACATTTACTTTTAACTATTTAAATTTGTATAAAGTGGAATACTTATTAGTCTTAAGTTTCCAGGATAAGGGATGAAAACACATTTACCATCGAGTGATTAATCCAAGTCCATAAATACAATGCATAATGCAGTGTTAAGAGTTTCAAGATCAATGAAGAGTAGCCCGGAGGAATTTTTGAAATGGGAACAAGCCTATATATTAACCCGAGACCCTAAGGATGTCTATGTGAAATTTACATGTTTTGATCATACAAGTGGTTATAGAGACCAAAATATTTTGTACGATAATATTCCAACTACTATTCTTCAAGCCATTACTACAGAGCACTAACTCGTAATCGTAGTACTTCAGCGGGAGCCAAAGTTGACAGAACGCATCAAAGCGGAGGGCGGATACTCAGATAATTAATCCATAATCGTTTGATCAAACAAGTGGCCATAGTGACCAAAATATTTTGCTCGATAATATTCCAACTACTATTCTTCAAGCCATTACTACAGAGCACTGACTCGTAATCGTAGTACTTCAGCGGGAGCCAAAGTTGACAGAACACATCAAAGCGGAGGGCGGATACTCAGATACTTAGCCCATAATCGTTTGATCAAACAAGTGGCCATAGTGACCAAAATATTTTGCTCGATACTATTCCAACTACTATTCTTCAAGCCATTACTACAGAGCACTGACTCGTAATCGTAGTACTTCAGCGGGAGCCAAAGTTGACAGAACGCATCAAAGCGGAGGGCGGATACTCAGATACTTAGCCCATAATCGTTTGATCATACAAGTGGCCATAGTGACCAAAATATTTTGCTCGATAATACTCCAACTACTATTCTTCAAGCCATTACTACAGAGCACTGACTCGTAATCGTAGTACTTCAGCGGGAGGCATAGTTAACAGAAAGCTTCAAAGCGGAGGGCGGATACTCAGATACTTAGCCCATAATTGATTGTTCAAACAAGTGGCCATAGTGACCAGAATATTTTGTACGATAATAGTCCAACTATTATTGTTCAAGCCATTACTACGAAGCACTGACTCGTAATCGTAGTACTTCAGCGGGAGCCAAAGTTGACAGAACGCATCAAAGCGGAGGGCGGCGGCAGCAGAGCAGACGCCTCGCCGACACGTCATCTCTCGCACTTATTGAAGCCAGTATTTTTAGTGCACCGAGTGACATTTGTAAGTGGGCTAAGTATAGAGCGGTCCGCTCTCTGGTCTGTGGCCAAGGCAAATATTGTTATCGACAATGAGCCAACACCAACTGCAGTCTCGCCTCGGGAACTTCCTCCTGATCCGCCGACACTGCATTCCCTGCTTCCGATGGTTTCATCTTTCACGGTTTGCACATCTACCCCGCAAGATAGTGCAGGTGCCGAAAAGGTTTATGACGAAGATTCTTAGTTATCGGAAGTTGGAAGTATGCCAGACCTTTAGAACGGGTATTCAGTCGCAAGTACCTAAGTCAAAAGTTTTAATATACCTCATTGTACGAAACATATCAATGGTTGGAATGATGCCACTTCCTTCTCAAACTAAAAATATAAATTTACTCTTTTCTGGAAGCCGGTATATAGTATTTTATGATCTTCTACGCCAGAGAAAACGGGTTTTTTTCAAAATGTTTTATGAACCACCAAGAATCCAAACGATGGCATCATAGTTAGAGAACCATCTGATGCCTAGGCTGCATTGAAAGTAAATATTTAACAGAAAAGTATAAAACAAGGAATCAGATTCTCTAACTTTTGGGAGTTTTCACTAAAATTAATATCACCATTCCAGGATAAAGTGTCCTCTCCCAAAGAGTGCTGAAGCTTGGGGACGAAGAATTATTTGCTAAGAGGGTTATAGATGTAAACAGGCCATCATGAGAAATATTTAATTACAGGTCATTCGTACAATATAAAAACGGAATAATGAGGAATAATGTGGTCTGCATTCTTTCAATATCGAGTTCATCGAACTTTTCGTATAGATGATGCAGTCTTTGTTAGATTGGTTTAATTTTCAGAATTAGAAAAACTATGTAATCACAGCCCCTATATTTTGTATATCAGAAGACAAAATATAGTGAAGATTCTCTTTCATTCTATCACGAATTGTAGGAAAAAAAACTCGTAATATTTGGGAGTATTTTGCAATCAGACCAATAAAAAAAACTGCTGAAGATGAGAGTACAAAATGTTACAGTATGTTTATAAAACTTATGGTTTTATGAAAAAATGTAATTTCCTTAAAAGATATTTCATTTAAAACATTAATTTTCACAAATTACACTTCATTAAAAAACGTTGTTTTATGGATTTATAAATAATTAAATATTAAAAACTGCTCAAACGTGTAGCAGCTTTTCTTAGCTTGTGGTTGTTTTTATTCGAATTTTATTCAAATAATGTAAAATTACATCATTTATTACATCGTAAGTGTCTTAACTGGTAAGTTAAGGACTTCTACTGCAGTTTCTCTGTAACTTAGGATTTCTCCACATTAGCCTAACATAGTTTTAATTGTTATTGGATTTGTTGGATATGTTCAATAAAATTGTGTTACAGGTTTGTTCCTCTGTTACTTTCAGGTCGAAAGTCTCGTGTCTAAGCCAACCATTCATAGTATACGAAAAAACTTAGCAATAACTAATAAATAAACTTAAGAGGGAGCGAGGAACTCAATGAATATTGAATCCACTGAATATTTATTTATCTTACAAATAAATCTAAAAACTAGGCTGGCTTTTTAATAAATTAATGTTTTATAAGACTGGGTACAATACTACTAAGTCTATTAACTATATTGTATATTTATTTACACACGAGTCTATTTTACACTGTACAGTCAATAATCATTAACGGATTTCCATCTGTCATGATCATGAGTATTGCCACTAATTATGTCACTTAAAAAGTTCAATTCTGGACCTCAGCCCACTTGCTGCGTCGCTACAGCTCCTTGGCGCTTCGAGAACATTCGAATTCGAGAACTTACTATAGAAGACAGACGTGCGGGAAGGAAGAACAATTAAGGTGAAAAGGTCACAGTGCCTACCCACCGCTCGTGTAAGGAGGGCCTGTTGTCGTATAAAGCAACTGACCCAACCCACTGAGCGCTCTCTCTCCAACGACGGTATTAAGCTATTATCCCTTTTGGTACTGTCAGGGACTCGAATGTTTGGTCACAAACCCTTGTAACAAAGGTTTAACTGTTTATCTGAAACATTCTCCTACATTCTATTAACACTACCTCCTCCTTAAGACTGTTCAGCACTACAGAAGGGTTTCCTTTTGGGTTCAAGGGAGCGGCACGATGTCTTCGTCTGGATCACATCGCCCTGTCTGCTTTGCCTCTACGATTTTTTCAAGAATTGGAAATAGACACGTAATGTCAATTCCTGAGTTTTCGAAGACCTTCTCCAACATTGATCCGGCAATCTTCCAGTCTAGACCACCGTAGCCACAACATAATTTAGGAATACCGAGCTTCTTCACACCTAAGCACTGGAGGTGGAGACGCAGATTGAGCAGACCTCTCCACAATGGTGTAAATAGATTCCTTACACACCGTTTCTCTTTGATCACGCCAGGGAAATAGAGTGCTAATCACGAAGTCGAAGGTGTAGTACTACATTCTCGTAACAATATCATGAAAAGTTGGAGAGAAATTTGAGAAATTTCAGAAGTACGTTTAAAAACAGCTTCACTTTCCACTTCAGGGCCCTGTCTTTAAACTGAAATAAATAGATGAAGAGATTGTAATATCTTTCAGTGACTAACACTGATCTCAGGATTGTTTGGAATGCTATTTAAAAAGGATATGTTCATGGTATCTCTGTTTTTCAAAATGAAATTACGTGCGAAGCCACGGGTAACTACTGCTAATACAAGATATTTTGATTACTGTGGCCATATGTAAGGTCAAACGATTATGAGCAAAGTAAGTATATCTAGGCTTAGGTATATTTCAACGAACGCCTCTTATATGGCTGCTAGGCGTCTGCTCTGTTGCCTCTACCCTCCGATTTGATGGTCTCTGTCAACTTTGGATCCGCTAAAGAATAATTATTAAGCTTCAATAATTTAAACAGAATAATTTTGTACATTATTAGAAAATAGTTATTAAAATAACGCAGTTTGCTCCGCTATAAGTCATAATTACTATATTAATATGTTGGAATTGACCACTAGAGTATTTATGAAATAATTCAATGCGTTTATAATCTTGAATTAATTCGTTTTCAAGTATCTTAATGCTTATAAGACATTTAAATTACATTTATTTCCGGTTAATTTCTTAGGTACAGTGTGTGTTCTTAAAGATCTGTAGTAAAAATTGCAATTGTTAATGTTAATAGAACAGATTTTGTTACTTATATCTGGATTAAAAAAAAAAAAAAAAAAAAAAAAAACATTGAGGAACGGGTCGGTACGGAGTGCAAATCAAATCAAATCAAATTTCTTTATTGCCAAGACATGGTTAACATGTATAGCATGCGTCAAATGACGTTATTGTAACTAAAATTTTTCCATCCGTTCTACATCAAAATCCTCAATCAAACATACAATTTCACCTTCATTCATTTCCTTTTATTCGCCAATCATCCCACCACCAGCGACGGGGCGACATACCTATTGGCTGGTCTCCCAGTTTTTTGCCAAATACTCGTCGACATTATAAAATGCCTGTGTCGCTAAAAAGCGTTTTAGACGAATTTTGAACGCCTTGGGCGTTGGGGCATTTTTTATTCGGTGTGGCAGCTTGTTGATGAAATGAACTCCTGCTTGTGATGGCAGGCGTTCATAAATCACCGTTCTGTGTTGGCCAATTCGGTAGTTTCCCCTGGCTCTGGTCTCATATGAATGTATGTCTTGGCCACTTGTCTTGACGCATTTTGACATACAATACTGTGTTGTTTCGAAAATGTAGAGATATTGAGGGCGAGGCTTGATCGATAGGTCTAGTTTGTTGCGGAGGACGATTTTTGGAGTGGGTGAAGCTTATTTAGTAAAGTTAAATGTAAGGAAGAGCTATCCCCTTGCCTGCTTTGACTGAATAGGCTGGAACTGAGCTAGCCTTCTCTTCTTCCAAGGTGACATGACTGGGACGTATCTCTCATGGTGGATGTAAAAATGGAACCTCAACTCAAACCTTATCATTCCTGAATGTCCTGCCAATCCCAGATTTTTAGTGAGCTTAATAACCTAAACTCCTATCCGAAAGTATTGTAGAATCAAGAAGTCATCTGCGTAATTGTGATTTCTTGTGATGTTCAAATACAAATTTGGCACAGAAGACTGAAAACGAATTAATCTCTACGATGTTCCAAATAAACAGACCGTCTTGACGTTGGTTCGCCCAATCGTGAAAGGAGGAATGCCAAAAATATCCATGGGGTTTCATTTATTCACAGATATGACCTGGAAAGTAAAAGGCACTCATTGTTGGACGGAATGTGGAGACAATGTAAGCAACGCTGCCAATGAGGCAAGCTGTGGCTGTCAATTCACAATTGCTGCTCGAGTACTGTGGTGCTGGCCTCAAGCCACGTCGTCAGCCCGGCTTATTTATTCCTGCATTGTTTTTAATAAACTCGCTCGCACGCAGCTGTCGAATGAGATCCTGTGCGTGCGTGCTGCAAGTGTCATGCACGGCAGTGGGGCCCACAACTAGCGCGGTTTACGATCTATTTGTTGCCTACTTGACGCTTACTTAGGCCTAACTTTAGCTAGCGATCGTTGCAACATCGATTCTACACGCCAATCACTTCCACTTGTAGCAGCTGGTTAAAATGGTACTTTATGGATGTAGATTGTGTAAAAATATGATAATAATAATGTTATTGCTTTCGAACATGTACATGTTATAGCAATTTTCAATCAGAATATAGGCTAAACTTTGGATTCGTACATGACATCTAGGTTACTTTCATACATACAATTTGTTCCATCCATCCTACTGCTCATTCATTCGAATTTCCCACTCTAGCACCAGCGTCAGTCAGCCAATCATGTGGTCGTCCAAATATGTGCCATGAACTCGTCTGTACTGCAATAATCTTCTGAGATCAATGCGGTTTTCAGACGAGTTTTAAATGCCTTAGGCATTGCGGCACTTTTTATCAAATTTGGCTGTTTGTTGACAAACTGAGTTGCTGCCTGAGAAGGCAACGCTCATGTACTACCGTCCTGTGTCTCCCTGTTCGGTAGTTGTCCCTGCCTCTAGTCACATACCTCTAATGTGATTGCATTTTGATCTGAAAAACAAAGACGTCTCTAAAATGTAGAAGCAGGGTAATGTCAACAGTTTCAAATTTCTAAACGCTGGTCTGCACGACTCTCTCCACGGTAGTTTTACAAATGTTTCGAACGGCCTTTTTCTTACATTGATAGAGGTTTTTTCTTTACACGATAGATATTTAACGATCTCCGCTCAAGAAGTGTTAATTTTGTGTTTACGCAGAATATACCAGGTGCTAGTATATAAAAAGTATATTATTTTAATAATGAAAGCTATTGCAGTACTAGAAAAATAAAAAATTAAGTAACTCAAATTTTGTAAATTTAAATGATTGTAATGAATGCTCCAGTAAATTTCTCTTCTAGATGGTTTTTACATTCCAGTAAACCCTATACTAACTGGGAAGAGCAAAAACGGATAGCAATGATATTTGGCCGACCATATGGATGCCCAGGAGCGGCACATTACTATAACCGCATATGTCGATATGTTGATGTGGAAGTGTCGATCAATAGGTCCAGTCTAATGCGGAGGATGAGTGTTGGAGTGGGAGGAGCTCTCTTAGTGTTAAGGGCTGTTTCTAGCCTGGTCATGAGGGAGTACTTTGCCCTGTCCGATTTGACTGGAAATACTGGAACAGAACTGAGTTCCAGTTCTCTTCTTACAGGATGGCATGACTGAGAGTCCCCGCGATCCCACCTCAAGGGATCTAGAAAGGAGATGGTGCCTTCTTCAACCTTACCCATCCTGAATATCCTTTCACTCCAGATGCAAGCACAAAGGTCATTTTAGGACTGAGTGCAATGAGAGGTTTCTCAACTTTTTGTCCTAAGTGAAAAGAAATTGTAGCTACAAAATAAAATCAACTATATTGTATTAAAATGTATGCCGGTAGAGATTAGAGTTGATCTTTCTTACTAAGTAGATAGCCTCCAAACTGTATAAGTACTAGGAATCAAATGTAACAAAACAAAATATTTCAGACATTTGTTCCTTGTGAAATTTAAAATGTTTTAGTTTAATACAATTATAAAATAAGTACAAACTAATCTAACTAACAACTCGGTAAGATGATGTTCTAATTATTTTATTTATTTATTATGCATTGGGGCATCCTGTAAATTTAAATGGAAATTCATTTCAATCCATACTCTAACAACAATTGCCTGCAAATTCTGTTGGTTATAAAAATTAGCTTGCTGAAAATGTTTTGAATACTTGATATTTTTGGTATGAACGTGTTAGTTTTTCAAAAATTTGAATGTCACAAGTTCATGTGTAAATTTGTTGAGTACTGCTGTACTTACAAAATTTAGTAGGATTGCTTCCGTCATAAACATTGTTAGGTATAATACAGGTATACATTTAATATAATTTATTTGAATACAAGTATATTTAGTATATCATAACTACTACATGACTTCCAATCTTATAAACATAATGATTCTCCTGCATTTGTAAAGGAAGTTGGACTAAAAAATCGTCAAAGTAGCTACGGCTTGGAATATAAACATTTTTAATTAAGTTTTATCTTGCACGAGTTTACTAAACATTAAATTCTATTTGTAACTAGCATGATGCTGCGGCAAACAAATCCATATACTCACTGACATATCAATTTTCATGTTCACATTTTTTCTTTAATTTACCCCGGATTCATATATTTGAAATTATAGCTTTGTGAAAACTCAGATGATTCTCTGAGTATAGACAATAGATCTTGAACATTGAGAATAGTTTTAAAAACTATTTAATAAGGCACTGCAGTCCAGTCCATCAGGTTTTTGTATTGATTATCTCTTTTTGCTTTCACTTATTCAGTATCGAATTGTACTTTTGTAGAAACTGAAGTAATATCTCATATTGAAGTGGGCAATTCAATAAGAGAGCAGGTGCTGTTTTCAAACTTCAAATTGATGTGATGGGTAGAAGTTAGAACCACCTGGTAATTTTGGTTTCCGATCTTACTAGTGTGTCAGAAATAAAAAGTTTTAATTTCCACATTTTTCTAAAATTTTCAAAGATTTATCCCACAGTGGTACCTAATTGGGGGAATGTTTTCCAAAACAGGACCTCATCCGAGGGTTTTAAGCTGAATTTCAAACCAGCAGAAACCGCCACTAATCATGAGTAGTTGTATTTGTTCAGTTCTGATTTCATACATAATTATATAAATTAAGTTTTGGTGACCATAATATTAAAAGAGTTCTATCAGAGGAATTAGAACAACTTTGAAAATTTAAAGTAAAATCTTGTAACCATATTATGTAAAAAGAAATAATATTTAATCGGATAGTATCATTGTATATCAGCTTCTTAATTATCCTTGATGTTTATTTAGTAACACACGATATTCTCTCTGTGCCAATGTTATTAGTACCAACTATTATTATTATTTTATTATGTAACAATAAGCTAATCAGGACTAACTAGCTTATTTACTTTTCCACAGTCATACATGTAATACTGATGGAGATTGCACTCTTCTGAAAATTATATACCATAAATATACAATTAAATAGAGCTAAATAGAGATCAAAATAAAATTTTTACATTGTGTGTGTCGACTATATCTTCAAGGAATCCAATATGTTTTAATATCTTATTTAAAGTAACTTTTTTTATGAAATATGACTTAAGAAAGAGAAGTGTTCTTATCTTTACGTTTCCTAGTACATAAGTAAATCACATTCTTTGTGTAAGAAATATATCACTTCTTGCTGTTATCTTTCACACTATAAGAAATTCACAACTTACGCCCTCTTTTCGGGCCTGTTTTCAAGACATCCTCAATTATTACTTTAAACATGTACAATACATGACAGAGTAATAAAACTTTTCTACTTTTCTTGTCTTCTGGGAAAACTAATGAAAGGGCTGTGGTTAAAACTTTTACAACTAAAAACAGATCATTTTAAATTACCACTCTATATTATTCACATTATGTAGAGTAACTCTGCAGTTGCATAAGTAAATTTTATAGTATCTAATGAAGGAACATGTGTCAAAGACACGTGTGTTACTGACGTACAGCCTGGCAGTCGCAAACCGTTAGCTGCTGTTTCAGAAAGGTTCCTCAGAGAGCCTGATCAGTCCGACTCTGAGCATGCCCGGGTTGCTGGACACCCTGTCAGTGGACGACCTGAGCCAGGAACAGGGCGGCATACCCAACATAGTCAGCTGCTGTCTCAGGCATCTGGAGAACCATGGACTGCACACGCTCGGCATCTTCCGAGTCAGCAGCTCCAAGAAACGTGTTCGTCAGGTGAGTCTGATTGTGTTAATGCGTAACTTTTGTTAGCGTGTTACTAATCCTATCCTTTACTTGTGAAAAAAAAAACTTAAGATATAATGTTAAGAATATTTCAGAAATTTTCCAATGTTATACTGTATGTTACAACAAAAATAAAACACTATGCTTCTGGGGTTGAAATCTTCCTTTTTTCAGGTGTAAAAACCCATAAAAATAAAAATTCTTATAGGCTAAAGTGTAGCAATGAATTCCACTCAAAGGTATATTTAAGTAACAGCTGGCACAAAGGTAGCCAGAAAAACATATTTGGAGGGGTCCAGATGATTGATATTTTCCCGTGTTGGAAAGAAAGTAAAGAAAGTGCAGTCAACCGCTCATTCCCCATTTTGTTCCTTAAAAAGTCCTTGATCCATTTCGATGTTGAGAACGATCTTTCAGCAGTACATGTCAGTAATATTAAATTATTTAAATAATAATAATCGTTTGCTAAAAAGTAGTTTTTAAAACTTGGAAGGGGTCCGTAACCCTTGGACCCCCTCTTTGGCTAAGTCCTTGACACCTGACTAATACATGAACAACATGAAGTCCAGACTGGAAATAATGAACCCTAGCAATGTTACTACTCATGAGCCAAGAGCACAAAAAAAAACTTATCACACCTGAAAAAGTGAATTTGGAAGACAGGCAAATGTCCAGAATCATACTGTCCTTTCAAATCATCCATCATCAATAACACACTTTAAACAAAGAACAAGGTTAAACATGCACAAAGGCATGAAGCTGTAATCAACAGATGGTAATCGTCAACTCACCAATATCAAACTTGACATCTGAATAAGTTTTAAATCAAATAATCAAGTATAAATGTGAATGTCCAGAGCAGACAGAAGAAGAAATAAATTTCAATACAGGCACCTGCAGATCAAATTCTGCACTCACTAGATAAGAGGAGACTGGGAAAAAAAATTTTGTCCAAGTGTTTTCAACTATGACTGAGAAGTTCATCACCATAATAAATTAATTTGTCTTTTAATTACAAAACATAATTATGAAATGCTTAATAAAATCTTAACATTTCCAGTCAAAAAAAGCTTACAGTAGGTACTTGAAAGAAGCGAACTGTATGTCAGTATTCATAATATATTACCAATAACCATAAAATGTCGTACAGAAAGGCTCTTTCCAAATCTGTCAGAGGATTTTACTAAATAATGCTTACCATTAATATATAAACGTTTTTTAAATTGTATGTTAACTAAATTATATGTTTGTTTTTTTTTTTATTTGAAGAAGATGATAGATTCTCATTCTTAAAATGCAGTCTTCTAATTTTTTTGAAATATATAATTAAATTTCGTTAGGCAACACTCCATAACCATTTACATTCAGATGCGGTAGTAAAATATTATATAAAAGGTTTTTGTGCATTGTGCAAAGTTAACGACAAAAATTTAAAATTAGAAAGTGGTTATTCTTATAATACCTAAAAAAGGACTTATACATAAAATATATTGGGGAACTATCATAAATATTCGCCTGAAAAAAAATTGTATTCTTTTGTGTCAGACATATGGATCTAGAACCTGTAAATCTCAGTACAGTAATTGTGAACTTATTATGTCAAACTCACAATTAATCTTGGCTTTTTGTGAAATAAACACTTGAAACAGAGCAATCAGGATATTGGGAATA